>NC_134720.1:23573787-23876818 GCF_049634645.1 Pelodiscus sinensis | reverse complement strand
ACTGGGCACTGTTCTACTGTACTTTTTTTTGTTTGTTTGTACCAGAAATAGTGAATCCAAGTAGTGGTAGTATGGTGTGGCAAAAACTTATATTACAGTATGGCCATCAGTAGGACATCAGACTTCATGATTTTCAACATGGTACTTTTTCTGAGCACTAGCATTCATTCTTCTTCGAGAGACGTCTCTGCAGGGAATGCTCCACAGCAGGTGTCGGTATATTCCAGTGCCGCAGAGTGGATTCTTCTTACCAATGCATTAGGGCCTCACATGCACAGTGCGTGAGGCGCATGGTGCCATTCAGCACTATCCTGCCTCCTTCCTTCAGGTCCTCCATACTGAGCCCAGCTCAAGACAGTGCTTTTCGTTCCTCATTAGTTCTCTGTAGATAGATAGATTAGTTAATTCCAAGTTCATTTCCCTAGTTCTTCATTAGGTTCTTAACAAAACCCCTGCTCCAAAATACGCTGTTCGCCTAAGTTGGTTCTTCTGCCATTTAAGCTCACCAGGTTTTAAACGCTACACGGATTGTCACAATGCAGTGCCGGCTTCAGATGGCCACACTAAATGTGTCAAGTGTCTTGGGGACTCCCATGTTCAAAGGGACTGAACACACTGCGCTAAACTTAAGAAGTGGCTGCGGAGAGTCAAACACCTCTGTTTAAAAATGCTCAGTCCTGGGCTCTCAGCAGATTAATGATAAGGGGGGCAAACCAAAGAAATCCCTGAAGAAATGGGCCTCCTCTCTCCCACAAGATCTACACTCACCTAAATGGCCTTTGACTGAGAGGCATGTGACAAAAGCTGGCAAATCATGCCTCAGCACATATGATAAGCCAAGCACCTCTTAGCAGTTTGAACATTTCATTAGCGATTTACAGTCAGGCCCTACTCAATAGCTGAGGGCAAGAAATTGCATTTCCACACACTTGTTTTAGCCTGAGGCCCGTCTGCATGCTTGCCAGCACCTGACTTTAACAGGGCCTAGACTTCTTAGCTAGACTTATGTCAAGCCAGGGAAGGTCGTGCAGACTCCTCCACAGCCCATGCACACTCCATAAGAGTGGTCGCCACTTTGGTCACTTACCTGAGGAAGGTTCCCATCAACGACATATGTGTTGCTGCTACATGGACATCAGAACAATCTTTTTCCAGACACTATGCACTTTCTACCGGCCCTCTTCACCTTACGAGGGTAGCAAAGGCCACACTAAAGACAGCTTACCTTCCTGATCTGAAGTGCCTACCTCCGTAAGACAAATTGCTTTGCAGTCATTAGCTGTGGAGCACCCCTCAGGATCATTTCTCTTGAAGAAGAGGAGGTTAATCACCTTACTGTAGCTGACTTCTTCAAGATGAGCGTCCCTGGCGGTGCTCCACTACTTTCCCTTCCTCCCCTCTACTTAAGACCAAAACCAAAAAAACCCACATCAGGTTCTGGATAGAGAAGGAACTGAAGGGAGGATGGCCGTGCATGCGCAGTATTGTCGAATGGTACCGCACGCCACACACACACCGCGCATGCGTGGGCCAAATGCACTTCTAAGAAGAATCCGCTCTGCGGCGCTGGGACGCACCGACACCTGGTGTGGACCATCTCCTGCAGGGACGCTCATCTCAAAGAACATCAGCTACAGCCAAGGTGAGTAACCTCCTCTCCCCTTCTCCATCTCCAAGTATTTCCAAATAATGTAGGACACAATAGAGTAGCTTGCAAAATTGGTATCTTAGTGTTTGAATGATCTTGTTGATCATCACGAGTGAACATGTGAGTGAGACACTATTTCTATAGCGTAATTATGTAGATTATCTAACATAATTATGAATTGATCCATAATTTTGCAGCCTGAAATCAAATTTTTGAAAACGGATATCCTTGTTGATTTTATTTTAAAAATTTAATTATAACTTTCATTTATTGACTTCCTTTCTAATCTGTTTTTAACCACTGTAACAGATTGACCAGATATTAATTCATCAGCAGATTGAGCTTCTGGAAGGTATATATCATGCCATATTATTAAATGGAAGATTATTATACTGTAAATATATTAAATGACCGATCCTATTTGAAGACTGTTAAAAAGTAATCTTATTTAATTATAACAGTTCATTTCTTTATTGCATTTTAAAGACAGGGTCTTTATCAGAACCCTAACATAATATATTTTGGGAAGGAGAGTTGGGGTGTCACAGATTCTTTAAATATTGCTTGTTTGAGTATCTCAGACTTAAAATATTTATTTGAGCTTTTAAAATACAAATTGATATGTAAAAATGTGACATTTTCTAATTTAAAAGTGTAATCATTTTACATTTAAGCTCGCTTATTCATGTGATTTCAACTATCATCTTTACAGATCTCCCTCTCTACTTCTGACCTGTCTAATTCCATCTAATTCAACATCTTGACCTAACTTTCTGATATCTCCTCCTGGAACTTTCATGACTGACTGACTGATCTTTTCTCCCAAACTCTTTCCACTCTGCTTACTCTTTGCCTTATTTGGCAACATCCTAAACCTGATGGCACTCATGCTTTTAATATTGATGTTGTTGCCTTCTCCCTCTATAACCAGGCTATACCCACATTTTGCAGCTTCCTGCCCCATAACATTTCTAAGATCCATTTCTCTTTTTTTCAGGCTCTCATCATTTCCTATCTCAGTTATTGTTTTTAACACTTCTTTTTCTTACTGTCAGGCCCATTTACAACTCTGTCCCTCTTTAGCAATCTACTTTTGTTTCTTATTGCATTGCTTCCCACTGCCACATCCACTGTGAGGGTGGTGTCTGTCTTGTCTGCTCATTTGCCATTGCTCTCACAAACATCTCTGTTGCATCTCACTCATGGAACACCCTCTCTGAACTGATTATAAGGCCTTCTCCATCCTGCAATACCGTAAATCTCACCTGGATCAGAATATCTAAAGAACGCACAATTCAAATTAAGGATGTTAAGAAGCAGGTAATTTGCTAATCATATAGTTGATTCCATACAATTTCTATTGACTACACAATTAGTTGATAAGGGAGGCACTCTGTCCCAGCTCGCGCCAGGTCCTGGAGCTACCCTTACTGCGGCTTTGCAGTTTAAATGTAGTAGGAGCCGGGTGCACAGGCAGCCTGGCTCCTGGTATATTTAAACTGCAGAGCCGCAATGGGGGTCACTCCCAGGACCAGCATGAGCTGGGACTCCAGGACAGCTGTGGCTCTGCCTCCCCTGCTGCCTCCCCGCACTACACTGTGGACACGATGCTGGGGGTAGCAGGCTTTTAAAAGGCAGTAAGCAGTGAAAGCAAATAGTCGAGTAGTCACTCAGCTACCGATAAGCCTAGGCTTGTGGAGTAGTCGGCTACTCGACTAGTGGCTTAATCCCTAATTCAAATTAGTTTGAAGAGCAAATTGGAGTAGTTAGCAATTTATTCATAAGGAAAAAAAATACAATTACAAATAATGTATGTCTCTCTTATATTTCTTCCTGCTTGTATGTTTATAATGTTATTAGATTGTAATGTCTTCGGGGAAGGTCCGTGTTTTTCTATGCGTATGTCTACACTTTCAACCTCTTTCGAGAGATGGATGCAAATGAAGACATTCGAAATGGCAAATGAAGCCGGGATTTAAATATCCCACGCTTCATTTCATATTCGTGTTATGGCACTATTTCAAAATACCGTTATTTCAAAATAACAGATGCTGTTAAGACGCAGTTATTTCGAGAGAAAACCCTTCTCTCAAAATAACCCTTATTCCTCATACAATGAGGTTTACCAATTATTTCGAGAGAAGGGTTTTATCTCGAAATAACCGTGTCTATTTTGAAATAGTGCTGTTTCGAAATAGTTCCATAACTCGAATATGCAAATGAAGCACAGGATATTTAATTCCTGGCTTCATTTGCAATTTCGAATGTCTTCATTTGCATCCCTCTCTTGAAAGAGGGTGCAGGTGTAGACATACCCTATGTGTTTATATAAGAATTAGTACAGGTGAGTCCCTGATGATGATAGGGAGCTGTGCTATGTCTATTAATACTTGTAATTAGTGAATCAACTAAACACCTTTTTAATGTTAATTTTCAGCTCTTATCGGTTTTGAAACTAACAATAAATATGAACTCAAAAACAGCTTGGGGCAAAGAGTGTATTTTGCAGCAGAGGAAAATGACTGTTGTACTCGAAATTGTTGTGGACCGTCACGACCTTTTACCATTAAGATTGTTGACAATATGGGTCAAGAAGTAATAACATTGCAGAGACCTCTCAGGTGCTCTTCATGTTGTTTTCCTTGCTGCTTGCAAGAGGTGAGACATTCTTTTCTCTTTCCTGCACCTTTAAAAGTTTCCAGAGATTTTCTTTTGTGTCAAGAGGTGAGATGGAACAAAATAAGTTCTTCGTAATTTTTTTTTGTTTGTTTTTGTTCTTTGAGGGTTTTTGGAAATGTCTCATGACTTTTGTCTGCTCTTTGACAAAATTTCTTGACATTTTGCTATGGACTCTGCTGTATTCTTCCTGGAAGTGGCCTAAATTCCTAAAAACATAAGTGATATCCCTGGAAAGTGGGTACTCAACACTAATTAGAAATGGACCCTAATGAGGCACCAACTTAATTCAAAATCTTGATTATTATAAATAAACTTAGCTTTTTGAATATTGATAAGTAAAGGAAGACAAGAAATTACCAGGTTCATAAACCATTGACCTGACACTCATTGTAGGGATTTGACTCTACTAATTGATGTATAGTTGTTGCCTGATCTTTTTAATGATTGATAATAATTGTATTTATTGCCAGTAGGTTTCTTGTCCCAGAATCAGGCTTCACAGAACTAAAACTTACAAGTTCATTATCTTATAGAGAATCCCAAGGTGTATGGCAAAGTACAATGAGGACAAAGCTAATCCTTAGCCACTTATCTTTATGGATTATTTTAATAAAAGAAAGTGCCAAACCACATAAACAAGTAGTAGTAATACAGTAGTAATACAGTATTAGGGATATTTTTAATGTCATTCTTGCACAGGGGTGGGCAATAAAAAACCCACAGCCTGCAGGGTTAGTTCCTGGTGGGTCACTACCACTATGTGTATCTGCGCATCAGCAGATATTGCCATTCAGGGCTAGTGCAAGTGGTGGGAAGCACCACGGACCGGGACGCCACTTCCCACGGCTCACATTGGCTGTGAAAGGCGTTTTGCGGCCAACCAGAGCTGTGATCCTCCGATACCTGCGGAGGCACAGGTAAGCACGGAGGTGGGGGCCTGCCAGGAACTAACCCTACAGACTGGATCTGGCCCATGGGCTGGAATTTTCCCACCCCTGTTCTTGCATATGATTATATACTTAGACCCTTGGGGACCTTGTGATCAGAGACATGCCAAATGAATCCGATGTTCCAGAACCACAACGGTCACTCATCAACTCTTCATCTCTTTCAGTTATGAGTGATGGAAAGCTTACCCCTACCTACACGATGGCATTGTTATTATAGAGCGAGAGCATTATCATGAACACTCAATCAGATGCCCACCCTTCCATGTCCAAATCTTACTCCTTGCCTTCCTAATATTGGAGGGCCTTATCCTTGTAGGTAGACATATTAATGTCTTTTAGCTCATTATCATGTATGTCACCTATTGCTAAAGCAAGTTTGTTTAACATCTATCAGTGATTCTATCCTAAGTACCCAATCCCAATATCAGTTCGTTCAGCATTCCTTTGGCTTTCTGGTGTCAGTATTTACCATCTCCTTCTCTTGGGCAAGCTATTCTCAGTTCCCCAAAATCTAGGGTAACTGTTGGCCATTTTATCTGGGCTCAAGGTCATAGGCCTGTGACCAGGTGTCTGGGATAGGTCCACTGAAAATGGCACACTCAGTGCATACTGCAATAAATAGGACACATGGTATCCCAAAACAGGAGGTTTATTTTATAATTAGATTCACCAAGCCAGTAACAAAAGAGCTGCTTTCAGTACCGTACTGGTTAAACAGAAGCCAAACACAGTCCCCTTTAGGCATTCCAGCCCTGGCTCCCTTTCAGACAACCCAATCTAATATAGTGAGAGGTTATTGAAAACCCATTTCACCATATACAGTAAAACTCCATTAGTCTGGCATCCAATGCTCCGGGACTCCTGATGGTCTGGCACCATCAGGAACCCGGAAGTGCTGGGGCAGCCAGATAGGCTTCCCCCATTCAGCTGCTGCTGAAACTGACCAGCAGCTGAATTGGGGAAGCCGGGAGCAGAGCAGCTGGGGTGCTGCCCGGTTGGTCTCCTAGCGCTGCCCCTCGGAGCTGCGGGACCAACCCGGCAGCACTCCAGCTGCTCTTGGGGACGCCTGGGGCAGAGCAGCTGGAGTGCTACGGGGTTGGTCCCGCAGCGCCAAAGGACGGTGCTGCGGGACCAACCCGGCAGGACTCCAGCTGCTCTGCCCCAGGGGTCCCCAAGTCAGCCGCTGCTGAAACAGATCAGCGGCTGATTCCAGGAAGCCCGGGGCAGAGCTGCTCTGCCCCGGGCTTCCTGGAATCAGCTGCTGATCTGTTTCAGCAGTGGCTGACTTGGGGACCCCTGGGGCAGAGCAGCTGGGGTGCTGCCGGGTTGGTCCCGCAGCGCCGAGGGGCGGCGCTACAGGACCAGCCCGGCAGCACCCCAGCTGCTTTGCCCCACGTGTCGGGATTCAGCCGTTGCTGAAACTGAACAGCAGCGTCCATTTCAGCAGCGGCTGAATCGGGGACCCCTGGGGCAGAGCAGCTGAGGTGCTGCCGGGTTGGTCCCGCAGCCCGGAGGGGCAGCGCTAGGGGACCAACCGGGCAGTACCCCAGCTGCTCTGTCCCAGGCGTCCCCAAGAGCAGCTGGAGTGCTGCTGGGTTGGTGCCGTAGCACCGCCCCTTGGCGCTGCGGGACCAACCCAGCAGCACCCCAGCTGCTCTATTGCAGGCATCCCCGATTCAGCTGCTGCTGAAACTGACCAGCAGCGGCTGAATCAGGGACGCCTGGGGCAGAGCCGGACTATCGTAAGGGGAGGCTGAGGGGTCTGGGGTGGCATCCCCTCCCAGCCCACTCCAGACCCCTCATAGCCCCCCCCTTCTGATAGTCCAGCATATCTGATAATCCGGCACCCCCTGGGTCCTAAAGGTACCGGATTATCAGAAGTTTACTGTATGAGGTTCTTTCTAATCCCAAAAAATTAGACACATACCACCAAGTTAGTATGAATCTCAGTTGTTACTCAAATATCATGTTTGAAAGCTGACTTCCCCCGAGCACTGGCTCCCCTCTCTTACCCACCCCCTCCACTCCCCTCTCTGCACCCCGGCACTGCTGCTTCTACCAGAGGCAGCATTGCAAGGCAGTAGGCAGAGCTAGTCTGTGTAGAGAGCTGCTGATACAGAGGCAGCAGCGTGACATGGCAGGGGGCTCCCTGTTAGTGAGGCTGGAGCACACTGGCTGCTGGCCCTACCTCTGGGGACTATTGTAGTTGTAAAACTGCTACAATCTGATGTGATTACATGATTATTCAGTTACTCTCTATCTAACATCCCTACCCCAAAGCAGGGTAAACTACGGCATTAGTAACAGAGCCCTCGGTCCTCATTCTGCAGAGCCCTCAGTCCTCATTCTGCAGATCCCAGCAACAGTTCCCATTGTGTCCATCAAAACCACCAAGGAAAGGTTTATAGTTCTACCAGTGGTGCTTATCAACCTCACTCTGGCTGGGCCCACAGCAGGGACAAGTGTAAAGGAAGCAGCTTTGGCAGGGTAGTCAAGAACCCAGTTGGACCACCAGCGGCACCATCCATTTTTGGTTGACCAACCACCTTTATTCATTTAAACAAGCTTGGGCTGGGATCATCTCTGACCGATGGGTCCTTGAGACTATAAGTAAGGGTATCCTATGCCGTTTTAGGCTCTTATAATTCCCTCCCCACACCTCTTCAGGTACCTTTCTTACAGCATAGTTCTACAAGAATTTGATTTCCTGCTATAATTGGGAGTGATAAAAGAGGTTCTTCAAAAATTCAGAGCAGGGTTTCTATTTCTATTCCTGCTTGATACTAAAGAAGTTTAGGATGGTAAACCTAGCTTTCATTGTCCCCATATTGGATCCCATGGACTGGTTCATGACTCTTGACCTGCAAGATGCTTGCCTTCACATTTCAGTACTCTCAGCATACAGAATATTAATGGGGTTTACAATATTATCAGTACAGAATAATAACGTCATTTTATCAGTACAGGATTCTACCCTTTCATCCTTTCATAGCCACAGTGTTTTACTGAGTCCTCACTGTAGTGGTGACAACATACATAAGGAAATAAGAAGTCCTATTATATCTGTGCTTGGCTGATATGAGACTCTTCTCCACAATCTTCTCCAAAGGTTCTAGTTAGAACACCTCAAACCATTTTACCTTGCTGTGCCTCATGAATCACAACAAATCAACTCTGACTGAGGTGGAACATAAAGGCTATGTCTAGACTGGCCCCAAATTCCGGAAAAGGGATGCAAAGCAGGTAAGTCAGCATAGGGAAATCCGCGGGGGATTTAAATATCCCCCGCGGATTTAAATAAACATGTCCGCCGCTTTTTTCCGGCTTGGGGAAAAGCCGGAAAAAAAGCGTCTAGACTGGCGCGATCCTCTGGAATAAAGCCCTTTTCCGGAGGATCTCTTATTCCTACTTGAAAGCGGCGGACATGTTTATTTAAATCCGCGGGGGATATTTAAATCCCCCGCGGATTTCCCTATGCTGACTTACCTGCTTTGCATCCCTTTTCCGGAATTTGGGGCCAGTCTAGACGTAGCCAAAATGTATAGGAACAGTGTTAGACTCCAAGTTGGCAAAATCATATCTGCATCTGTGGATGCAGCTATTCAAAATAATTAGATTTTGTTAGCGTAGGGGTATATGAACACCAAGAATAGAATTTGTTTGGACATCTTAAGGTGCTACAGTTTCTGTAGGGTAAGTACCCATCTCTTACATTACAGACTTTCTCTGTGCTGAAGATTATTTTACAAGCATGTAAAACACATTGGAATAATTAGGTAGACACGTAACTTTTATCCTACTTATGTTTTGTTGTGTTTTTTTTTCTTTTAAAGCTTGAAGTTCAGGCCCCTCCAGGTACACCAGTTGGCTACATAAAACAAAACTGGCACCCTTGTCTACCTAAATTTACTGTTCAAAACGAAGCAAAAATGGATATATTTAAAATCATTGGTCCATGTGTTGTATGCAGCTGTTGTCAGGATGTTAATTTTGAGGTAGGCAACATTGTTTAAAGAATTTGTATTGCTCTTGTCTGTTCTTAATTAGTTGGTTTTCCTAATACTGTAGTTTAATATTTGTAGCTGGTCTTATTGTTACTAATGGACCATTTCCCACAAAACTAAGTTGAAATGTTATTACTGAATGCATTACATGTTTTGATAGTCCAACTGTGTGCATGAAAAATTTTCAAAACACTTATCCTTATAGATAACCCAGGTTTCAATGATTGTCATAACGAATCAACTTTCAGATTATCAAATCATGAGATATTGAATGTATGGATAATATTCTGTCAGTTTCTCTTTCCATTAAAGTGAAGCTTTCTTTACCAGTTTGAAATTACTTTGAATTTATTACAGTTGTTTCACTGTTGGGGTGTTGACATTTGGGGTGTTGACATTTGTTTAATGTTTATTGAAACACCAGTAGAAAATATCATTACATTATCTTATTTTAGGAAATGGTAGAAAAAATTGATTCACTATATAATTTTCCCTTAGTAATGTATACTTAAGTATTATTAAATAAGTAACTTTCTAGAGCCACTGACTTTATTATCAAGTAATTGATGTAAATCATCAAAATGGATCAGCAGAAGGGGGTGATGTATTTTTGTTATAAATTATTTAATTTTGTACTGTGGATCAAACTATGCTTTAATGAATCCTGTTTTCATATTCCAGCTACTAGTTCATTCAAAAACAATTGATAGTTTATCCTAAGCAAGGGTTTGCAAGTTTGTTCTAAGCAAACTTATTTGCCATTATGTTTTATTTTACATAACTTTGAACACTGAAACCAGTTTTCAAAAGACAATGTTGAATATAGCTTATGCCCTACTTTGGAAAATGATCATGTAATCTTTTAACTTCTATTTAGATACCTGCCCCTGGGTGAAGGAACCTTGATTTACAGAACTTCTAACAGTGTAGCCCTGCAAACCTCTCCATTACTTTGTTTCCATGTATAACCAGCATTGATATGAGCACAAAACATGCCGCGGATTTCAGCCCATAATTTAATGAAGTAGAGTCAACATTACCACAATTATTCAATAGCCATATGCTTCAGTATATCTAACAACCAATATAAATGTGAATATCCTGAAGTTTTTCAATTAACATTTAAAATGAACACACAACATCTTTTTATTATGAGTGGTAACATGTTTTTGTTTGTTTTTCAAACTAGGTAAAATCGATGGATGAAAGTTCTGTAGTTGGAAGAATTTCTAAGCAATGGACTGGATTTGTAAAAGAGGCATTTACAGATGCTGATAATTTTGGAATCCAATTTCCACTGGATCTTGATGTTAAGATGAAAGCTGTCATGATTGGTGCTTGCTTCCTTATTGTAAGTCTACCAATTAACTAACTTTAAACAGTGAATATATGTTCTATTCATCTGTAAGTTAAAATCATATTAGGATATGACTTGATCCTGGATTTATTGAAGTTAACAATAGAGCTTCCATTGACTTGGAGAGTGTAGAATCAAGTGTCTAGGAAGCGTGACGAATTATTTCAGATCATGGGATTACATTTAGAATTAGAATATATAAAAGCATAAAATTATATAGGAATATACTTATGTATTGCTGATATGCCTGTTCTTGTAAGGTTTCACACTTTTTCTATGCCATAAGGACATACCTCCAGTTATTATTTTATGGCTACTTTGAGGCTGCTTCAGAGCTGTTCCATTATTCAGAGCTGACATATACCATATAAAGAGCAGGACCCTTTGTCCATTCCATTGAAAACTACTGTCACCATGGCATGTTCTGGTTTCTGCTGGATGTTTACTATCAAACTTGAGTTTTCTGAAAATGGGAAGAAAACTAGAAGGAAGGAGAGAGGCATATACATCAGCTCAGGGATGGAAATGTCAACAGTCCCCTTCCTCTGTAGTAGCAATATTTAACACACCATTCTTCTTCAAGAGATGTCCCCGTGGGTGCTCCACATCAGGTCAGTGCGCCGCTGCCAAGCCCATTCTCTGGAGTCTTCACAGCAGTGACTCTGGGGCCACACATGCGCACGCCTCTTGTCACTCGCCCCTACTGTGCAGGATCGCTCATGCGCAAGTCCTCCCCCTAGTTCCTTCTCTACCGCCTCCAGTCACAGACGGACTTTGGTAGTGTCCCCAGCTTCAGCTCGCATTTTAGATGAGTGATCCCAGCTATATAGTTCTTACCTGTAGTTAGTTAGTTTTCCCTTTAACAGTTTTGTTCAAATTAAAAAAAATATTCCTTCAAGTTCTTTTCCCCTTAGTTAAATAGTGCTAGTATGTGCTATGCCCAGCTGTCCAGCTTTAAGTGCTGTTCCACATGTAAGGATCCTATTCCCATCTCAGACGCACACACTCTATGTGTCCGATGTCTTGGAGAGGCGCATGTTGCACAGAAATGTCTTCACTGTGCTAAACTGAAGGCCAGAGAAATCTTCACTTTAAGCTTATTCTGCTTGAGAAGTCGTTAAGACCAGCTTCAGACCTGGGTCAGCAACCCAAGAAATCCCAAGTGCAAAAGGAGAAAAATTCCTCAAAGAAATGTGCTTCCTCCTTACCTTAGGAGGCTCCGGCTCCTAAACGTTTCTCTTCGATGCCAAGAGCTTATCCGGCACTGCTGGCACCACCACAAAAGCCGGTCATATCAAATCCTGCCCACAAGTTTCAAGTCGCCTGCCTCTGTCACAGCACCTGCCAGCACTGATGTTACCTTGCCGGGACCAGCATTACTTTGCCAACACTGCAACCTGCCCCAGTGCCGAGAACAACTTCCAACACCATTATAGGCACTACCACAGCACCAACTACACTGCCTGCCCACTTAGTGCCGAGACATCGTACAGCACTCAAGTGGCGTCGGTGCAGCCGACTATGGCTCCGACAACACCTGCGCAACAGTACACACAACACAGAGGTCTCCTGGTTTCTTCATCTTTCAATTCACCCATTTTGGGCACAACATTCTCCTGGTCCTCCAGCACCAAGACCAGATATAGCACTGGAAAAGTTTTCTAGTGACTCTTGTTCTCTCCTAACAACTCCCCTCCTACTGACTATTCTGTGTATTCAGCCAGGACTCATCTCCCACACTCCAGACACCGAAATATGCCATCCTGGTACAACAGCCCATGGATGCCACCAACCATGCCTTATCCACAATGACAGTATTAGAGCCCTTGGTACCCTTGCCAGAAACACCATCGATCTCACAAAAAACCAACTGTACCTCAGTTGTCCCCTCCACCACAATTCCCATCTCCCCAAAGACTACGTGCAATACAAGGGGAGCAATCTGACCTCTCTCTGAATACCTCACCTGATACTAACAAATTGTCATACCTAGATGAAGTCATGGTACCAACTGCTTCTTCCCACTACAGCAGATGATTTCTCAAATTTTCAAGATCTTTTAAAACAGTTATCAGACAACTAACATGAACTGACTGACATTTTATTAGCTCATACGACTTCTAAAATAGCTTTCCATTACGGAAAACAAAGCCATGATGGAACCAACAAAGACCATTGAGCAGTCGTCGCAGTGGCCACTTCAACATGCAAACAAGCTGTCAAAAAATATTATGTTCCTCCAAAAGGGTCTGCACCTAACTCTGGTAGAAGCAGCCGATCAGAGGAGCAAGCAGCAGTACTTTAGATCTACCCCAGCTGATTATGACAGTAAAAGGTTGGATCTCTTCAGTTGAAAAGTTTACAGGTCCTCTACCTGACAATATCGAGTGGCGTTACTCTGTAAATATGACCATAGAAATTATTCATAATTAAATGATTTTATTGCAGATATCCCTGAGGCAAAAAAGCAACAATTTAACGCTGTCATTACTAAGAGTCACATAATATCCAGGGCAGCAGTCCAAGCTGCCTTAGATGCTACCAACACAGCTACTTGGTCTACTTCAACAGCCGTAGTCATGGGGAGGGCCTCATGGTTCAGTTCTGCAGCTTTCCCCCGAGAGATCCAATCTTCCATAGATGATCTTCCATTCAGCAGGCAGAAATTATTCACAGCCAACACTAATGAACTACTGCATTCCATGAAGGATTCTAGAGCAACGCTGCGATCTCTTGGCATTCACAATCCTGCAGATACAAGAACATGACAATTCAGGTATCAGCCATAACTGAGACACAGATACCCTCAATATACTTATCAGTATAACAGTCAAGAGCAACATCAACAGAACCACTCCAGAGGCAGGGGTCAATGATGCCAACTCTCTAACAGCTCTCAGCAATTACAACATTCTAATATGCAAATTTTGAGTCATTCGCTGAGGGCTGTGAATACCTTTTGCCCATCCTGTTTGTCTTCATTGTGGGCACTTTAGCTTGGAGGCAGAATCACAGCTGTAATTCAGGAAGAGAATGTCTTGTTCTCTATAGTTCCTCTTGTTCTCTACCTTCTCAGTGTCTGGCAAAATCAACTAGGTTTCCTTCCAGGAGAAAACGCCAACATTTTATTTCAAATTTCTGCTTAACAATTCCATTTCCATCATTTTTCTTGAATTTCAGACAGTGTCCTTGGACTGCTCTGGTTTTTTTGGTCTTTTTTGTTTGTTTGTTTTTGATGCCTCTGCAGGCTCCAGAGTAAAAAGTAGGCCACCTTTAAGAAACTTAAAGAAAAAAAAAAAGTCACACTTTTGCTTTAATGAACATTTTCTTTTCTCCTAGTGCCTCCTTAATCATTTCTCTCTTTGGGAAGTTTAGTCACATTTATGATCTAAGCCCAGTATATGTGGGGTAACAGTTCAACTTCCCTGCACAGCAGAGGACCCTGCAAGGACTAGGGAACCTAGTGATACTGGACATAATACAGGCACTAATCTCAGCTGGTCTGTCTGGCTGCAGACTCCTTGCTTCTATCCTCCAGAGTAAAAAGAGAGAAGTTTAAAAAAACTGATGAAGATACAAAAAACCTGACGCCTGTGCATATCGAGAGCAGTACTTTAGAGTTGCAGCTGCTTCTCCCTTCCACATCAGAATCCAGTGTATCAGGTTGGACAGATCAGCAGACCCAGCACAAATAAGAAAGATGATGCTTAAATCTCAAGAATTTACACCAGCAGCCACATCCCCATCAGTGTAGTTCAGTCACTTGCTCCCCCTCCACCTCTCCTGGGAACACTGATGCAGGGCTTTGGACATTGCGTAGATGCTGCTGATGTTGGAGTGTGGTAAAGGGACTTCAGGCCTACACTCCTTCCCATGCTACCAGCTCTGTAGGAAGTCTGAAACAAACGGAAGGAACTCAAGACGCAGGGCATTCATCCCTGTTGCTAATGAATGCCTGATCTGATTGTCACCACTATTTATTCTACATATAAGACAAGGCATTATCAGTGCAAACAGGCTGAAGTGGGGAGGACAAAGAAATCATGAGAAAATGCTTCTCAGCATGATAGGATGTGATCTCAGCACATCTGCAACCGAGTCATTCTTTGTAATACTTATGAAAAGTAACAGATATGTGGGCATTACCTAAAAAAGTACCCTTTCAGGTGTAAACAGATAATTTTTCCCATTCTTAGAACAAAAAAAATCATAAAATGTCACTTTTAAAATCATAAACTAAAAAGCAGCTGTTTGTTTGGCTACTTTTATTTAGAAGACCGTAACTATGGTGTCTTAAGCTATCTAATTCTATGTTATTTTTCTTTGCTGCTTAGGATTTCATGTTTTTTGAACACACCGGGGACAAGGGCCAACGAGCAGGAGTGTGGCAGTAGAGTCTACAGTTGGACTAAAATGTGCTTACAGAGAAAAGTTTCATAGTGCTTTGTGCCCTTTTTCTAAAATACATTGCAAAAATCGAATATGTATAAAATGTGTCTGCGGCTTTTGCATATTGGTAGTTTCTATTCTATTTTATTGTTTTGATATTGCAAATACAGTTCTATATATCTGAATGAAATATAGATTAGGTTTGTATAAATACTGTGAAATGTATATGAATCTTCCCTGAGTGGAATTGAAATTAAAAACAAATTTCTTCATTCTTGTGAGCACTTTTGTAGTACTGAAACATTGAGAGCAATTCTCTGTCACTTGCACACTATCTACAGTTAAGAACATAATGGTCCTACTGGGTCAAACCACAGGTCCATTTAGCTTAGTATCCTGTATTCTGCTACATGCTCCAGAGGGAGTGAACAAAAATAAGTAAGCATCAAGTGATCCTTCTCCTGTCATCCATTTCCAGCCCCTGACAGGCAGAGGTTATTCCTACCCTTTCATTCCTACCCATTCTGGCTAATAAGTTTTGATGGACCTACCTACATGAATTTATCTAGTTCTTTTTGGAACCCTATTAATGTCCTGGTCTCCACAGCATTCTCTGGCAAGGAGTTCCACAGGTTGACGGTGTGCTGTGTGTGGGGGGGGAAACCCTTCCTTTTGTTTGTTTTAAACCTGTTGTCTATTAATTTCATTTGGTGACCCCTAGCATTTCCTAGTTAATCCTATGACAAGAGCAGATTTTTAATATTCAACTTTAGCAATGTTATTATATATAATTTGTTTCAGTTCTCTCTAATTTCTATATTTTGTTTAATTTTGATAATATATACCAGCATTTGTATTTGTAAAGATTTTGATTTAAAATATATATAATATAATATATAATTAAATAAAATTATATGAAAGCAAATATGTAGTTGAAAGGTCTATCTCTTCCACTGACTTCATCCATGTCTCCCAATCAATATGCAAATTTACCCAACAGAAATAGAGTGCCTCACTATAATTTCACGATGTGCTGCCTAGTGTCAGAGTGATACTAGCAAAAGTGATTCCTAGAGACCTTGTATACAGCTAGAAGTCTTTCAAAATTAATAGTTTACACAAGCAAGATTAAAGCTGACAAACTCTTTTTGAAGTTTCTCACTTACCTAGAACACAAGGGAACAAAAGAAGTCATACTAGGTCAGACCAAAGGTCCATCTAGCCCAGTATCCTGTCTGCCAACAGTGGCCAATACCAGAGAAAGGGAACACAACAGGTAATCCTCACATGATCCCTCTCCTATTACCCATTTCCAGACAAACAGAGTCTAGGGACACCATTCCTAGCCATCCTGGCTAATAGCCATTGATTGACCTAACCTCCATGACTCTATCTAGCTCACAAATCTATCTAAGGAGATTTTGGTGTCCTGGGTTAAAACTTATTGTAGTTATTGACATGCTACTTTTTAAGTATTTTAAAAGTTGGATCACATAGTGATCTTTAAACTCATCTTACTTTGATGAACTTTTGGTTCTTTGTAGTGTAATAAAAATTATTTCCTTATCTCTTGGTTCTGGTAATGCCATTTCTCTGTTTTCCAGCCACTGGCTGAGACAGTAGCCATCTAGAGTATCAGAAGATTTGAGAATTATTCATTTATTTTTAAATCCAGGAAATGAGTTATGGAAATAGGTTGAGATAGACATTAGGTCCCACGATGCTATTTGTATATAATCAGTTTTCAGAGTACAACTGTTTTGTCCTCCTTTTGACTATGGTTTATGAACATTATTGTTTTAACTGGCTACATAAATGAATACATTAGTCCATTCCCAGTCCCTAGTCTCATAAGCACAGACTTGCTTCTGTGCCCCACATGTTTATTACATGATAAGGGTGGCATTTTTGTGTGAGTGCCTTCTGTATGATACTACTGATAAATCTGTTCTAAATACTTATTCACTTTTCTCAAAACACATTTCTTTTGTTTAGGTGCCTACCCTTTTAAAATGTACCAGTTAGTCTACTTAAATAGCAAAAAAAGGCTGATAAGCTAAAGGAATCCTCTGCATAGTGCCTGTACATAGCGGGTTTTTTTATTTTTTACTGTTTTGTTACCATTGTGCCTTGGAGTCGCACTCAAGGATCAGGATGCCAGGGTGCTAGATCCTATACAAACACACATTAAAAAGACAGTTCCTGCCCCCCTTTCCCTCAGAGAGCTGACAATCTACATATAAGACAGTCACAAAAGATGCAGACAGACTGAGGTGGGAGTACAAGGAAATAATGAGAACACTTGTCGGCATGATGGGATGTAAACTCAGCATATCTACAACTGAGGCATTCTTGGTAGGCTTTATGGTGCTAAATAAGAGTTTCAAGAAGGGGTCTGAAGCAGTTTTGCAGATGTTTACATCTGATGAGTATACATTTGTTATAACACCTGCATGAAAGCTAGAGTGAATACTCATAGAAATATTCCCTGCAATCATTAGTGATTAATACAGCCTACAGATAGCCTCTCCTAACTTGTTCCTGGTCCCTTTTTCTCTTTGAGTAAAGATGGTGCATAAGCATCCCTTTAAACATTATTGTCACATTAAAAACAACCTCTTTCAGACCAGGGTCCAGCCAACTCTCAGAGATTGGGGGAGGGAATTTAGCTTTACATTTTCTCAATTCTGGAGTTAGCTGGAGGATAAATGCTCCCCTTTATAATTTTTAGCTGCCTAAAGCTTGTTCTAAATAATTCCATGTGGAGTGTTCCCCTAGCAATTGTTCCGCTGTTTGACGATTGCCTGAGCTCCCTGCCTTGTATCTCAGCTCATCTCTGCCCAGGAGTGAAGGAAGCAGGAGTGCTACAGCAGCTTCGCATCACATGGGAATTTTTTCTACATCAGGGCATCACCAGCTGCCCTCCAACTATAACTTTCCATCCACCAAGGATATAAAGGCAATATGAGACAGGTTCTTAGCTCATATTGTTTACCATTTCTTATACATTATTCAGTAGTAACAGAAGTGGGCAACAGGATCTAGGTCCTGCTGGATTTCTCCTGCTTTTAGAAAAAAATGATTTTGCTTATCTCAGGAAAAGGAGCAGAGAGGAGAATGAACTGGAAATAAAACTAATGTATCTCTGATTTTAGTGCCAGTATTGATGTGGCAATTTTTCTTTTAAATATCTTTTAAATAACTGGCTATTTGGCAAATCCTGACAAGAGATGTAAGGCTGTAACTATCAGTGAAAGTTACTCAGTTACACTTGCTTTCTATGCACTACCATGAAAATGAAGGGTCTTATTTTAGGGGCAGTCTTTTGCTGAATATCTTGTTTAGCTTGAACTTTATTGACAAAAAGGATACCTTCCAATGTTAATTACTTTTTTGGTGAGTGGCAAATTCAGGTGTGATACTATGATACTGAAGTTTTATCTGTACATAGTATTGTAGAAGGTATATTTTGATTGTTTTAAGTTACTTTTATTAGGGGATATTATATGAATTGGCAACAGGAAAATATAAGGACAATATAGGTTCAATCTTGTTTGAATTGAAATTAATGGCAAATTCCAGTTGCTTCAGTGCAAGTAGGCATAATCCCTTTGACTGCCTGAGCAACCAATGTACATACAGACTTATGGGGATTGATGTGGCTAAATATATCAGTGTCATTTCACAGCGGCTCACATCCAGCTGCTTCAGTTCCTTTTTCAACCCAAGAAAGTAATCAAGGGCTAGGATTTTCAGAGGAACCAAGGATTGGCACCTAATTCCCTTAGGCTCATTTGAAAATCCCATCCAATAGCTATTTAGATCATTTATTGTCTTCTAAATTTGTGCTGCTAGATTCTTAGTTCTATTAGTCTGAATTTTCCCTATGTAGTCCTGTTAGAACATTGGTTAAATAACAGTTTGCTAAGAACCAAATTTTGATGCCCTTAATTGTTTTTACTAACACCTTATCTTATAGTTAGGCCTACCAAACTGCTTATGGAGTGAAGTGCTACTCCTTATGAATAAGGGCATTACAATCAAGCCCTAAATAACAGCAAACCTAAGGACCTTACTCTGAAGCCTCTCCTACCCTGAGTAACACTTGCTCACAGTGCTTATATTCAGAATATTTTTTATTCCATAAGTGGGATGCAGCTGGCAGCAGAATATCCTCTCACATGGAAGATAGGCATTGGCTTTTCATGTCAGGAGAAAAGTCATCCCTCCCATTGGGTGTAAATAAAATAAGGGGTCCAGATATCCAAGTTTCTAGCTAGACCTCTGTATCTATATTAGGATAAGTGAAACCGCATGTGACATTATTAAAGCTGATCTAAGAGACTACTAAATTACCTATGAAATGAGTTTCTACTTATTTCCTGTGTATCACAAATAGACAAAAAACAGTTCTTTAGTCAAATGAAAAATCAGAATTTGGGTTTTCCCTGTGTGAAAACTCAGAAGTAGAAATGACATTTCTCCACAATGCTTATTTCTCAATCACCCTTTGGTCTCCAATACTTATAAAACAATTCTTCCAAACCTTTTGGTAGCAAAAAGACCAAATTCACCCCTGACATAAAAATTCCAGCAAAAGTTATAAGGTCACATTTATCTCAGGCATCACAATATCCTGCTTTACAAACTTCATTTGGGGGAAAAACCCCTTAACCACATCTACCTTTAATGTATCACCAGCAAATCTAGAGTTCTTCTCTTTTTTTATCAGCCAGACAATATGGCAATCCATTTTATCTCACTGTTCATAAATCCAGGCTTTGGAAAGCATTATAAGATTTTTCAGATTGCAATGTGGTGTTCAATTCCATCTTGGTTAGATAAAACTGTTACATAAAACCTTTATAGAGTGGTTTATAGATGGATTTCTCTAGATCTTTTAATGACCACTCCAGATGTATCATGAATGTAAACTTTTATCTCCAGCTGTGTAGGCCATAATGCCATCATTTAATGGAGAACCACAGTCTCTGTGAAGTAGCAGGAGAGACATATCTGGTGTGATTTTTTTTCCCCAGAAGAAACCCTTAAATCTGAGATTCAACAAAGGCAATCAATCAATTCATTATAAGGAAATAGGTTGAACTCCTTAATTTTTTGGCGTGAGCAAGATCATTGACTGGTGGCATGAGGGAAAGTGTACTTTTTTAGGTAGGATCCATTACAGGAGGGAATCTGTTAAGAGCAAGAACAGGTCAGGTCTAACAAGCAAATTTTTGAGGAAATGTCCAGTTAACACTTTTCTTTTAGCCCCAACAGAATCCTTATGGCCATGATACTCCCCATCTCTGTATTCCTAGTAATGGAAAACTTCATCCAAGCTGGAGGAACAGAGCTGATCTAGGGATCAAGTCATCGGTGATCTTTGGAGTTACCAAGAAATGAATGCTCATCCCAAGGAAAGAGGAAATGTGTTTGCGAGAAGAATCCTGTTGTCAGTGGGAGTATGTGGTATGTACCAAGCAGACAAGTTTCTTGAACATACATGGTTGTGTTTTAATTTTTGACTATTGTAACAGTGGTTTAATTTCTTAAAGCCTCAGCTCTGGAAAAATTTAAAAATTGTGAAGAGCTTCAAAATGTGACTTGTGCATAATCTCAAAGGCTCAAAAAGTAAGTGATAAATATTGAAGAATCCAAAAATGTATCTTAACAAAAACTATTTTAACCTACTTGGCTGGATGTAAAAACTTAAGCAGGAAGCTGGTTAAAGCTGAGTCAGAGAGTGTTAGATTGTAAAATGACCACAGCAGGGACTATTATCTAGGTTTGTACAGCACTTAGTACCATGGAACCTCTGTCTCATTGAGACTTATAGGCACTGGTATATTGGAAATGTTTAACACTTAATGAAATTAGACAACAAATGCAAAAGAGATATATTTTAATATATCATAATGATAAACTATATGACTTTCTGCTTGAAGATACTGAAGCAAATAGACTAATAAGATTTGGAAATAACTAGGTATTTTTGTAAGCAAGAATAGCATCTGCACATATACTGGGAGGATAAAATCTCCAGTGTGATCAGTTCTCACATTTCTGGACGTAAACTGTCCACCATCTGGGATAAACAAAATATTCTTCCCCCGTTATAATATTACACCAAGCTGTGCATCTCAGTTTTTATGTGATTCTATAGAAAAAATCTGGCATTAATGAGCACAAGATAGAAGAACAGATGGACAATGGGCAATTCCAGTCTTATGGTGTTGAAGCTCTGCTATAACTAAGAAAAAGGCCACACTATAGCGAAAGCTGTGTTTAAAAACTACACCCAGGCAAATTCTTAATCTGTAATACTTTGTCTTAAAATAAATCGAAATGCTCTTATTTTACATAATTATGAAATAATAACATAGTTGTCTTTTTTTTTTTTTACTCTTTACTTTTTTAGAACTACTAAGACACAATTATAAGAGGTATCTGAAACTCTAGCTATCATCTTTGGAAAATCATGGGAGACAGGAGAGATTCCAGAGGACTGGAAAAGGGCAAATATAGTGCCCATTTATAAAAAGAGAAATAAGAACAACCCAGGTAACTATAGACCAGTTAGTTTAACTTCTGTGCCAGGGAAGATAACGGAGCAAGTAATTAAGGAAATCATCTGTAAACACTTGGAAAGTGGCAAGGTGATAGGGAACAGCCAGCATGGATTTGTAAAGAACAAATCATGTCAAACCAATCTGATAGCTTTCTTTAATAGGATAACGAGTCTTGTGGATAAAGGAGAAGCGGTGGATGTGGTATACCTAGACTTTAGTAAGGTGTATGATACTGTCTCGCATGATATTCTTATCAATAAACTAGGTAAATACAACTTAGATGGGGCTACTATAAGGTGGGTGCATAACTGGCTAGAAAACCATCCTCAGAGAGTAGTTATTAATGGTTCACAGTCCTGCTGGAAAGGCATAACAAGTGGGGTTCTGCAGGGGTCTGTTTTGGAACCAGCTCTGTTCCATATCTTCATTAACGATTTAGATATTGGTATAGAAAGTACGCTTTATTAAGTTTGCAGATGATACCAAGCTGAGAGGGGTTGCAACTAATCTGGAGGAAAGGGTCATAATTCAAAATGACCTTGACAAATTAGAAAAATGGTCTGAGATAAATAGGATGAAGTTTAATAAAGACAAATGCTAAGTGCTCCACTTAGAAAGGAACAATCAGTTTCACACATACAGAATGGAAAGCGACTATCTGGGGAGGAGTACGGCAGAAAGGGATCTAGGGGTTATAGTGGACCACAAGCTGAATATGAGTCAGCAGTGTGATGCTGTTGTTAAGAAAGCAAACATGATTCTGAGATGCATTAACAGGTGTGTTGTAAGCAAGACACGAGAAGTCATTCTTCTGCTCTACTCTGCGCTGGTTAGGCCTCAATTGGAGTATTGTGTTCAGTTCTGGGCACCGCATTTCAAGAAAGATATGGAGAAATTGGAGAGGGTCCAGAGAAGAGCAACGAGAATGATTAAAGGTCTACAGTACATGACCTATGAGGGAAGGCTGAAGGAATTAGGTTTGTTAGTTTAGAAAAGAGAAGATTGAGGGGGGACATGATAGTAGTTTTTAGATATCTAAAAGGGTGTCATAAGGAGGAGGGAAAAAACTTGTTCACCTTGGCCTCTGGGGATAGAACAAGAAGCAATGGGCTTAAACTGCAGCAAGGGAGGTTTAGGTTGGACATTAGGAAAAAGTTCCTAACTGTCAGGGTGGTCAAACACTGGAATAAATTGCCCAGGGAGGTTGTGGAATCTCTGGAAATATTTAAGAGTAGGTTAGATAAATGTCTATCAGGGGTGGTTTAGATGGTATTTGGTCCTGCCATGAGGGCAGGGGACTGGACTCGATGACCACTCGAGGTCCCTTCCAGTCCTAGTGTTCTATGATTCTATAATAATACAATTATAGAATAAATTAAGTGAAAATCAAATTCCCATTAATGGTATTTGATCGATTTCTTTGCATTTGGCTTTTGTCTCCAGAAATCAATAGAACACACAGCCTGCAAACAAAACCTCCTAGTCATCAAAGCAACAGGTGATATAACCTCACCATGTATTTTTTTCCTTTTGATTTGACAGTGTAAATGACACTAGTTGCTTTGAGTCTGTTATGCTACTATTACCTTCAAACTGGTTCTGCATGATCTAATGTCGAGATATAACTAATACCACAACTCATTATGATGTAATAAAAGAAGTTGTTTGGAAGAGATACAATCGGGGGAAAAAAAACAAATTAGTGGAGTTTTTGGAAGAGCATTCAATGATAGTATATACTGAGGTCTTCTTTTGTTTGACGATTATTTTGTTTTTAATTAACTTCTAAATGACAGTAGTCCTGCACCAGAATACCTTAGAATACATCTAAAATCCATCAGAGATGCACTTGCTTAGGCAGTATGCATTAAAAGGTGGATTTCACTTCATTTGCACAAAGCCTAGATAGACAGATTTTATGTGGGTATAGTACAGAAGAGTGGACTGGAGATGGGGGAATCCAGCCACCCAGCCCTGTGTTGGGGAATGGGTCTCCAACACAATTCCGCATCTTATTATTTCACTTTTTGGGCTGCTAAAACCGTTGAGACCCCTTTGTATTACTTGTATATGGGCTAGGGCTACTGGATATATGTAAATAAAGATCCCATGTCCTTTCCTGCGCCTGTTCCCATCCAGGATTACTGAGCCTGGTATGGAGAGCTCTTACATGTCATGTAGGCAATAGAGAGACCACATTTTTACAGCTGTCTTCTGCCACTCCTCTCCCCCAAATACATATAGCCCCAAACCATGACTTAACTGTTTGAAAGCCTTGGTCCTTTGTGCAAAAGATTACTTTTATCATAATCCAAATTACACTTATTTTTCTGTCAGCATTTTATACTAAAGCAAATAGAAATGCGTAGAAACAAAGTAAACCATGGGAAAAGACACCAAAGCAATTAATGACCAGTCATGGTAGCGTCTATATAGCCTTTCCATGCAACATTTTTACTAATTTGGAGTCAGTGTCTGTACATTAAATGGACAATAGGGGGCAGTATTATCATAGTTTATTTTCAATTTGTAGAAACTGTTCATAATTCACAGAAGCTACTGCATTCCTGTGGTCACTAGAGGATTGCCTGTTAGTCCTGGGTCCATGAAGGTTGTAAGGCAGGGGCAGAGGGTAAGGAGCAACATCAAAGGCATATTGCAAAGTTAAGTGGGCAAATGCTGCTAAACTGCCATAGCACTATGTATAAAAATGAGACGGTGTTATGCATATAGAATATAACACCGATGCAAATGTTCATTACAGTACTGTAGCAGGTGGCATGTGCTATACATAGAAACTCCCAAACAAACCACAGAAGCTGCAGTTAATGATTAACACTACAATTAAAACAGTCCTTGAGAAATAGCACACATTTAAATGACCTACCTAATGTGTAATCTCCTAACCTGCTACTGCTATTGGCTGACACTAACCACGTTAGGGCCCTAAAGCGTGGACTTGCATCAGAATTGTACTAGTATCATGAAGGTACACATATCTGTGCATCATGTTGACAGTAGGATTGCATTTCTACATACAGCTGCACTACATAGCTATGATTATTTAGAGAGGTTTGAAACCATAATAACCTTTAGTGACCCAACAAAGATAATACTTCAACCACCCTACCTCTTTAATATCCTGGGATCAACATGGCTACAACAACATTTACTATATATTTCAGAGAGTTTGTCTGTCTGTCTGTCTGTTCAAAAACTCCTCCTAAACAGTAAGAACTAGGATCACCAAATTTGGTATACAGCTTCCTCTTATCATAACTTTAAGTGAGGTAAGAATTTGGTTGTGCCAGGAAAATGGGATGTGTCCAGGATATTGCATCTCAGAAAACCATATAGAAAAGAGAGAGAATCACCAGGCAGGTGAAAGGGGGCTGGCTTGGGGCAACTGACCTAGCTCCAAGCTTCCCATCCCTCAAGCACCTTTAGGGAGGACAGAAGGGGCTAAACCTTCCCACAAAAACTTTGCATGGGGATACTTCCTCCCTGTTGTTGGGCAGTGCAGCAGACAGATAGGGTTGCCAGATGGTTTAACCAAAAATACCGAACACCCCCACCCCCAAAAAAAACACCCCAAAGGGTGGGAGGAAAGACCAAAGTTGTTGAGGAAAAGGAGTTAAGCAAAAATAAAATAAAATAAAACAGCATGGCCCCTTTAAGTGTAAGAGGGGAGAGGTTGAGCACTAAGACCAGGGAAGGCGTTGCTTCTCCTTGCTTCAGGTCCTTAGGCTTTTTGCCAGTCGCCATCTTGTTTTCTTGATTGAGCCGCCCAGGTAAGCAGGGGGTGAGGGAGGGAGGAAGGCCAGGGGCTGGGCCCAGTGGCTGAGTGTGTCCTTGGGTTGCCAGGTGTCGGGTATTTTCTGAATTTTTTTTACCAGACAGGAGGCGAAAATACCAGACTGTCTGAGTCAATACCAGACACCTGGCAACCCTAGGGACAGATGAGCTGTGCACTCTGCTCTTGCTCCCTGAGAGAAATGGAAAGAGGAAGAGCAAGCAGCCCTGGTATTAATCTCAGTGGGGGTGAGTGAGTGGGGTGCTTTGCTTTCTCTCCCCCCCCACCACTACGCCCCAACTCAGAGTCCCTCCTCACCCCCAGCCCTGATTACTGCACCACCACCCCCGTAGCCCTGAGCTCCTGCTTAAGAACCAGAACAACACAGGGTAAATGTGCTAGTTGCATATAGTGCCAGTTGCATTTAGTGATATTTATAGTTTGAATGGTGTAACAACCTAACTTATGTTTATATAATTTGTACTACTTGCACCACTGCTTGTGAATCTAGCTTGTTTTGTGGCTCTTTTATGACCAAATATGGAACCTACACACTAGGGCCGGCCCGAGCCATTTTGGCGCCCCAGGCCCCAGGCGTGCAGCGCTGCCCCCAGGGCGCACGGCCCACCTCCGGGTGCACGGCACATGCGCAGGCCTGCCCCCGGGATGCGCGGCCCCGCCTCCGGGCGCACGATGCATGCGCAAGCCTGCCCCCGGGGTGCGTGGGCGGATGCATGGTGCATGTGCTGCCCAGTCGGCCTGGCCACCGCCAATGGTGCACAGCCCGGGGCTGCCCGGGGCGGGCTGCGCCTGGCCATGCAGAGCCTTGCGGCCACGGGGGGAAGGGCGCTGCTGGCTGGTGCTGCGGGGGTGAACACGGCCCCTGCTCCGGGTGGCCGCTGCAGCCCTCCAGGAGCCGGGTGCCCCCCGTAGGTTGGTGGCTTGGGCAGCTGCCTGGCTAGCCCACCCCTTAGTCCGGCCCTGCTACACACTGAATCTATCACTGCTGAACTTGGCCCATTTTCCTCATGTCTTTTTAGATTTTCTTCTGATATCTGAGACACATCCCAGGCCAGCTGAAATGGTATTGACTTCAATGGGAGAGATTTCCGCTCAGAATCTGAATTCTTTTTCCACTTCATTTATCTCAGTTTTTCAGTTCACACTTTGGTGTCAGTAACACTTGTATAACTTTGGAATAGCTGACTGATTTCAAGTGGGATATTCTGGATTTACACCTGTGTAGATAATAGCAGCGTTCAGTCTACAGAGTTTAAACAAAGTAAATTCTAAATACTCGAAACTTGATGAAAATTCACAACTAAATGCTAGCTAGCAGCAATGTCAGCTCTGTCCTCTGTTAACTAATGCAACCAGCTTGGTTTCTAATAAATTATTATAAATGGAGTAGTACAAGTGTAACATGACAGAATTTAGCTTGGTGCCTTTTTTCTTATTGTAATAAAGATAGTATTGCAGTGTAATAAGTAAGATGCAACATTTCCCTGCTTCACCAACATGTATGTGCCACTCCTCAGCCTCACGGATTAGTGGATTATACAGGGAACTGTGGCTTCCAGCAGCCTATAATCATTGTGTTTGTGTTCATATTCTGCTGACTGCCAAACTGGAGAAAGGAGGATGTGGGAAAGCAAATCTAGCAAAGTTGTTGAACACAGACAAGGCCTCACTGTGTCCAATTCTCCTTTTCCAGTAAACAACCTGTAGAAAGACAGAGAGCAGCTGTGAGCTAACACAGAAATGTGGCAGGAAGTACTAAACTGCAGTCTAGCAGCTGAAATCAACCTTTCAGCTTTCTGTTTTTGTTTTTCCATGAAGAGATGTGTTGATTAAATAGCTATTTTTTAGCAAGGAGGGGAAGTGAAGGGACTCTATTTCTTGACATAAACTCACAAAATGTGTTGGTACTGCACGCACTCCATTTTAGCATTCACCTTCCAATAATATTCTTATCAACAACAGAGGAATCTTTCATAAAAAGTAAATATCAGAGAAAACTACTAAAAAGCCAATTTCAAAACCTAGAGTGCACTGCTGATGTCTTCCCTTTCCTTCCCTTGTCTGTAAAGTGCAGAGTGGTGGTTGAGGGCACTGAGCCACTTGCAGGTGGTATTCAACATCTCATAGCATTGGATCTTAAATGCTAAAATCTCCACGTACTGATCTTAAAACTATCTATGCCCACTGTACTCGAGATCAGGAGAGCTTTTATAGATAGGGGGGATCCTTATATTTTAAAACTATTTTAAGCCCCAAGAAGTTGAAAATGTATATTACAAAAGCAATCCGATTACACTAGTTTTGCAAAATTTGCATAAATGTATCACCATTGGCACAAAATGTACCTACCCTTCTCCTTCCGTTACGACAATTTAAAATTAACTTGCCTATTAAAAAAAATTACCTTGCCCCAGGTGTGAAGAGTTTTGTAATTTTGAGTTACTTAATATCCATGCTTCTTGCTTGGTTGCAGGCAGCCTGCATTGGAAATCATATATCTCACAAAATGCACCCAAGGCAGATGGATATGTGTCATAAGCACATGCCTTATAGTTTTGTATTGTTTATCTAATATGCTGGTCAAAATTCATGGGCATGTTTTTGTTTTAGAGGATAATTTAAGCTAAGGGAACAGAATGGAAGGAAAACAAATAGAGTTTTAAAGATGGCAAACTCTTACACAAGTATAGACTTTTAGAGCTTTATCCATGAAAGTTTTTCACCCTTTTTTGATTTATTATATAATATCTAAAAAAATACCTGAATTAACTAAGATATTTTATTAGTTTAAAAAAGAGACTTTGCTCTAATGGAGATTGCTATTTTGTGTGAAGCTGCACCTAAGATTCATTTTGGTGAACTTCTGTTAGCAACTGTCGGAAAACAGTCAAATATCAAGAACAGAAGAATTTCTCTAGTTTGCAGATCTATGTGCGTATGAGGCACTTTACAGATTTGAGGTGTACACAATGGAAGAACCAAATCCCCTTCAGTGGGATTCTTCCTCCACAGTTTGAACTGCTTTGGAGAAGCTCTGGCGGTTCCCTTGCCACAGCTGCATTTTCCCCTTTTGCCTGGTGCTTGTCCTGGAGCTCAAGGCGAGCTCCATGCTATCAGATGGGGGCTGCATCTTGCCTGAGGTCATGGCCCTCCTGCAGCCCTCTGGCCACTCCTGACTCACTGGGGTGCCATTTCAGATTTTTTGGGGCGTGGGGGAGGAAGGCAACTTTAACTGTGATTCCAGAGGATACTTAGGCACCTGAAATCTCTAGGATTTTTAAACAAAAATTTTAGAAATTAGATGTGGATTTCACAGTACATACAAATTCTGAAATACTTCCATCAGTAATGATTAAATTATTTACCGATAGGGAAAGCAAGAAAAATGCTGCTTGAGAAATTGTTAGATTTTAAATTCAGTGGTAAAATCTTCTGAACTGGGCTTGTTAGAAATGGGGAATTCAATGAATGGTTAAATCAACAAATCATGTCTGATATTAAGATATTTATTTTGTATATCTTGACATGTGATATTGACCTTTAATGGTTTTTGTTGTTTTGTTGTTGTCATGTTGTTACCAGGATGAGAGCCACAAGGTGAGTGAAGTAATATTTTTAATTGGACCAAATATGCTTGGTGAAAGAGACAATCTTGGTAACTCCAGAGAGCTTTTCTCCAGGTCTGTGGAGCTCAAAAGGGCTAATCTCTCAACAACCAAAGCTGGTCCAAAATAAAAAAAGATATTATCTCACCTACCTTGTCTTCCTGTTTTGTATTTTAACAGCTATAAAGCTTGAACTCTTTGAATCTCAATTTCTACTGTTACTAAAAAATTATCTGGCCTCTCCCCCCCCCAATTTCCCACAACTGTGAAAATTATAAAAAGACAAAATGCTTAAAAACATATTACACAAAGATATATAAACAATAAAAAGTGCATGCTACCAAGGCGATTTATAAGCCAGAGCAGCAGGGGTGAAGTATTGCAGAAAGGGATGGGGAGTGGGACAGAGCCTATATTCCCATTGAGTTCCTTCTGAGTTTAAGGGTCTGATTATTGTGACTTGCACTTTCAATCACACATTATCCTCAGATCCTCACACTAGGAACCCCAGTGACTTCCAGAGCATGAAGAAGGTTTGCAGGTTAAGATGGAAGCAAAGAAAATAGCCTTGTTCTTAATCTTGATGCTAGGACCACACTGACACCACCCACTGTGACCCCATTTCCCTCTCCTGTTGGGAAGGGACACGTGGGATGGCTGGTCTCAGTAACACTCACTTATCTCCTCTGTACCCACCTCCTTTCTGTCTCACAGGGGGGAAGCAGCAACCCCTTCCCCTCCCCCCCAAAAAAAAGTTAGTGAAGCTTCTGGAACAGGGAGTGCATATGCTACTTATTTCTCTCCTCTCCTGGCCCCGGGCTGCCTCCAGCAAGCAGGAGGGGAAGGGGGACAGAGCTGGGCAGGCAGACTCTAGCAGAAAACTGGAAGGGGGCAATGTGAGCCAGTGCAGTGCATGTCTCCTCATATGTCACCTCTCTGCAGGAAAGGGATGGGATGGGAGCACAAATGTGTGCACAGTGCACCAGTCCTGCCAGCTGAAAGCACTTTCCTGGATAAGTGGGGCTCTTAGGGAGGAAGGGGAAGAAAAAAGGGGGGAGGTGGACCCAGTCCTGTTCCACATTAACACATGCTCCGATAGCAGGGCTGCTCTAAACCCCAGCCAGCCAGAACACAGAGAGAAGCTGCATGCACTCACACTCCTTCAGCCCCCACCAAACTCAGCCACCCACACCGAGCCTCACCCCAAGCACATCCTGCCCTATCCACTCCCCACATGTCTTCTATACGGGGCCCTCTGTCCCAGGGAGAATGGGGAGCAACCCCCTCCGGGCACCCACCCTGCTGCTGCTCCCAGAGGAGTTGCCTGAGACAAGTGAGTGAGTGCCTCTGTCCTCGCTGTCCCTGGCTGAGCTGGCTGCTGTGTTTCTCCTCCTGCTTAGACCCAGATAAGGTTACGTGAGACTTTATATGTGCCCCCACTGGCACATCCCCCTGGGCAGCTGCCTTCATTGCCCATGTATAGGGCTGCCAGTGAACCTAGCTATAGGTGCTCAACTAGTCAGCTAGGCTACATTCAAAGCTCTCCTGAGCAGCTATACAAGCGCACAGCTTACAGGGAACACTGGAGAGTTTATGTATATATGGAGGAGCACATTACTGATGTTAGCAGGGTCAGCACTGATTCCAACAAGTATTCCCATGGATTTGGAGGAGAATGATGCCATGGGGAATGGCCATCCCCAGCCTGTGCCCCCATCTTTCATCTGTCTATTTATTATCTACCCATCTATCTTTAAATTGTCTGCATTAGTTGTTTCAAAGCTGCTTATGATCAATGTGTCAAAGTTCTCTTCCTTCCCAACCATTGTGCACCTACTGTGGTGTTCCAAATCTGTGGAGATCACAGACTGGGGCTTGTGTGGAGAGGGACTGACCTACACTCAATCCCCCTCCTGTTAAAAAAAACAAAACAAAAAAACCCCTGACAATTCACATGGGGTTTCATCCATTTGGTACGGTGGGGGGGGGGGGGGGGGGGGGCGAGGGGAAGGGGATGATGGTCCAATGTAGTCATCCAGGCATATGCTGTGACTCTTGAGGCTTATCAGAAATATAAAGAAAATTAGAATCCATCTTCCCTGCAAGTGACTGGGCAACAAGTATCTTGTGTGACCCTTCTCCAAAGAAATTCCACAGGAAAAGGGTTGGTTTTCTCTGAGGCTGAAAGAAAAAAGGGAAATTATGTGAATGATAATTGTAAAGCAAATACATGCCTACACCACATCAAAAGCAATATGCTAAAGACAACCAGTAAAATAAGTAGGGCAGCAAAAAGTTCGCTCTCTGCAAGAAATGAAGAGAATGTGTTATTATTTAAAAAGAAATGCTACTCAGACTAAACGGAAGTACAGATTTCTTTTAAAAATGAACATGCCCTGTTTGAGATCCCTGAAATCTTGGCTGAAAATAATTTGGCTTCTTAAATAATCTAAAGCTGAGTGTGGTCCGAAATGACTATCCCAACAGGCTTCAGGGGGAAAAGTGTCGGGCTGGCATCTGTGTTCTCTGTAATACTTCAGATGTCTCCCAGCTGATTAGCAGAGCCCTCACAGCATGGTTTTTGTTTTCTATTAATGGTGCATATACAATTGATTCTGCACAAGCACTGAAAAAATCCATACACGGATGGAAAAAATTAGAGGGAACATTGACTCCCAGTGAAGCTGGCATAATTAAAGCTGAGTCTGGTCCAAAATGACAACCCCAAATGGCTGCAAGGGGAAGAGTGTTTGGCTGGTAGGTTAGTCTTCTCTTCAGAGGGATTATCCTTTTCCAATCCCAGCACAGTTGTGTGATTTACGAGGATTTCATAACTACGTGACACATAGCCCAATTAGGGGTTTGTGAAGGTAGGGACTAAGCCCAGAGATCCCCTCACACTTGCCCAAGAAAGGGCAAGAAAGGAGCGTTGGAGAGATCCTCCAAGCAGGTCAGAGTGGCTGCAAGGAAAGCAGCCAATCAGAGAGGCTGCTAGGGCAGCCATCAGGTCCAGAGGACCCTAAAAAGGAGGGTACTTCTGGACCCCGAATGACTGTCCTCTGAAGAGCCATAGACAGGCAGTTCATTGCTGGAGCTAAGAGAGTGCAGGTGGGTATGTCTACACTACCCCGCTAGTTCGAACTAGCGGGGTAATGTAGGCATACCGCACTTGCAAATGAAGCCCGGGATTTGAATTTCCCGGGCTTCATTTGCATAAGTGGGGTGCCGCCATTTTTAAAACCCCGCTCGTTCGAACCCCGTGCAGCGCGGCTATACGGGGCACGAACTAGGTAGTTCGAACTAGGCTTCCTAGTTCGAACTACCATTACTCCTCATTCCACGAATTCGTGGAATGAGGAGTAATGGTAGTTCGAACTAGGAAGCCTAGTTCGAACTACCTAGTTCGTGCCCCGTATAGCCGCGCTGCACGGGGTTCGAACGAGCGGGGTTTTAAAAATGGCGGCACCCCACTTATGCAAATGAAGCCCGGGAAATTCAAATCCCGGGCTTCATTTGCAAGTGCGGTATGCCTACATTACCCTGCTAGTTCGAACTAGGAGGGTAGTGTAGACATACCCGGTGGTGCTCCTGGGTGACCAGAGGGAACTGTAGCACAACAGGCAACTTGGTTCTTGTAAGGACTATGGGAACAAGGAAGGGCTCCTGGTTGGCTGCTGAGCTTGACCTTAGAAGAGCCTTGAGCTAACATTAAGGCACTGGTGAAGGGAGCTAGTGGGAAGTGGGTCAGGGAATTGCATGTTTTGCTAAGTGGACACAGCAATTCTTAGGGTCTCTGCCACTTGATCATAGTCCACTGGGGTAGAACCTACAGCTAGATACCAGTAAATCCCCCACCCTCAGAAGGGGACTGAACTATCAGGAGGGCCAGCTGGGGCTAGAACAGACTAGGGGTACGTCTACGCTACAGTGTTATTTCTAAATATCTAATTTTGAAATAGTTATTGCCAGGGCTCGACAAACTGCTGTTTCTACTCGCCCGTGGCGAGTAGATTTCAGCCGGTCACTCCATGCACCCCATTCACTGGCGCTGCACACATGCGCAGTGCCGATCTGGTGCATGCATGATACAGGGCTGGTGAGTAGCTCTCACCGCAGTTTGTCGAGCCCTGGTTATTGCGAAATAAGATATTTTGAAATAACGTGTCTACACACAAAATGCATTTTGAAATAGCATTTTCCTATTTTGAAATAGTGTGTCCACACTGATTGGACGCTGAATCGCATTTAAGGCCAGCTGAAACTGGTTCTGGCAGGGCATCAGGTCAGGAGTTACTTTGGCTGGCTGCTGCCTGAGGCTATCTGAGGCCTGTGCTTAAAGGGATGCCCCTGGACAGCCAGTTCTCAGGTTTCCCTGCTTGCTTGCCTACCTCACTAACGGACAGCAAAGCATTTTTTTCTCTGTATGCTCTGGTTGCCCTGACTCAGGACACCACAGCACCCTGCAGCATAGAGCTGGAGCCAGCCCTGGACACTATGGTGTTTCTTTTGGAAGTGTTGCTGCAAGCTTGGCTGCGCTTTCTGCAGGCTGCCTCGCAGCATCTGCTGCAGCCCAACCGTCACGCTGTCATCCGGATCCTCCTGGGGTACATGGAGGAGCAGCTGCAGCTTCTGGATGCCAGCATGCTCCGCCGCATCTGGCGTCTGGACACCAGCAGCGACTGGTGGGACCACATCGTCCTGGAGCGCTGGGGAGATCAGCAATGGACCCAGAACTTCAGGATGAAGGACACCTTCCTTGAGCTCTGTGAATGGCTTGCCCCTGCTCTGTAGCAACAGGACACGTACATGAGGTCCACCATTCCCCTCCAGAAGCATGTGGCCATCGCCCTCTGGAAGCTCTACACGTCAGATAGCTACCAATCTGTGGGGAACCAGTTTGGCGTGGGGAGATCTACCGTCAGAGCAGTGCTCATGCAGGTATGGCAATCTCTGGCCACTGTGCCAGGAGTGGGGGTGCAAGGAGGGGATGTGCTGCCTTGGGGAAAAGGGGGGAGGTGGTGCAAGTCCCCCTCCCTGGGAGGGTTTCTTCTGTCCCACCCACACTATGGACTGCCCGTGGTGGCCAGGATTGCAGAGGGGGGTTGCTCCTGGGGTGTGGGGGGCGCTGGGCAGTGGTGGGAAAGGAACACTCTCGGCCACCCTAGCACCCCAGTGACTCTTGGTTTTGTGTGTCCCTCTGCAGGTGGTCAAGGCCATCAACAGAGTGCTGCTCCGCAGAGTCATCCGCCTCACTGATGTGGACATGGTGATCAAGGGGTTTGACGTCCTGGGCTTCCCCAACTGCGGGGGAGGAGGGGTGGGGTGGCAATCGATGGGACACACATCCCCATCTGTGCCCTGGAACACCAGGCCTCCCTGACATTAACTGGAAGGGATACTTTTTCATCATGGTCTATGTCTATAACTTTTAATATTTATTCCAAATTTCTGGCTTGAGCTGGTAAAATGGGGTGTAGAAGTTGTTGGAAACAGGAGCAGGGACTGGCCTTATTAGGGAGTACAGGTTTAAAGCTGTCTGTCTACCCAGATGAGAAGGGGTAGAATACTTGCAATTCAGAGGGCTTTACTCCAGAGCACAGAATACTGAGGTACAGGTTGGCTTCCTGGGATTGCTGCTAAAATGTCACTTTGGGTATGTCTACACTACAAAGTTAATTCGAACTAACAGACATTAGGTGCTACACATACAAACTAGCGGAGCGCTTAATTCGAACTAGGTAAACCTCATTCCACGAGGACTAATGCCTAGTTCGAATTAAGCAGTTCGAATTAAGGGCTGTGTAGCCACTTAATTCAAACTAGTGGGAGGCTAGCCCTCCCCAGCTTGCCCTGGTGGCCACTCTGGGCACCACCAGGGAAACTCGTCTGCCCCCCTTCCGGCCCCGGAGCCCTTAAAGGGGCACGGGCTGGCTACGGTGCCCATGCCAGGTGCAAGCCTGCCAGCACCCAGCCAGCAGACCCTGCACCTGGCACAGCTTGAGCCAGCCACCCGATGCCACCCAGCCCTCCGCCTCTTCCCGGGACCAGGCTAGCGGCTCCCGGGAGCCTGCCTGGGTCTGCAAGAGACGGGCGCCCGCCTGGTCTAGTGCAGGGGATCATGGACCTCATCCACAACCTCCGCACTAGGCACAGGAAAGTGGCCGTCTAGGGCAGGAGAGCTGCCAGCCTGGCCACCCAGGAGCAGGTTTGTATGAAAATCAGGGTGGTCCACTGAGGCCCCCGACCCTGAGCCCTGAGCTTAGAATGGCCGTACTGGGTCAGACCAAAGGTCCATCTAGCCCAGTAGCCTGTCTGCCGACAGCGGCCAACACTAGGGACCCTGGAGGGGATGGACCGAAACAATGACCAAGCCATTTGTCTCGTGCCATCCATCTCCAGCCTTCCACAAACAGAGGCCAGGGACACCATTTCTACCCCCTGGGTAATACCACTCCATGGACCCAACCTCCATGACTTTATCTCACTTCTCTTTAAACTCTGTTCTAGTTGTAGCCTTCACAGCCTCCTGCAGCAAGGAGTTCCACAGGTTGACTATTTGCTTTGTGAAGAAGAACTTTCTGTTATTAGTTTGAAGCCTGCTACCCATTCATTTCATTTGGTGTCCTCTAGTCCTTCTATTATGGGAACTAATGAAGAACTTTTCTTTATGCACCCTCTCCACACCACTCATGCTTTTATAGACCTCTATCATATCCCCCCTCAGTCTCCTCTTTTCTAAGCTGAAAAGTCCCAGTCTCTTTAGCCTCTCTTCATATGGGACCTGTTCCAAACCCCTCATCATTTTAGTTGCCCTCCCCTCTCCCACCCTCTCTCTTCCCCTCTCCCACCTCCTTTTCCCAGTCTCCCCGAGTTTTGTTCAATAAAGAGAGTTTCTATTTTTGAACACACATGTCCTTTATTTTGTACATCAGGAAGGGGGGCTAGGAAGGGGTAAGTGGAAGGAGGTGAGGGAGGAATGGGGGATGAGCCCCGATGGGGAGGACTGGGGTGGCTCTGTGGGCTCCTTGGGGTGGAAACTCTCCTGCAGCTCCCGATTGACTCCCCCCCCAGATGGCAGCCTGCGGCAAGTGCAGCCGGGCTGATGGCCGAGTGCTGTGATGTGCCAAGTGTGGGCACTCAGGGCACTCCAAGACAGGACTGCTTTGCAAGCGGGGAACCCCTGAGAACTGTCTGTCCGGGGTGGAGGTCTGGTCCCTTTAAGCACAGCCCTCTGCTAGCCTGAGACAGCAGCTCCATGCTCTAAATCCTAATCTGATGCCCTGCCGGCACTGCTTCCGGCCATCCTTAACCTCAGTTCAGGGTCCACTCATGTGGACATGCTAGTTCGAATTAGCAAAATGCTAATTCAAACTAGTTTTTAGGTCTAGAGGCACTAATTCAAATTAGCTTAGTTCAAATTAACTAATTCGAATTAAGTTAGTTTGAATTAGTGCTATAGTGTAGACATACCCTATTATAGTGGCCAGTGACACATTTAAGTTCCAATTCTTAATGACTGCTTTATATCACTGTAATTTTAGGATCCTGGGTGGTTCAGAATACACTTTGTTAAAATTTCATAACTCAGATTATCACTTTACTTTCAATATCTAATTTTATGCTCGTCATTATTTCTAGAACTGGAAACTGTTACTTTTACTTCATCTTAAAGGCTTGTAATCTTTCAGTAGGCATTAATCTTGAGTGCCTGATCAAACAAAATATTCAAACTTATGTCTAAGTATTTCCAATTGCCTTCTATGGAAATTGCCTTCTATGGAAATACTATAATGCTTAATTAAATGTAAGGGATTAAATCCCGTTTTACAGGATTGGGACCCACGTCGAGTGGTTAATGAGAAACAAGCTTGCAAAATTATATACAACTGAAGAGAGAATCAAGGGAAACTGCAAAAAGCATAATCACTAAGGCTTAACTGATTTGTTTTTTGTTTTTAAGGTTGGCTGTTCCATGATCTGTCAAAGCTAGAGGAAATGTTTTAAGAACTAAGAGACCTTTTTAAGCACTAGGACAGGAACAGTGTACAGTATCTATCTTTATCCTTGCTCTAGACTCAGGGAACGTTTTTGTAAAATTGGGATATATAACTACCACTTTGGGAGCCAAAATATAATAAACCCAAGACATTTCCTACTAAATGAGGAAAAATTACAGAACCACTATATTGGTTGCTGCCACAAATTTACAAAGGAATACACTTTCAAATACAGCAAGAGAATTCTGATTTCAAGGATATTGCTCTTTTAAAACTCAGTTTACTTCTTTTGCGAGCTAACATAATAAAGAGACTTTCTCATAAGGGATTTAGCAGTGATATACTAGCGTGCCAGAGTCAGATAAAAACTAGGAGAATTTTTCCCTTAATTTATTTTCCTGTGTATTGGAGAATTCCATTAAAATGTAATGCTGGTATACTGTTTGTTACCCCTTTTGGACCAAAGCAGGTGGTTAGAATTAGGTATCTAGCAGGTTTTGTTTTGGTTAGAAGAGAAATTGATATTGGAGTTAGGTATTTCTTTGACACAGTTCTGTTTGTTTATAAAGAATATACAAAGTTCTCATTCTTTGAATACAGCAGAAGTCAAACAGAAGAAAATTTCTTTGCTCACAGTTCCAACTTCCAAGCCTCTTTCCAGCCAGCACTTAGCCTAAAAACTCTCTCTGTAGGCTTTTGCTTCAGGATCATGTTCCTTATGCTTGGTCTGGCACTGTCCTTAGCTTTCTGCCATTTCTCTCTGTCATTCCATGGTGTTTCTGCTGCTTCTGACACTCAGAGAAACATAGCTCTACCAGTCAGCAACTAGTGAAAATTTTCTGCTGTCAAAGTGCAAATTCCTGAGCTGCCTTTCATGTGCCTTTGTTTTGGACAATGACATGTATCTGTGTTTTGGGTGAAGCTACCACCAGCTACCTGATTCCATAAAGCAGCGCTGGGGAATCTTAGGTCCAGGGGCCAGATATGGCCCCAGCTTGCCTAAATTTGGCCCTTGAGGGTCAGCTCCTCCTCCCCCCCAAGCATTGGGGAGCCCACGCTGGCACTTCAGCCCTCCCACTACCCCATTGCAGGACTGAAGCACACAAAATGTATTAGGCTGGGCCTCCCTATGCTCTGGTCTGGAAGAGGAATGTGGGGAGTGTCTTTCTCCTCAGTCGGGGGCCACTTCTTCTGTGTGACCTCTGACTGATTTTTCTGTGGGTCAGTGGCCCCCAACCCAAAAAAAGTTCCCCACCCCTTCCATAAAGGAACTTATTTTACATTTTTCTTGAATGAAGGGCAACTGCTACACCCACCATCTTTAACCTGCTCATAACACTATAAAAGGGTAAGATTCATCCTTTTATGTTGGTTCAGGTACTGAGATGGGTAGATTGTGTTTTCCCTGTTCCTTGGCTAGAGACCAGTTACACATAGATAAGAGGGCTACCTTAATTTGCCCACTATTGGGACACAAAAGTTCCTGTGTGCCACCAGTGCCTGCAGTTTAGGAAAGTCTTGGGAAAAACACCGGAATTCATTCAGACTTATCCCACTGAATGAGGCTTGGGGTTGAAATATGCCATGACAGGTGCCTGATAATGTTCAGAGAAATTGACCCTTGCCCACCCCTTTATTTAATTCTCTAAATGTATTTAAGGAAATTTCACTTTCAGAACATATCAAATATAGATGTGCACTCAAACCTTTCTGTTAAAAGAATGGAAGAGAGAACTTCTAAAAGTACACAATCTCCTTGATCACCAATCTATATTGGCAATGAGTGAATATAATACAATGGGAAGGCTGCTAGTTTGGTCTTAAACTCCTGTTCTTTATGTTTCACAACACTCAGGTAGAAGGAAATGAGTATGATCTGAGAGAGGGAGCAAGGACCCCTCCATACATACCTCCAATCCAGAAGACATTTTTGTTGAATTTGTTAAAAGTCGAAATCTAAAGGAAGGGGTTGACATGAAGCCAGGACAACGTGACAGAATTACAATGTTCACAGCATCTCTGATAACTTCATCTTACTTTCCTCAGTGTTGGGCTGTTTGGAATAGCACAAGGCAACTATTGTTTGGAAACTCCCCTCCCCCTCTGATATCTAGACAAAAGGCCTTGTAAATGTGAACTAAAAGGTCATCACTAATGGACTCACTGCTAAACTGAGGCACCACAGTTGGCAGAGCTGGACAAGCCCATCAGAGTTTATCCAAACTGGAGACCTTGCCTTCCTGAAAATGTGAAGTGAAAGAGGGAGCAGACTGCTCAGGTCTGTGGCTGAGATCTTAACTTTCAAGCTGAAAAACAGATTCTTAATGTCTGTGTAGTTATCTCACCTATTTCCCTGCTTTGGTATCCAGGTAAAGATAAAGCACACTTTGATTTTGGGTGATAACGTGCTTAAAAAAAACCCTCCAGCTGTTCCAACCCTCCAAAAGCAGCTATTGTGCGTGCATTAGTTTCTCACCTCTGGCAGCAGTTGGCAGGTTCAGTAACTGTCTGAGAAGTACTAAAAATGCTCACTTCCTGTCCTGTTTAAGGTGGGCATCAGCAGGAATGGAACTGTTTCTTTTCAAATCCTGCGCCATCAGTAATTCCTCCCAAATAAGCAGAGTTCCTCCTACCTCTCTGGTCCTGAAGAAGGAAGTATTTTTCATATCTTTTATTCACCACCTTTAGAAGGAGAACTGACAAGAAATAACTTCTCTTGCAGCCTTCAGATGTGCTGAGGCTACTGCCCTATCTGAAATCTAAAACCATTACAGTGGGGAAAAAAAAATTCTGTCCCAGCAATTTCATATGGTCAGTATGAGGCAGACAAAAGTTATGAAACTTGATTCTGCTCTCATCCCACTCCCGCACGGATGTTTCTCCATTGGCTTCAGTGCTCTGATATACTGGTATAAATAGCCTGAGAATTGAAGCCCATGGTTTGCAATGTAGACTTTCTACCTACAATGATCTGAGTGTAATTTTCAGTATAATATGCCCCAGTTACAAGTAATACCTTTTTAAAAGTTCTCTCCCCATGATGGTAAGCTAGTGGGGTTTGCTCTCTGTGTATGTTTTTACCATGGTAACAAAACCAGCAGTTCAACTCCTGAAGTCCCTAAGGGTGAAAATGTTCTCTTACTGATTCAGTCATAAAAAATGCTGACTGCAGCTCAGTCATGGTCCACTTTGCTCAAAGCTTTACAGTTCTTAGTAAACATATTTTAAAATCTATTTAATTCCATTTCCCTTCCCAGATTAGATTCCATATGATTTCCTTTGGATGCCAAATCCCTCATTGTAAAGGCTTCCTTGTGAAAATAGGCAGGTCAAAATGTAATGTTGGCTCCCTGTGACAGAGTCCTAGGTAAGAGTAGGTGAGCCAGTGTTCTGGTCACTGCAACTCCTAATTGGAGTAGACCTGGTTAAGAAGATCTGTGCCTAACTAGAGGGTTGGGGTGGGCTAAGAGGCTAATTAGTCCATCGGGCAGAAAGTAGAAAAGACATAAGAAGGAAATGCAAAGGCTTTCAGAATCCAAGCCTAGCCTTAAAGATCTCCCAGGGGAAAGATCTCGTCCCTCTCCGTCCCCTGCTACCCCATGGCTATGGGAGCTAAAGATTGTGTGCTAATGTAAATAAGGAACTGCACAAGTCTGTGAAGGTGGTGGGGAAGGACACTCTGAAATAAACCACAAAGTGCTTTCCAGAAGATAGTCTCTGAGATGTTTGTAACTTAAGATGATGATACAGGAGCAGAACCCTGCCCCGTTACAGAGGCATCAAACTAGATTACTTGAAGCTCTTGGCTCTTCCTCACCCTTCCCATGTCCATTCTCCATTACAGAGACTCACAATGTTTGCTGGAGGCCTGGAGAAAAATGTATCCCAATTGCCTTGCTAGCCTTTATGTGATAGAGAAGAAACCTCCTTAGAGTGCTTCACTTTTGTCAAGGTTTATTTTGACAAAATATATTCTGGAGATAGATATATTCTTGAAGATGGTTCAAAGTCAGACTGGGATGGCTCCTTTAGTTAGCAGAGGAAATTAGGCAACTGTCCCTAACTATGAATAAGCCATAGCTTCTCCTGCTCTAGCAAGAACCAGCTAGTACATTCTGTAACTGTCAGGAGCATGAATATGTTTTGTCTAAGTAAACTGGAGAGAATGAGGTCAGAATGGATGAGCAATCTGACCATAAAAATTTAGAGCTGGGACAGGGAAAGCAATTCTGTCTGGGATCCCAGGAAATTCCAAGACTAGAAAATGTGAAAGTGGATGCTTTGTCTTGGGGGCAAGGCCTGTGGGAGGAAGCTTCCCCATTCTCTGTGGTTTTCCTCCAACTCTGTGGCTTTCCTGAGATGACTAAGAAGTAGGCATTATCTTTTCTTGAGATTGAACAGCTGCAAAATCACACTTGCCCACTCATCTCCATTGGTTAAATGAATGCAAAATCACTGTCTGCTTAGTAAGATGCTTATTTCAGAGGAACATTTGGATGGTTTATTGACAGACATACAAACCCAAACAGACTCCTACTTTCAGACTGCTTTCAGACTGCTAGGTAAACAACTCTGCCCACAAGCTCCTATTAATTTCCTAGTAACAGTCCAGGAAACCTGGATTTTTAATTCAGTCAGTTAGCATCCTCTGCATCTCTGTTCATTTTTTACTATAGTCCTTTCTACCATTCCTAAGCTACACTGAGGAAAATCTTTGAATTATTTTAATTAATACTCTGTTCTCATTCGAAGATCTGAAAGTGTTTTACAGTGCAGTGGAGCTGAAAATGCTCAGTGCTTTCCAGGATCAGGGCTCCTGGTTACATATCTATATGTAAATCCCAGTTGCATGACTGTTTCTTATGGGCACAAAACAAGGTACTTAGCCTACGTTGGCAAATAGATTTGTTAAGGAAGGTTATTTGGATCTAGATTTGGCTTAGGAAAGAGGTAAGGGGTTCTGGTTTCAGTTCAAATCAGTACTGAGGTCAGTAGAATTTGTCCTTTTTATGCTTGATCCTTCACTCTTTGAAGTCACTGGCAAAACATATGGATTACTTCAGTGGAGCAGGACTAGGGATATAGATGAGAGACATCATGTGTTTCATGGCAAGGAAAGGCCCAAGAAAAACCTACCATTACATTTTATACCCACCAGAACTGAGTAAAGGAAAATCTCTCTCCTTGTAATTTTGGCTCTTTTGAGTAATTATGGGACTATAGTTTATTATGCCTTGGCACTGCTTTCCAATAGCATTTAATCTTCTGTTCCTAAAGACTGGCTGTTATAACTATGATTATAAATAACAATGAAAAACAAAGTAAGTACTTCTAAGATGGTTTGTGGAAAAACTATAAGTGTAGCCTGAGATGTACTCTAAGTTCCATACCCTGTAAGGCTCCGAGGACCTTGACCTTTAGTGAGACTCCCGCTTCAGTAACAGATGAGCATCTCAGCACTGAGCATCCTTGATACCTGGCAGGATCATGCGTCTAACCACAATAATAAGGCAATAATTAAGAGAAATTCTGATTGAGGTTAAAGATAAAATCAAAGGGAGGTAAACACAGAAACTATATTCACAAGACTAGAGTACAATTATGGCAATAATTAAAGTTATTCCTTTAAAACGAGAGGTTTAGTCCATAATTTACTGTTAGGACTGAAATATCAAATGAGGATTTTGATATATGCTTTTAAGCCTCTAATATTCAGTTACAGAGGTATGCAAATATGATGCATCTTCTTACGCCATTTGCTGTGCCTTTGAAATCCATATTAGTGCTATTTTTAGTTTTACTGCAAAATAAATGTATTTGATATGTCCTAATATGTTTCACAAGTTTATGGAAATGGACTAAAAATGTCAACATCTGAGTGAAATATTTTTTGTAAAACATTTATTTTTTCTTTGGGTGGAAGGATTCTTGTTTAACTTTCCATTATATCAGACTTTTTATTTGCCTTATTAAAAACCCATAGATGCTAGTTTCAGCTTTCACTATCTTCTGGCCTAAATCTTGATATGCATCAACTAATACATAATTTGAAACAAGCTTGTCTTATTTTCAGTTTTACACAGGGGAAGTGATTTGTAAACTGGGATAACAGAAATGACTTTAACTCCAGGTAGCATTACAAGTCAAATATGCAAAAATATATGCACACTAACTTGTAACATTACTGTAATAAACCAGATCAGGTGATGTAGACAAACCCGATATATACAAAATTCAGCCATAATTCTAGTTTCAATGACTTGGAGCCAGCCAATGATAAGACCATAACTTTAATAACAAATCAAAATGCTTTTCTTCCATTTTTGGGGAGAAGAAACTGAAGAGATGGTGGAATGGAAGAGGAGAAGAATGATTTCTGTCATTTATAAAGCCACTATGGGTACATCTACACTGTAACACTATTTCAGGATACCGGAATATCCCGAAATAGCAATCCTGTGTCTTCACAGCAAGCCCGTTATTTCGGGCTGGCTATTCTGACATCTCTGTAAACCTCATTCTATGAGGAGTAAGGGACATTTCGGAATAGTGCTTTATTTCAAAATTTGATGCTGGCGTAGACAGCGCCAAATGACAAAATAAGCTATTTTAAAATAACATCGAGATAAGATACGCAATTGCGTAGCGGTGCAGTGTAGATGTAACCTACGACAGCTGCTTCTGGTGCATGAGGAATGATTCACACATCACCAAATAAAACAGACCTGTTGATGTCTACCAAAAATGACTAATTTGCCATTTACCAGAAGAATCTTTCTAGCACTTGAGTGATGTGTGGATTTTAAAGTACCTTGTCATCATGAGATGTCTTCTGTTCTTTGGACACTGTTGTTGGTGTCCAAAGACACCTCTTTATTTCTTCCTCCTGTGCCTTATTACTGTGGAATGGGGTGCATTAGTCCTTTATGACTAGTGAGGGAAGCCTCTGGAGCCAGCACTATCCCATTTCAGAGGCGTCTAGAAAAGAAGTATTGGTGGGAAAAGGGCCTCTGTTAGTAGGAGGCTTTGAGGTAGCAATTGAATACCTGCAGGGAATATGCAACATAGTTTTGTTTAGGGTCCTGTAGACTTTAATCAAAATGAAAGATGAGTTGGAATTCCACTCGTGTCCCTCAGTGTGATGGAGTTGCTGTAAATGTAGTGCCCCCTCAGTTAGTTTCAGTCCTAAGGTAGGCAAGACATTCTGTCACTTCTCCCAAAGAGGTTGAGGGAAGCTGCAGGGACTGAGAAGTCTCTCCTACAAAAAAGAAGGAAGCAACCCCCTCACTGTCTCAGTCCTTTCCTACTGTGAAGGAGACCTCAGGGGGAGGACTATGCTATTGAAATTTGAATTGAAAAAGAGAGGTTTTACAGCAGCCTTCTCTGAGGAAGGGCTATACTAATATCAGAAGCACTGAGGAAAGAAACATTTTTATGGAGATATGTTAAAGAACTCCTTCAGTGTGGCTGTCTTGTTTGGACTACAGCATATTCTTTGACTTTTTTTAAGGGGAGAAAAAGTGGGTAAAGGAATAGTAATTCGCTTAATATCTTACTAAAGATTCACCAGTCTTGTTTTTCTAGTTATTTAGCCTCTCTTCATGGACTTTATGATGCAATAACTTATTTTAGAAGCAATTGAAAGTGAAACATTACATTCTGCCTCCCTCAGATTTACATGGGCAAGGCAGAATTATTTCTGGAACTACCGCTGCTCCCAGTGCTGACTAGTGCTTTTAATTAAAGAACCACTCCGCCCATTGTAGTTTAAAAGGCCTACTCTTCAGGCCAAGACATTTTCTGCTTTCTGTTTGTGATGACAGACCCATGATATATCTACTCCAGGGCACGAGAGTACTTCTTCATAAGCTGCATCCATATTTTCATTTCAAAGGGTACCAATCAAGCATTTAACGAACAAAAAATACTGGTTGTTGTTGGAAGTTTCAATGCTATGTAAAAACCCATATATAGGCAGGGTGGAGGGGTATGTATGAATAAGGATGGTGAATTGTTGAGACTGAATGAAGTAGCAGGACATGTGGAAAAGAGCACTAGAACAATGGAGAAATGCTAAAAAATCAAAAGATTTGTCTCCTGTTATGGTCTTGCAGGAAAGGGAAAGATACAGTGCTTGGCCTTGGAGTTTAACATTTGAGTTCCAAATATAACTAGTAATATTTGTGCAAAATACTAAAACAAAATACATTACATTACAATACATTACTTGAGATCCTGGAAACTAGCACTTAGTGTGAGTAGTAGAGGGCTTTGCACTGCTAAAAGAAATCCTTTAGCCCCGCATTTCTCAGACTGGGTCCCGATCCCCCAGGGGGTCGTGAGCAACTTAGAGGGGGGTCACGGTATCACAAAGTTTGAGAACCCCTGCTTTAGCCCTACTGCACTGTTACTGTTACAACAGTTGCAGAGGCACTCATGGGGGTATGTGTGTGTGTAAAGGCAGGAAGTCTTTGTAGATTAATGGCAGAAGGATCTTTATAATGACTGGTTCTAACATTACACCCTCCCTTCTGCTGTGGAGGTTGAATACCATGCTATTGTACACCCTCTTGTGAGAGTGGCTGCTCGTGGCACTTAAATGGAACAAGGCATGATGTGATAAGGTACAGGCTGAACCTCTTCAGTCCCTCACTCTTGGGACCTGACTGGTGTTGAACCATGGGAGGTCAATATTCTCTAGGGCTGTGTTTACACTGGCCACTTATTCCAGAAAATCAACCGCTTTTCTGGAATAACTTGCCAGCTGTCTACACTGGCCCCTTGAATTTCCGGAAAAGCACCGATGATCTACTATAAGAAATCAGCTGCTTTTCCGGAAATACTATGCTGCTCCCGTTTGGGCAAAAGTCCTTTTTCCGGAAAACTGTTCCGGAAAAGGGCCAGTGTAGACAGCACAGTAGTGTTTTCCGCAAAAAAGCCCCGATCGCGAAAATGACGATCGGGGCTTTTTTGTGGAAAAGCGCGTTTACATTGGCATGGACGCTTTTCCAGAAAAAGTGCTTTTCCGAAAAAGCATCCTGCCAATGTAGACATAGCCTAGCAGTATTACCAACACTTTAGCTTCTTACTGGGCTCTGGGTCAATAAGATTAGAAAGGCAAAGGCACAAAATGAGATCAAACTAGCTACAGGCATAAAGGGAAACAAGAAGACCTTTTATAAATACATTAAAAACAAGAGGAAGACCAAGGACAGGGTAGGCCCACTGCTTAGTGAGGAGGGAGAAGCAGTAACAGGAAACTTGGAAATGGCAGAGATGCTCAATGACTTCTTTGTTTCGGTCTTCACCGAGAAGTCTGGAGGTGTGCCTAACGTAGTGAATACAAGCAGAGAGAGGGTAAGTTTAGAAGATAGGATACACAAAGAACAAGTTAAAAATCACTTAGGAAAGTTAGATGTCAGCAAGTCACCAGGTCCTGATGAAATGCATCCCAGGATACTCAAGGAGCTGATAGAGGAGGTATCTGAGCCTTTAGCTATGATCTTTGAAAAATCATGGCAGACAGGGGAGATTCCAGAAGACTGGAAAAGGGCAAATATTGTGCCCATCTATAAAAAGGGGAAAAAGAACAACCCAGGAAATTACAGACCGGTCAGTTTAATGTCTGTCCCAGGGAAGATAATGGAGCAGGTAATTAAGGAAATCATATGCAAACACTTGGAAGGTAATAAAGTGATAGGGAATAGCCAGCATGGGTTTGTGAAGAACAAGTCATGCCAAACTAATCTGATAGCTTTCTTTGATAGGATAACAAGCCTTGTGGATAAGGGAGAAGCGGTGGATGTTATATACCTAGACTTTAGTAAGGCATTTGATACGGTTTCGCATGATATTCTTATTGATAAACTAGGCAAATATAACTTAGATAGGGCCACGATAGATGGGTGCATAATTGGCTGGATAACCGTAGTCAGAGAGTTGTTGTTAACGGTTCTAAATCCTGCTGGAAAGGGATAACAAGTGGAGTTCCTCAAGGGTCTGTTTTGGGACCCGTACTGTTCAATATCTTCATCTATGATGTAGATATTGGGATAGAGAGTATGCTTATTAAGTTTGCAGATGATACCAAACTGGGTGGGGTTGCAACTTCTTTGGAGGATAGGGACATAATTCAAAATGACCTTAGCAAGTTAGAGAAATGGTCAGAGGTAAACAGGATGAGGTTTAATAAAGAGAAATGCAAAGTGCTCCACTTAGGAAGGAACAATCAGTTCCATACATACAAGATGGGAAGCGACTGTCTAAGAAGGAGCATGGCGGAAAAGGATCTAGGGGTCATAGTGGACCACAAGTTGAATATGAGTCAACAGTGTGATGCTGTTGCAAAAAAAGCAAATATGATTCTAGGTTGTATCAACAGGTGTGTTGTAAGCAAAACTCGTGAAGTCATTCTGCCGCTCTACTCTGCACTAGTTAGGCCTCAGCTGGAGTACTGTGTCCAGTTCTGGGCGCCACATTTCAAGAAAGATGTGGAGAAATTGGAAAGGGTACAGAGAAGAGCGACAAGAATGATTAAAGGTTTAGAGAACATGACCTATGAAGCCAGGCTTCATGAACTGGGCTTGTTTAGTTTGGAAAAAAGAAGATTAAGGGGGGACATGATAGCGGTTTTCAAATATCTAAAAGGGTGTCACAAGGAGGAAGGAGAAAATTTGTTCCTCTTGGTTTCTGAGGACAGGACAAGGAGTAATGGGCTTAAAGTGCAGCAGGGGAAGTTTAGATTGGACATTAGGAAAAAAATTCCTAACTGTCAGGGTGGTCAAATATTGGAATAAATTGCCAAGGGAGGTGGTGGAATCTCCCTCTCTGGAGATATTTAAGAACAGGTTAGACAGACATCTGTCAGGGATGGTGTAGACGGAGCTTGGTCCTGCCTTGAGGGCGGGGGGCTGGACTCGATGACCTCTTGAGGTCCTTTCCAGTCCTATTATTCTATGATTCTATGAAAATGCTGGAGGGGGAGGAGATTGAGTATCATGCAATTGTATACTAAAATGATAAAGTCTAATCTAGAGAAATAAGAACTGTTAAGGAGTAGGGCCATATCTCACCTGTCTTTTTTAATGCCAATTCATGGATATCTCCCATTATTTTGTCACCCAAGTTTCTTTGCTATTCATTCAGGGACACCACAATTAAAATATGCAGAATAATCACAAAAATGAACTATGACGTTTTATTAAGTAAGGGTACATCTACACAGCAACATTATTTCAAAATAACTAGCTTTATTTTGAAATAATATAGTCTGCATCTACAGAGTAGTTATTTCGAAATAATGTCGAAATACTGTCAAACTGGACACTTCTTATTCTGACTCCTGTAACCCTTAGGCTGTGTCTAGACTGGCCAGTTTTTCCAGAAAATCAGCCGCTTTTCTGGAAAAACTTGCCAGCCTTCTACACTGGCCGCTTGAATTTCCGCAAAAGCACTGACTTCCTACTGTAAGAAATCAGTGCTTTTTGTGGAAATACTATGCTGCTCCCGTTTGGGCAAAAGTCCCTTTTGCGCAAAAAAAGCGTGTCTAGATTGGCCAAGGACGCTTTTCCGCAAAAAGTGCTTTTGCGGAAAAGCGAACTTGCCAATCTAGACGCTCTGTTCCGAAAATGCTTTTAACGGAAAACATTTCCGTTAAAAGCATTTCCGGAAAATCATGCCAGTCTAGATGTAGCCTTATTGTATGAGGAGTAAGGGAAGCTGGAGGAAGAATGCTCCATTTCAAAATAAGTGCTGTGTAGATGCTCCCAATTTTGGAATAAGTTATTTGAAAATAAGCTATGCAACTGACGTAGCTCAAGTCACGTAGCTTATTTTGAGTTAAAGCCCTGATGTGTAGATGCACCGTAAAAGAATACAGGCAGTCCCCGGGTTACGTCAGTCCGACTTAAGTCGGACCCCTAGTTACGAACGTGGGGGGGTCCCCGCTAGTGCGGGGTGCCTCCCCCACTGTCGCCGCCTCCGGCGGCACGGGGGGTGCTTCCCCCCAGCAGACCAGGGAGACGCAGAGCGGCTTTTCTCGCCGCAGAGGATGCGGGCGGCGGGACCACGGCATGTCTCGGTGGTCCCGCCGCCTGCGTCCTCTGCGGCGAGAAAAGCCGCTCCACGTCTCCCTGGTCTGCTGGGGGGGGGGCGCAGCTAGTGCGCCCCCCCCCCCCCTCAGCAGACCAGGCTTTTCTCGCCGACGCCTGGGGTAGAGCAGCTGGGGAGCTGACTACAGGAAGCCCGAGGCAGAGCTGCTCAGACCAAGGAGACGCGGAGTGGCTTTTCTCGCCGCGGAGGATGCGGGCGGCAGGACCGCAGCACGTCTTGGTGGTCCCGTCGCCCGCGTTCTCCGCGGTGAGAAAAGCCGCTCCGCATCTCCCTGGTCTGCTGGGGGGAAGCGCCCCCCCGCGCCACCTCGGGCTTCCTGTAGTCAGCTGCTGGTCAGTTTCAGCAGCGGCTGACTTGGGAACACCTGGGGCAGAGCAGCTGGGGTGCTGCCGGGTTGGTCCAGTTGCGCCAAGGAGCGGCGCTGCGGGACCAACCCAGCAGCACCCCAGCTGCTCTGCCCCAGGCATGTCCGATTCAGCCGCTGCTGGTCAGTTTCAACAGCAGCTGAATCTGGATGCCAGTTCCAGCTTACATACAAATTCAACTTAAGAACAAACCTACGGTCCCTATCTCGTACGTAACCTGGGGACTGCCTGTATTAAACAGAATACAAACATAGGGACTCCAGTTACAATTTTCTTGTGTGTCTCTCTGCAAGCTTTTAATAGAGGCTTTTCTCCTTTTACTGCAGTAAATCCATCTCCCAGGTGATAGCTAGGTCTCTGTTGACGTACCTCTGTCTACTCAGGGACTTTAGGGCTTCATAATGATGTTACTGAGGGGGTTGGATTTTTTGTTATATTTCAGAGTGACATAGCTAGGTTGATAATTTTCAAGTGTAGACCAGCCCAGAGATTACACCATTCAGCACAGGTGGCAACTTTCATAAATGCTAAGGAGTGCTCAATACCCAGGTCTGTCTCAGACCCCACGGCTCGCTCCATGTCACCCTGTCTCTTCCTGCCCAGTTCAGCACCCTCCTGTGTGTACTACATCCTCCCCTGCCCTCCACCTAAGCCTCCAGAATGCTTTAAAACAGCTGATTGAAGAGGGCAGGAGGCACGGGAAGGTCCTGATCTGCGGGGCCCACAGGCAGGCGGGAAGTCCTGGGGGAAAAGGGAAGTGATGGGGGGCTGCTAGTGGTGCTCAGCACTCACCATTTTTTCGCTGTGGATGCTCCAGCCCCAGAGCACCCACGGAGTTGGTGTCTATGCCATTCGGAGTGGGCCTGCCTCTGGTGGTGGCATTCTTCCCTTGGTAAATGAAGGTCAAAGAATTGTAATCTCCCAAATTAGGAATCTAGTGTTAGTATATCAGTTTATTAAAATAGTTTACAGATGGACAAAACTTCATAAAAGGGCAGGTAAGTCCTGCTTGTTTCTTGTGGATAACCTAATCAGTTTATAAATGGGGAAAAACTGAATAACCTTAATTTAGTCTTAACTAAAAGTATTTAAATCAATTACTTAACATAAGCCATTCAAATAACTGTCTTGAGACAGTTAATGAGTCTTAATTTTAAACCACAGTAAATCCCACTATATCTGTTTACAAATATCACTCCTACGTCTCCTTTCTAAAATCACAGAGCATAAATAATTTAGTATTTTAACAGAAAATATCTCACGTTATAATAGTGTTTCAATATTCCATTATAATCATTAACAAAAGTTTACACTCTGTTTGGCAGTGTTTTAGCTAATTTTCATCTCACTAATCCATGTTGAGATCTTGGAAGGTTGTTTCTTGCTGATGCTGCTAGGTTGCAGTTTTCTTCTCAGCTAACTTAGTTTGGAAGCTGCTGATAGATTGTAGGGCTGAAATTGGCTGGCTGGGCTGTGATACATGTTGTAAAGTTGAGCGATGGAAGCAGAATGCTGTTGAATGTTAGGGGTCCTACAATCTGTAGAATGCAGAGGGAGAGTTAAGGAGCTGTAGGGTCTCCCACCTTCCAGGAGAGCCCAACCCTTGGGCTCCGGGATAGTTGGAGACAGATCTCTACAGTTCCACTCTCTATCAAAAATGAAATATTCAGGGGGATAAAGTGAGTGAAGATGGGGCTATTCCCTAACGACTGGAGCACTTTGGAGACAGTAGACCTAGGTTCCTTTTCCCCTGGTCCAAGGAAGTGGCAGTTGGTGCCTAAGGTCTCCCTGTGATTTCTGGCCTAGTGACACTCCAGAGAGCAGCTGACAGAGGAAGCATCTATTCAGGTTTGAGTATGAAATATCAGTCCATCAATGCACGCTCATTCTGTCAGAAATGATCGACGTGGTAGATTATTCTAAATTGCAGCTGTAAAATCATGCTTGTCTGGTAACAGCCCTCTGTTATTGCAGTGCTGCTTTTTGTTAGTATACATCAGGGAAAAAATTCCTGCAGGTATGCATCAGCACTCTGTCTTCTTCAAAGAAGTCTCAGAGAGGTAGCCCTGTTAGTCTGTAACTGAATTTTTTTTTAAAAAAATGAATAGTTCTGCAGCACCTTAGAGACTAACAAAAAAACTGTAGATGGTATGAGCGTTTGTGGGCACAACCCACTTCAGGGTTGTGCCCCCAATAGCTCATGATACCATCTACATTTTTGTAAGTCTCTAAGGTGCTGCAGAACTATTTGTTGTTTTTAATTTTTTTTCGTCAAAGTAGTACAATCAAAGGGAGTGTACACGGTGCCCTATTTCACTGTCTGGGCCCCAGGACAGCACTGCTTTACAGAAACAAGATAAAACGCATAGCTCAAGCTGGCAGTTTGATATCTAAGCTAATATTGGAGTTACGCAAACACCCCTGCAGAAACTCCTACTGGTCCTTTCTTAAGGGCAACTGGAGGAGAAGACAACGCGCTAGATGCATCCCTTCCCATGACGCTTCAGAAGCAACTGAGCTAGCAATGATCCCTGTTGCCACCAAAGTGCTCTGCATGAAAGCGTGCAGCCCTGCCAACCACTCTCACAGCGGGGACTGGAGGGGGGGAGGGGGGCTGATACCCTTCGCCTTTGTCCTCCTGTTCCTCCCATCTGCCACCCCGCTCCGAACCAGACCAGGCCGACTCTGCCAGGCGCCCTTGCACCTGTGGAGGTTTCGGTCCCTTTTCCACCAGCCCCCTCCTCAGCTCCGGGGCCGCCTGTGCCCGCCTCGCCCGGCTGCTGCTGCAGGCGCAGCGACCTCGCTTTGCAAACCGGCACGTGCGGGCTGGAGGCAGGCCCGGGCTCTGAGCGGCCCCAGCCCCCGCGCACCGCCCTGCTCCGAGCCAGTCCCGCTTTCGCAGCCAATAGCGGGGATGCTGCAGGCTCCCGCTTCCCCTCCCGGGGGTCTGCCCGGAGCCTCCCACTGCCGCCAAGCTCATAAAGTCCCCTCGCGGCCCGGGCCGGCCCCTCGCCTTTTGCCCTGAGCGGAGGCGGAGACCGGCGGCGGGTGCAGGCTGCGAGGGGCTTCATTTCCCCCTCCCCCCGCTCCGCCCCTGCCCGGCGGCGCCTCCCAGCTGCGGCGGGGCAAACGGGAGCTGCTGGAGGCGCGTCCCACTGGAGGGGTGAAGATGGCGCTGAGCGGCAGCAGGCAGCCCCCCAGCCTCCTCTTCCCGCTGGCGCTGAGCGTGCTGCTGGCGCCGCTGCTAGGCCGGACAGCGGACACGGCGCTGCCCCCCATCCCCGCAGGTGAGCAGAGGGGGACTCCAGCCTCTCCGCGTGCGCTTCCCCAGGGCTCATTCATTCCGGACCGGACCCGCTGGGAGACCTGCCCGTCCGGCTGGGTTGCAGCAGGCTCGCCAGGTCCCCCTCCCGCTCCCCGCGGCGTGGGGGAAAGCGCCGCGTTTCGCTTGGGGCTGTTTCAGCCCGACGCGGGCTCCCAAGTTTCCAAGGAACCTTGGAAAGTTTAGCGGCCCCCTGCCGCCGCCCCCTCTTCTCCCCCGGCTCTCTCAGCGTGCTTGGAGGAGACGTTTGAAACGCTCCGGTGGCTCTCCCAGCCTGGCGCTCAGCCCCCGTGTGGGGAGGGAAGAGGAGGGGAGGCTCTCCAAGAGCACCAGGAGCTCGGCCTTGGGAGGTCCAGCGGACTCGGTGGCACGTGTGTTCTGCTGACTCCCCTGTGCGGCGTCCCTCTGAACGATAGGCACGCTTCCCTCCTCCAGGCGCTGGCGTGACTGGCCCTACCAGACCGCTTTATGCTGAAACGGGGGACTTTAAAAAGATGAAGTGCATTTCAACCTTTGATACAGTTTTGTTGGGAGTGGGCGAGGAGGGGAAATAATTCTTTCTTCTACTGATCATGAAATTCCTGCAGAGGAGGAACTATATAAAGATCTTCAGGTTCTTGACTAGGAATCAGGTAAATAATGAGTCATATGTACCTGGCAACACATGAATAGAGACCTAAACTGGCTAGCAAATGATCAGTGCCAGGATCTTTCTAATACGGGGGACAAGATTTGCCCAGGTCTTTCCCCATCCCTGTTAAGTAACCAGTTCTCTTTCCTCTCCCTCCTCCCACCAGTAGCCTGAGACTCATGACAAGGTGTTAATGAGCCACATATTTCCTAGCTCATGAGAGAGCCCATAGTGTTACTCACCAATGACCCAAAATTACTTCCATTGATTCATTTTTTTCTAGCAGACTGCATGGGAGAGCTGAGTGCTCTGCTCTCCCTTTTGTTCCAAGCCTGTTCATCTTCTGCTGCTTGAATTTTGTTAATTTTCCAAGAAGCAAATGGCAGCCAGAAACTAATTCTTAGTGTGTAAAACAATAACAAAAGTAAAGTATGCCCCAAACCAGTGGACAGAGAGGTCAGATACTCATTTCTAAAAATACCATTTAAGTTTCCTAGGAGCCACTTGTCACTGTTTTTCTGTAGTTTTGAATCGAAGGCATCTCTAACTGAATCTTACATGGGAAAGGTGTCCTATCCTGCAGGATGGATTTTACATGGTGATAAAAATATCTTAGAATTTTGAAAAGTTCCAAGCAATAATACGGTTATTTTAATGACTAGTTTAATTCTCTTACTGTGCAGAAAAGAACATTTTGAGTAACGAGTCTTGTAAATCTCACCCCATTTGATTAGACCGTGTTAGGTAAGGTTATTGGGAGCTTGAGTAATAATGAAATATAACAAAATCTTGTGTTGAAGTACACCACACTTTGTAGATGTGAGAAACTCCTCATCTCTAGCTTCTTTATATGGACAGTACTGGCCTTGTTAGCTTGTGATTCTGGCTTTAGTCCCATTAGCGATTTCCTACAAAACTGCTCTGTGCACAATTTATTGCAGTCTGTCAGAGGCTGTGTGTGTGTGTGTGTTGTGCTGCTTTTTTATATATTAGCACAGCGTGTCTACATACGGCAAACTCATTGCATCTCATTCTATTTCAACTATGCTTTGCATAAAAACAGCTATTCAGACTCTACTAGGTGCCACAGGACTCTTCGTCGATTTTGCAGATTCAGACTAACACGGCTACCCCTCTGATACTAGACTCTACTATGGATCTTAGTTTATTAACTGAAAGTAGTGTTTCAGAGTGGATGTTGGAGGTAGGATCTCAAGATTTAACAAATAGGTCACAGTACAGCAATCTAACAGCTAACAGAATACTTAACTAATAGGGTAGGAAGGGTATTATCTCTGAAGTAGGATGGATCTATTAGTTTTGAACAATACGACTATAAAACTGTTATTTGTAAGAGGGAGGCTTTTAAAAGTGGCTCCTGGCTAACAAATATTAAGAAAATTGATACTGAAGTCTAAAAGACTTCTGACTTGGAAGCTGCTCCTTGAGTTTCTTAATCCCAGACATATAACAAGGTTTGTTAGCTGCAGACTCCTGTTCTAACCATTAGTGGTTTTCTGTGCATATTTCATTGTCTTCTGTTAAATATGTTTTGCTTCTCAGTGAGAAATAGAACCTAGCCGCCACATCTCTCTTTTGTGTTATCAGTCTTGAGCTTGATTTCTAAGTTGCTGGCATTTTGTGGCACAGTATATAATTTTTAGTATATAACAGAACCAGTTGACATGTTAAATTTTCAAAACATCAATATTACTTACACTAGAAATCATTTGTAACAGGAGTGAGGGCAAGTGGCTGCCAAATACTATCTTGCTCTATTATTTCAAGTCAAATTACATACATAGTCTTACTCAGAAAGGCCAATGTTTCATTAATACAGAATTACAAATGTTCATGAAGAGTAACTAAAAGACAGATAGTTAACAGACCAGAATTGCATTGCTTAGCGCAGCTAAAGTTACAAGAACAACACTAGGAGCTATTTCTAGTTGAACAAAACAAATAAACTTCCTCTCTAGAAAACTCAGTTTTTTGTTTCCAACTTTAAAAAAAAAAAAGTACATGAAGTCCATTTATGTCCAAATCGGATATCTAGTAATTGACAAAGTTCAAATCAGTATTAACTTAGCCTGCTCTGTGGATAATGATGCCACAGTTTTAGAGGTCAAAACATTTCTTGTTGTATCGTACTTAGTAAATATCTCATCATCTAATACAATCCACTGAAATGGGTTATGGCATCTGTAGGGCTCTGCAAAAATGTTATGGATAGCTATGGTTTCTAAAATGGAGATTTAGATTACAGAGTCTGGTGGCTATGTATCTAGATACCTTTTAGTCTTTTGGGTCCTGATCTACAGATGGCTTGCCCAAGATCATACTGAAAATCTGTCAGAGCAGGGAATTTGTATTTGGGTCTCCTTAATTGCAGGCTGCTGCCCTAACCTGAGGATTGCCCAACAAAAATTATTTATGTGAATAATCCCTAGTTTTGTGAGTAGAGCCACTGAAGTCAATGTGGACTGTTCCCATGTGTATTGCAGAAGTGTTTGCAATATCTAACCCTGAATTAGAGGAAAACCCTCAGAATGACGACTGAGTACTATAGGTTTGCAGTAGGGAAGTGTCTGTATTTCTGAAGATAACAGTAGTAAACAAAAATTGCTACTCTAGGAGTGCTGCTCAGAAAAGTTGTTTTTATGTCACAATTCTAGCTACTCCAATTATTAATTAATTTTGAAAGGCTTCAATGGCAAAATAATCTTGACACATTTTGCATGCCCTTTAATAATTTTCAGTATGCATGGTTACATAATGATGGTGGAGTATGTTAACTTGCTCAGTAAATGCTTTGATCTATGCTAGTTAGCACAGGAAATGTCAAATGATCTTAAATTTGTAGACCAAAATGAGATTTTTGCCATCCCTCTTCACATGGAGTAACACCTCAGTGTGCACCTAGTTACATTGATTTTGTTCAAAACAGTAAGTCCTTTGGCATTTTATAGACTAACAGATTTAAGCTTTGATTAAACTGATTTCATAGTGCTACTTTCAAGTGTGAAGTGAATAAGTGTGCCAAAAATCGGCCCCCAAGCACACTGTTGCCAAAGCAGACTTCAGTGGAACTACTGTCTGAGCAAGTTTCTATTTTATGTTAGTAAAGGTGGCAGAATCACATTATTTATGATCAGGACCCTCATCTTGCAAGCTGCTATACACAGATACATTGGCCAGCTGGTTACTCATTTTAAATCAACTAGGCTCTGTGCAAGTAGCTTGCACGATTAGGGTCTAAACTCATCTCAGATGAAGCATTTATTTATAGTAATTAAAATATTTGGAAGTGTCATGACTAGAGTATGTCTTAAGTGTTTTAATTTTTTTCTCTGCTAAATTTAATTGCTCATTTAAAAACAAAAAAGTTACTGCATTGTTGGCATTGAGGGACCATTCAACGTATTGAGTGAATGGTGCTATTAAGGTATATTTACCAATGTAATCCATAATAAAATGTTATCTATCTCTTGTGGAACTGTCACTATTTTAAATACTACTTTACCCAGTACTTGACTTCATTAATTTGCATGTAGGATAGATATAGGCATTATTAGGGCATCTGTAGCTTTTTATTTAAAATTATTTTTAAATGCAAAAATAAATACTCAGAATTCTATTTCCGTGAGGGTCATGAACTGAAGAAACGAGAAAGGAAGAGTTCCTTTTTAAACAGTGACTTTACTTTTCTGCAGCCTAAAAATACCTTGTTGGTGACATTTCTCTAGTGGGAATGTATTGTAACTGTTTATGTAGAATGGGTGGGCAATAATTTTTGACCGGGGACCACTTCAGAAATTTTTGAAGTGGTCCTGGGCCGCCCTGGAAGGGTAGGGGCCTCAGGCAGAAGGAGTGGGGCCAGGACACTTCTGTGCTTCTCCTCTTACAGACCCTGTGTCTATGGGTGGGGGAGAACATGAAGTCTTTGCTCCGACTCCCCAGAGAGAACTGCTGAAAGGCTGGTGGTTCCCTCTAGGCACCTGCACCCGTGGCAGTGGGAGGAGACTTCACACTCTCCTCCCCCTGGCCCCAGGTCAATCAGGGCCTGGGGTGTAGGGGGGGAGCACACGAAGTCTGCCCCCACCCTGTGAGGGAGCACCATGCGTAGTCACCTGCCAGCTGAGCAGCAGCTGGTGGTTGACTTTTAAGTGAGGAGCCCCCTCTAGGGCGGAAGTAGACTTTTTGCACTTGCCCTCACCCCCAGGCTCTGATTGGCCTGGGGGCGGGAAGAGCACAAAGTCTCTTGCTCCCTGACCTCTGGCATGCAGCACTTAGTCAACCACCAGGGTTGACTCTCTGTCTCTAGGCCCTGATTGGGCTGGGGGAGCGGCAGGACTGCCGCAGGCAGGATCAACCCACTTGGTGGGCCCAATCTGCCCCATGGAGACCCTTTTGCCCACCCATTGTGTAGGAGATATTTAGAGAATAGTTACATAATAGTTTAAATGGAGGAGGTATTGAATTATTGAGGGACAGATTCTGATAGCCTTGCTAACATTCAGAAGCACCTTAGTCAATGAGTAGATGAGTAGTCTTTGACTGTTCCTGGTGTAAGATATTACTCAGAGTGAATATGGATATCATATCTGGCTCTTATTAATCCAACAGAAGCAAAGTATCTAAAAAACATAATTCATTACAAAACATGTCACTTTTCCCTGATAAATTATTACATCCACGGTTTTCAGTAGTTCATTTACAGTACATTGTGGTTGAGGCACACAACAGTATCTTACATTTGACTCTTCCCAAAATATCCTGTCTGCTTTACACTCCAGTACAGTTATTGTAGTATGTGTGTGTACATTCTGTTAGATTGTTGTTGTGTTGGTTTTAATTCAGTATTGTGGCTGTGGAATCTTTTATTTGCTGGCAAAGTTCAAAAATCTTATACTTAAAGAATGAAAGGGCCAAATATTTTTCTATGCAAACCAAATTTAAAGGTGCGCTTTATATTGCTGTATAATTTACTGTAAGTTATGATCATCTTTGTGAAGTACCCAGTAACTTCATGCTGGCTTCCAAAGTAGTTTAAATCAACAAAATACAGCTCTGCTTTGGCTAGGAACCTTACATTGAATTGTTATATGGGAACCATGAACAAAAATCATTATATTTCTTCTTTTGATCCAGTAGGATATCCTTCAGACAAGTTGAATTTTTTGCTGTAGAAGCATTTTGGAGGACTTTTGTTGTCGATTTTTCTCACAAGCATGATTTGTGGTTTGAAAGATCATGATTTGTGGTTTGAAAGATCATGATTTAGCAAGCTGAAGGATGTTATTGAGACATGACCATTAAAGAATGTAAAGTGTGATGTTTCTTTTGATAATGCTGTTATATTTAAAATCTGGCTTGGGTTCCTATATTTGTAATTAATATGAGGATTTAAGCAGAAAAAATACTGTTAATGTCTAAACTTAGTTCCTCATTATAGGCTAAGTTCAGCAGCCATTGAAGTCAACGGGAAAGCTTTGGTTGACTTCCAGCTGGTATAGAATCAGATTCTATAGGCCCATCCTACTTCCATGGATTTCAATGGAAGCCAACATGTGCCCACACATAGGGAAAGTAAATTCCACTAATAAATGCAGTTCCAGCAGGTGCCTTCTACTGAAATGCCAAAACTGACTATTCTTTGTTCCGCGGTGCATGTTAATTTAAACTCTTCTTATTACAAGAAAGTGTTCTTTAGTTGCTGACCTGGATTCTGTACATACACCTGATTTAGATCAGTTTAACTCTATTTACTTATAAATGAGCATTAACTCTATTAAATAATGTGAGATTAGAATCAGGCACGTGGTTTTACTAAAAAGTACAGGCAGTCCCCGGGTTACATGGATCCGACTTACATCGGATCCCTACTTACAAACGGGGTGCGGCAACCCCGCACTAGCTGCTTCCCCCCAGCAGACCAGGGAGACGTGAAGCTAGTGCCCCCTGTAGCAGACCAGGGAGACGCGGAGCGCCTTTTCTCAGCAGACACCTCAGCTTGAGAATAAAGGACTGAGGGAAGTGAGGTGTGGGAGAATAAAACTGAGCTCTGGAGAAATGTTTGGCTAGAGTTTTCCCTACAATATGTACCAGTTCCGACTTACATACAAATTCAACTTAAGAACAAACCTACAGTCCCTGTCTTGTACGTAACCCGGGGACTGCCTGTATTTCAATTGCTAGCATAAGGGTGAGTAAGATAACAAGTCTTAGAGGTGGGATAGGTATCCTGCTGCTTTTCTATGATGACTTGCATTATAAAAGTTCTAGATTCTAGAAAATAGAATGCAGTGGTGGGCAACCTAGGTTACTGAGTGGGCCATATGAGTGGCTCTCCATCTCAGTTAGTCACAAAGTCATTGTAACCAGTAAAGCTTCCTGAGATAAGGTAGTTTTGCCAAACTGCACTCAGACGCCTAACATTTGTAGAGTGTGCTGACTGAGCCATAGCAGCACTTTGATTGGATGAAGAGGAGGCACATGGCTCTCATAATCAATGATGCCTGCAGTCAGCATGCATCTCATTTCACATGCCCTTGCTTTTTGTGTGTGTCACTTTCATAATACTGGTAGGGAAAAAAACTACATGGACAGAAACCAGCAGAATCTGGCAAACCTGTGCAATAACAAACCCAGTTCGGGCTTCTCCTCTCCCTCTCCCCCTTGCTGTGTCTCTGATAGAGTCGGTGGGGGTGGTGGGGAGGGAGTGACTAGTCACATCACTAGTTGACAAGTCTCTTTTATCCCTAAACAAAAGGGCTATGTCTACATTGGCACCCCTTTCTGGAAAAGGGATGCTAATGTAGCACTTTGGAATAGGCAAATCCGCGGGGAATTTAAATATCCCCCGCGGCATTTGCATTAACATGGCTGCCGCTTTTTTCCGGCTTGGGGAAAAGCCGGAGAAAAGCGCCAGTCTAGACGTGATTCTCCGGAAAATAAAGCCTTTTCTGGAGGATTTCTTATTCCGGAGGATTTCTTGAAAGTAGGAAGAAATCCTCCGGAAAAGGCTTTATTTTCCGGAGAATCACATCTAGACTGGCGCTTTTCTCCGGCTTTTCCCCAAGCCGGAAAAAAGCGGCAGGCATGTTAATGCAAATGCCACAGGGGATATTTAAATCCCCCGCGGATTTGCCTATTCCAAAATCTACATTAGCATCCCTTTTCCAGAAGGGATGCCAGTGTAGATGTAGCCAAAGGCTTTCTGTATTTCTGGGAATATTCTCCTCCTCTCTCCCCCTCCCCCTTAGCCAAACAGTTGTTACGAAACCTGTTCTATTTTCTTTTTTTAAAAAAAATATGTTTATTGTGACTGCCTGGGAACAATGTCCATGTCCAAGGCTGTTTACATGGATGTCTGAGAGCACACTTAGTTTGTACTCAGCAAGATAAACTATAAGGCGAAGAAAATTAAAGTGAAGCTTTGAGTCCAATGGTGTGGCTATAAGTTTTGTGTACTCTGTGACATTAGCACTTCACTGTCAGGCAAATTTAAAGCATTTTATTTGCATTATCCCAGCTCTTTTTTATTTAAAAAGAAGCAGTGGAATGCAGAGAACAAAATAGCAGGCTACATTCAGGCAGCACTTTTGGCTCAGTTACAAATTCATTTGCAGCAGTGCTAGCTATCAGCTGTTATATGAATCTGGGAAATGACTTCAGGAACAATACATTCTGATTCCTATCTGATGGAGCCTGCATACAATAGGGAAATGTTCTAAGGAGTTCCTAGCCTCCTCATTTAGATCTTTGGGAGTTAGCAACTTTGGGAGCTTTGCTGGAAAATGAACCAGCCTCCAGCCAAATCCAGGATCAGGAAGTTACATGGTGTCAATCAGTTGCCTTTGTCTTTGACCAAGAATGGCTTAGCCAAAAGAGAGTTTGAGCCTAGACATGTCATAATATTTGAGTCCATAGATGGTGGAAATACCAGAAGACCAGACCTTGGTTTTTATTTTCCTTTTTTAATTTTAATTTTTTTGGCTCATAGTTGATTCCTAGAAGCAAAAAACATGTGGACTGCACAAGTGGCCGTCTTTCATCTCAGTGAGCTGCAAAGCTGATGTAACCAGCCAGTCTTCTGGGACAGAGTAGTTATACTAACTGTGCTTGCATGCCTAGAATTTGTGGGGCCTGCCAACTGAACCGTAGCTGCACTGAGATGCAGAGAAAGTTCACAGCTCTCACAATCAATGTTGGTTGCAGTCAGCACTCAACTTACTTTACTTGTCCTTGCTTTATGTGCATGTCAGTTTAGTAATACTAGTAGAAAAAAAGCAGATAGAAACTAGAAGAATCTGGCAACCCTGTGCATTGACAATGGTAAACAAAATGTCTCATGGACCATATACACAGAGCCCTGATGGGCTGCATGCAGACTGCAGGTTGTCCACCACAGGCTCAGTGCTTTTATTATTTCTGACAATTTTTAAAAATGTTTGATTTCTTCCTCCAACCTGATGTATTTTTAAAGACAAAAGTGAGTGACTGTCAACCAGTGTTCCCTCTAACCTTTTGCATCCCTATGTGGAATACATTTTTATGTGCTCCAAGGCATGTTCAGATGTGCCCCACCAGTGGAATCACATGTTGCTGGTGATGGGTGCTCTGCTAACCAGCTGGTTAGCAGTCGAATCTCTCCTGGGTGGCTGCCCAAGTGCACAGCTTATAGTCAACCCTTCAATCTAATGAAATCACCCAAGGCCCAGTCCTACAGGGTACTGTATGCTCAAGTTAAAAGAATTTGAAGGTAGTCTGCATTCCTCAGACTTGCAGAATCAGCAGAGGGGGACAGCAGGATCTTGGAAATGTAGAAAAAGAGTTTTTAAGATGGTCTGATCTAACTATGCAGTACAGGTTGAACTTCTCTAGTCTGGCAGAGGGATGTCAACATGTAGATGACTACACGATTTAGTGATAAGCTTGGCTTATCGGTTAATTCTGTTGACTACATACATTTCCTCCTCCCTTGCTGCCTCTATATCAAGGCCAATGCCCATGGGGAGCCAGCTTTTAAACATAAAGAGGCAGCAGCATGGAAGGTGAGGGGGGCAGGCGAGAGCCAGTAAGTGTGGGGAGTTGGCTTTTGTGCCAGCTCTCCATGAGTGCTGGTTCTCCATGCGTGCCAGTTCCATGAGTCCGCCTGTTCACCGCCTGCCCCCACTACCTTCTACAAAGGTGGAGGGGTCAGTCAGGAGCCAGTGCTGTGGGGAGCCAGCTTAAAAGCCTGCTGTCAGAGGCAGCAGCACGGGAGGGGGAAGACAGGGGAGGCTGCCACAAAGCATCCTCTGTCCATGTTGGGCCTGACTTGCTGTGGACAGAAGCTCTCCAGCACCCCATGGCTCGCAGCAGCAGTCTGTGTCCATGAGTCTGAGCTCCCTGTGGTCAGGGGCTACTGCTACGGAGCTCAGTCCCCCATGGACAGAGGCAGCAGCGTGGGGCCGCAGGGGGGAGCCAGCCATCTATGCGGGAAGCTGGTTGTTAAATTGGCTTCTCTTGCAGACCAGCTCCCACCTGCCACCCCATTTTGCAGTTTCTGATAGAGGCAGTAGCGTGGGATGGCAAGGGGCTCTCTGGGAGTTGGGCTGGGAGTCCACTGGCTGCAGGTCCTGCCCCCGGGGACTATCAAATAGTCGGGGAACTGCTAACATTTGATGCAGTTACACGACTATTAAATTGCATGCTAACATTCCTCGTTCAGCATTCTCTGGACCTGATTGGTGCTGCACCAGAGAATTTGCCTCACCATGGGAGTTCAGTATTGTCTAGCAGCATTACTAACTCTTCCACTGCTTACTGGGCTCTTAGGAGACATTCCAGGGTAAATTAAAACTAAACAGCACAGAACACTGTAAGCTAGGATTGGTGGCTGTAAAAATTTATGGGACTGCAGGACACTTGGCCACATCCATGGTAAGTGGACCTCCGGCTAACTAAAATCGTGCCAGATCACAGATATTGCCGGACCAGAGAGTGCTGACTAGTGAGGTTTAACCTGCAATATTCTCTAGGCACACCAATCTCTGTCTCGCAGGTTAGTTAATCTGTAGTATTCAATATATGGTTCTGACTTTAGACAAAACGATGTGTTTGCTATTTCAGCATGTTCTGGTGTTTAAGAATCCTGGAAAAAGTCTCAGTCAAATGCTTCTATTCTTCTGCATGAAATATGACCTATACTAGATAGATACTTTATTTAACAATAAATTATTTTGTTGGTTTGCTGCTTTCTTTGATAATGTAAATGTCTCATAATCAAGTCTGGTCCCCTCACTCTCCATACTGAAATGTTCACTACAGATCTTGGCACCTGGTGCTAGCTTACATAGCTCTGTATACATAAACATAGTCAAATTTATAACCATTTTTTATAACAGACACTAACCACTCCTCTGAATCAGCCCTTTTTATGCTATCCTTCCAGCTGCTATACTTCTCTTCCTTTTTCCAGAAAATCTGGTCTTTAGTTTTAAATTATATACAATTCTCATAAATCGCTCATGTTCATGTTTATTGGCAGAATTATAATAGAACCACTCCAGCTCTTGTATTAACATATTTAATTTTCCTATTGCAAAGCCAAGACAACGCCAATGAGCAATAGACAATACAGGCTAATGTTACATTAAAGATTTGGAATGGGAGAGTACTTTACAGCTTCTTTTAACTTCTTACCCAGGTAGCAGTTTGTGGTATTTCAATCACTATTAGGAAGAAAAAAGTAGGGGAGACACACTCATCACTACAGAACTTTGTAGTCATGTGGGCTTTAATAGTGATAGAACAAAATGGTGGAAGAAAAATAGAATTGTTTTAGAGCTACCCAAAAATTCAGGGTTATACCCTTTCTCATGAAAGACTTTCCTTTGCCAGAAACAGTGACAAAATAAAATGTTGCGGTAGGTTTAGGAATGGTTGTCTCTTCGTATTACTTTGTACTGTAATAAAATTAAACTGCCTGTCAGGTGCTCCTTTAAACTCAGAACTCTCACACATACCTACTTTAACTGGGAGTTACACTTGTCCAAATAAGCAAGGAGTGCTTTGTGTGTGGTTTCAAAGGAGAAGAAAAATTAGGCTGAAAATATGATACTATCCAATAGGTTTTAAATCAGCCCTATGTTAGCAAGTTAATGACCTTACCTTATACCAAAAATGTTTAGAGCTTAAATTTTCCAGGATATGCTCCAGAAAAAATACTTCATCTTTAACACAGATTACAAAATGTTACTGTCATATACACACACTGTATCTCAAGGAAGCTATTCAGTTTTCCTCATGAACAATTACTGGCCTCATCGTAAAGTTCTGGATAATTTTGAGTTTTGAATTCTACTCAGTAGTTCCAAACCCAAGAATCACTTCTCTTTGGCAAATTGATTTGGATGTAATAGTACATACAGTAGTTGTCATTACTCTTTTATATTTACTGTTGTATTTGTGAGCCACTGCATGTAAGAGAGCAACAAAAATGTAAAAGTGTACTACAGGGAAGGGCAAACTTCTTGACCTGAGGGCCACATCTCAGCATGAAAATTGTATGGTAGGCCATGAGTGTTCACAAAAGTTAAGTGTTAAAGTCCAGGATGGGGATGAGGGCTCTGGCTGGGGTTTTGGATTCTGGGGATGAGGCTGGGGAAGAGGGATTTTGGGTGTGGGAGGGTGCTTCAGGCTGAGATCAAAGGGTTTGGAGAATGGGAGGGGGATCAGGGCTCGGACAGGGGTTGTGTGTGGGCGATCTCAGGTACAGACTCTGGGCGGTGCTTATCTTAAGCAGCTACTAGAAATAGTTGCACATCCTCTTTCTGGCTCCTATACAGACGCATGGCCAGGCTGTCAGAAGAAGGTGCTGGCTGTGCAGATGATTTGGTTATAAGCACAATTTTGGACTTATTAATTATCCTTCCAAATAAAAAACAAATTATTCCTGTTCAAGGCCCAAGAATGTGGGAGATAAGAAAAATTCACCAGCAGCTTTTTCCAAAATCAAAATACTAAAAGTTCTGGGAGTTCAGGTACCTATATTCTGAAGGTAGCGTTTATTTATTTATTTATTTATACTGTCACTAGATGTGGATGGACAACACCTAAATGTGGCAGGGGATCCTTTTTTGCTTTATTATTGGCTGCCTTACTGTTCCAGTTCCTGTGGATGCAGGAGTTGGAAGGAACAAAAGTAGAATTACAGTGTCAGGACTCTTAATAATTTCAGCTGTTTCCTGCTTTCATAGCCATGGAAATGAGTGTCCAGCTGGGGAGTGAACAAGGGTTTAGAGAAACTTTTTTTTTCTACCTCCTAATGTTTTCATTTACTATGGAAATTGGATGAAAAAGGGAGCTGGTAGCCAGCAATTTTTAGCCAGTTTAAGCTATTGGTTGTGAGCTTAGAGTACTACGTACCAGGTTTCAAAACAGTAATGCAGAACATTTAAACAAGACAGGAGGGGAACCTATTTATATGACTGTAATATTCCAGTGAGGGAGAGGACGAACTAGCAACTGTAGTAAGACCTCAGAGTTATGAACACTTCTGGAATGGAAGTTGTTGATAATTCTGAAATGTTTGTAACTCTGAACAAATGTTACATTTTTTTCAACTGAATGTTGACTTAATACATCTTTGAAACTTTTCCGTGCAGAAGAAAAATGCTGCTTTTAACAATCTTTAATTTAAACAAAACAAAGCACAGAAAGTTCCTTACTTTGTCAAATCCTGTTTTAAACTTTCCCTTTATTTTTAGTGGTTTATTTTTAACACAGTATTTACTGTACTGTATTTACTATTTTGGGGGGCTCTGCTGCTGCCTTCATACTTCAGGTTCAAAATGACGTGTGTGGTTGACTGGTGAGTTTGTAACTTTGTTTTTTCATGTCTCTAGGGGTGAGTCTAGACTACAGGTTTTTTCTAAAAAAGTGGCCTTTTTTCGAAAAAAACTTCTCCTGCGTCTAGACTGCTGCCGTGTTCTTTTGAAAATAAATTGAAATAACACGGCAGTTTTTTCGACCGCAGAAAACCTCATTTTACGAGGAATAATGCCTTTTTTCGAAAGTGCTCTTTCAAAAAAAGGCTCTGTGTAATGCAAACTGTGCTTTTTCAAAAGAGAGCATCCAGACTGGCTGGGTGCTCTCTTTCGAAAAAGCGGCTTGCTTTTTCAAAGTACTTGTTGTAGTCTAGATGCTTTTTTTTTTTCAAAAGAGGCTTTTTCGAAAGTATTTTGCGAAAGAGGCTTTCAGTCTAGACGTAGCCTGAGATTCTACTGTAATACATTTCATGCAGGGCTAGTTAAAATCTTGTTTTCCCATTCTAGGAATCTGAGCCTTCATTTCATCCTCTTTGGTACATAATACAGTCTGGAGACTGATGTATGCCTTATTACACAGGGAACACTAGAATGGTGCAGGGCACCTATTTGGATGGCTGATCCCTCTGTCAGTGATGCTGAAACACTTTTTGGGGTGGTGGTGCTGAGCTTCACCCCCTTTATCTCTAGCTGTGCCCCTTATCACTCCCTACAGCTGGGCCAACAACTGGGATCCTGCATCCGGGGCTGGTGGTTAGGACCCCAGGCCTAGTGCCTGGGCAGGATCCTGCATGTGTGGCCCCACGTTGGGGCCAGTGTCTGAGCCCCTGTATTGAGGGGATGGCAGTCAAGCAAGACCTGGGACTGGTGGCTGAGATCCCAAGCAGCAGGGGCATAAGGTGAGGGTTCTCCACACACCCTTTCCCTTGTGTCTATACCCGCTGTCCAACTTGCATGTTTCTATCAAGCCAACCTGCTGCAGCTTCGGACTGTCTTCTGAAATACTGGAGAACTGCCGAGTTGACTCATGCCAGTATGGCTGTGACAGTGGAGCTATTTTACACTGCAGCTTGACACCCATGGATGGCCTATGGCAGCTGACTTGTCCACATGGGGCTTGGGCTGCAGCCCCAATTAGGGCTGCCAGGTATCTGGTTTTCAGCAAGAACTCCTGATTGAAAAGGCAGTACAGACTAGGCTGCTAAAAGTCTGGTTGGTGGTGCAGTGGGGCTAAGGCAGGCTCTATGCCTACCCTGGCTTTGTGCAGCAGCTGCATGTCTGGTTCCTAGGTATTAGGGGTGGCTGTGGGGGCTCCGCTCGCTGTCCCTGCCCTGAGTGCTAGCTCTGCAGTTAACATGACTTGGACTCGTATCCGATGGGAACTGTAGGGGCAGTGCCTGTGGAAGTGGACAATGCATAGAGCTCCCTGGTCCCTCTGCCTAGGAGCTAGGAGTGTTGGCTGCTGGGAGCTGCCTAAGGTAAGCCTAACCTGACTGGAGCCCAAACACCCTGCCCCATCATGCACACCAAACCTCTGCCTTGAGCCCCCTACTAAACTCCAAATCCCTTTGCCCTGGCTCCACCCCAGAACCTGCACACCCAGCCAGAGTGCTCTCACCCCAACCACCTGTCCCTGAGGATGAAAGTGAGTATGGCTGGGGGAGAGCTAGTGATGGAAGGGGAGAGGTTGGGTCCTCCAAGCGGGGGTGAGACAAGGCTGTTCAGTTTTGTGCAGTTAGAAAGTTGGCAGCCCTAGCTTAAACTCTGGGACCCTCCTACCTTGCAGGGTCCTAAAGCCCAGGCTCCAGCCTGAACTTGAATGTCTACGCTGCAATGAAGTAACTCCATAGTCTGAGCTTGGCAGTGGAAATCAGCTGTCCTGGGCCACCTGTGGGTGCCTAATTGCAGTGTAGACATACCCGGTGAGAGCAGGTATTTATCTACTATGGCTGTGCCTTCTCTCCCTGGAGTCTTAGGCACTTCTCTTCCCCCACTCCTAGTCTCTTACTAGCTACTTTTGGCAGGTAATTTGTGTATCTTTGATTCCCCCTACATCTAAAAACAGAAGGTACAAATCTAAAGAAGTTACCAGTTAATTGTAATGCTCTTGATATGCTTTGGTAACAAAATAATCCACAAATTACTCTAGAACCCCAGGTCTGGAACTATATTTATGTAACAAGAGATCTTTAAAACTCTGTGCCGTATGTGGCTCACAGACCCATTACAGGCAGTCCCCGACTTACGCGGATCCGACTTATGTCGGATCCGCACTTACGAATGGGGCTTTTCTCGCCCTGGAGCTCATGGGCGGCGGGTTGCCACCCGTGTCCTCCGGGGCGATAAAAGCTTCTTCCGGTCTCCCTGGTCTGTTGGGGGGGGGGGGTCCAGAAAAGCCGCTGGACCCCCCCAGCAGACCAGGGACACCCGAGCAAAGCCGCCGCCTGGGCGTCTTTACGAGCAAAGCCGCCCAGGCGGCGGCTTTCTCGGGTGTCCCTGGTCTGCTGGGGGGGGTCCAGCGGCTTTTCTGGACCCCCCCCAGCAGACCAGGGGGACAGGAGCAAAGCCGCCCAGGTGGCGGGGGTCCCGCCGCCTGGGCGGCTTTGCTCAGGTCTCCCTGGTCTGCTGGGAGTGGAGGGGGCGCAACTAGTGCGCGCCCCCCCCCCGCCCCAGCAGACCAGGCTTTTGTTGCGGGACGCCTTGGGTAGAGCAGCTGGGGTGCTGCCAGGTTGGTCCTGTGGGAACCTACCGGGCAGCGCCCCAGCTGTTCTGTCCCAGGCTCCAGATTCAGCAGCTGTTGAAACTGATCAGGCTGATTCCAGGAAGCTGGGGGCAGAGCAACTCTGCCTCCGGCTTCCTGTAGTCAGCCCCTGGTCAGTTTCAGTGGCAGCAGCTGAATCTGGAGCCAGTTCCGACTTACATACAAATTCAATTTAAGAACAAACCTATAGTCCCCATCTTGTACGTAACCCGGGGACTGCCTGTATTCCTTTTCTCCTTGGGCAGAGCACCAGGTCCCTTTGAGTGGGGTTACAAGGTCTGGGTCTAAGAACTGAACCTCAGTCATGGCATAATAGCAGAATTCTGAATCTGCTACTTCCAAAACAATTCTGCAAGCATCCATAAGCAGTGTTGCAAATTAACTAGTAATCTGTGTATTTTCATTCAATGAAAATAAAAACCATGTGGGCCAGAGAATGGCAAAAGTCTGGCTATTCGCACATTGTTTGGCAGGGGCTTTGGGTGGAGGACATTGTTACTTAAACTTGGCTGAACTGTGCCTGGCTTTGACCTTGTTGGCTAAACTTCAGCCCAAAGCAAAGATCCTGAATTATAATTCCAATTTCTGAAAATAAATATTTATAGTGGGGAGTACTGTCAGATGCTTGAATAATGTAGCAGCCCAAAAGTCAATTATGGAACAGAAATTAGGTAATGTAAAACATTCATTAGGACTCTTAATATGTTACAAAGACCTCAGTTTGGCTGCCTACATTTCCCCATTTTTCAGTCACACACAGTAATTTTTTATACCTCAGTATTCTTGCTTATTTTCCCCCATCCTGGCCATCTCTGGAAAAATGTACTGGGCCATTATTGCACTGTATAATCAATATTGGGCTCCACAAACACAGTGTGGATTGGACTGGTCTTTGCATAAAATATTGAGTGCTTTATAGAAAACTTTCATTACATTAAAAAAAAAAAAAACACACAAAAGCCCCTAATTAGCTGTGCTAGGTAAATTGTTTGTTAGAATATCTTTTCTGAGTCATTATGTGGAATAATACATATTAAACAAATCTGGTCTAGCGAAGGCTTAGCACTTGCATCATCTTGTCTAGTGCAGATTCTTGATGCTAACATTCCGCAGGAAAGGGTAGGTGTAAAATATGTCTGCTCCAAATGAAAATCTGCCAAGTCTTGGAAATGTGTAGCCAATTCTTTAGGGGTCACAAAGGATTAACTTGGCTTTGCAACATAGCCTAGTATGATCACATTTTTCCAGTGTATTTTATTTCTTTTAAGGGCTGTACTTTCAAATTAATATATAATTTACTCTTATTCCACAGGGGAAAAAATGATACCCTTTTCTCTTGGGTTCTGTTTTAGTTGTTTCAGGATTTCTTTTATTCATTCCATATTGACTCCTGTATAGCCACTTTAGATTGGGCGCATTTTACAACAGTTTTTTAGTGATATTGAAGTACTATTTCATATTGTGTCTGGGACAGGTAAGTACCTCTGTGAACACTTCGCATTGAAGATGAATTATGGGATTAACCCATACATTTAAAACCACAGGGTCTGTATTTTTTACAAAAGGTTGCTGAAATATTTTCAAAGCTTGAGAAATTTAAACATATATATGTATATAGTAGCCCAGTGTCTGAGAGTCTGTAATGCCGAAATGCTGGCTGTTCCCTCTGGGGGGCGCTGTTGCTTGAAATGCTGGCTGTTCCCTCTGGGTGGTCCGTGCTGCATGGGAATTGAGAGGTCCAAACGGCCACTTGCGCTGCTTGCTCCCCTGCAGTGGCTTGGCTGAGCGGCGCAGAAGTCAGCCAAGCACCACGGCGGGAGGCAAAGGGGGGTGGGGCAGTGACGTGCGGCGTGACAGAGGCTCCAGGCCCTGCCTGTGAACGTCACCGCCCCGCCCCCCTTTGCCTCCTGCCTTGGCGCTCAGCTGACTTCTGCACCGCTCAGCCAGGCCGCTGTGTGAGAGCAAGTGGCGCAAGCGACCATTTGGGCTCCGCACTCCCCATGCAGCACGGGGAGTGCGTAGCCCAAACAGCCATTTGGGCTCCACGGTCCCCCGAGTGAGAGGCAGGAGGCAGAGGAGAGCTGGGGGGGGGGGGGGGGGGGGGGAGGGGAGGCAGGAGGAGGAGGGGGGGGAGAGAGAGAGAGACGGAGCGAGAGACCTGAAAATCCTGTTTTATGACGGGCTAATTGGCTAGTATTTTAATAAACATACAAGCTTTATGGTGCTCATCTAAACCTTCTATTATACAAAATTGGGCTGTAAATCTCAGGTTTTTTTATGCTCTGGGTATTTCCAGTTGCACTTTGTCTGGGAATATCAGAGCCGCCTCTCCTGTGAGATTTTGGCATTTTTGATCTGGGATATGAAGATGGTCAGGGACCAGAGGAGCAGGAAATAATTCTCTTTTTTTCTAATCTCCAGAGGTTTGGACCCACTCAGTTCTTTGTTTACCTGTACTACTTCACTGATCTCTGTTAAATGTTACTGTTTACTTAGAACAGCATGTACATTTTTATGGGCTCTTTGATTTGAAAAATTCCCAAATACTTTAATTTAAAACTATTGACTCCATCCCATCACAGAAAAGAAGCCACACAAAGGAGGGAAGGCAGCAGTTGGGCAGACAGTCAGGGCAAGGCACTGCACAGCAGGAGTCAGAGGTGTTATTTTGATTCCCAATTTCTGTGGAGAAGGTCAGTCAGTGGATCCTGAGGCCAGTCTCAGTAGTCTAGTGGGGTTGGATTAGAAGAATTAATATTTCCTTCATAAACACGCTAGGTTAAAATTCCAGTTCTCCTTCAGTGTGGTTAGAGATTCATGTTATTTTCTTGGGCCCTGTTCTGTTCCAAGTTCTCATTTTGCTATTTTGCTAGAAATTAAGTACCTCTGTGATTAAAGGAGAAGGTGAAGGAGCAATGAAATAGTGGTAGCTTTATTGGTTTGTTGAAGCTAACTGATCCCAGGGAACAGTAACTAATGGTATGCAAGGAATGGACAGGGGTAAAGAGTGTCCGTAAAAATGGGGATTGTCAGTCTGTCCTGGAGCAAGTTGCTATTGTAATAGGGATGTTGTCACAGCTTCTGCTTATAAGAGATGTGGCAGCACTGCTGAAGATAAGCCTAGGGGATTTTTCTTAGGAAAGTGAAGCAACGTGAGCTCAGTTCGGAGGAGGATGAATTTTGACATTTCTGGATGAGTTGATCTCACAAGCTCTGTTTAGAAGACAGTTATTGCTTAAGCCAAACTAGAGAACTGAAATACTCATTGGGGGTCATATTGACTAGTAAGTTTAATTTGGATAAGATTCCTGCATAATTAGCTACCCAGAACTTGGTGTGGTCCTTTATTGCAGGATTATTGTCCTGCGTACTGCTCCAAAATTGAGTCAGAGCATTTTTTGAGTTTGACTATTTCATTTGAGCTATTCAAGGTAGGGATTTCTCAGTCAAAAGCTAAGGTGATGACAAGAAAGTTTGTTTTACGGGTTGGACCTCTCTGATCCAGCACCCTTGGGACCTGACAAGGGAGTTTGCTAAACCAGGGCAGATCAGGAAGGGAGGTACAGCCTTCCCATTGGGCTCCTGTCCCCTGGCACCTTTCCCCCCGGTCTGTTGGCTGTGGCGGCTCTGCGGCCTTGTAAGCGCCTGTGACCTTACCAACTTTGCAGCCTTCTGCTGCTAGAACTCTCTACTCCAGGAACATCCACAGTTCTGCTGGACCACGGATGTTACTGGACCAGACAGTCCCAGACCACAGAGGTTCGATCTGTACTGTCGTTTGATTTAAACTGTGGAATAGGTGACAAGGCGGCATACAAATTCCAGACTTGGAATAAGAGTGCACACTTTTCCTCTTTGGCAACATGTTTTAAAGGCAAAAAATGCAGGCTTCCAGGAGAGACTAGTCCCAGCAGTATACTTCTAGAACTATAAAAATGTTAACCAATGAACTGAGAGTCTCCAAGCCTCTATGTCTGAAACTGTATAAAGGTTTTGTTAAGCTGGGATCTAGTACGAAGTTCTGTAGTGTACTGTATTGCAGTAGTGTGTGGGACACAGGATTTGTTCAAATTCAGACTAGATGTATGGCATCATTTTTCTTTAAAGAGCCCTTCCTTTCTCATGCTAAATTAGTTTGTTTTTCATTTAGATTCCGTGTGTGTGTGTGTGTGTGTGAGAGAGAGCTGTATTTTGCTTTTTTCATTGGAAGAACACAGGGTTCTCAAGCCATTGGTTCCTCATTTGAAGTCATGATCCTGTAATCTGATGTCCTCTCTAATTTTTTTCTAAACCAAACACAAACTGGTGTACAGGTACTTGAGTACCTCCATAAAGTTACTCAGGGTGGACTATGAAAGTTAATATGCATTCAAGTCTTATTGTCAATCTCTTTGGGTATGTCTACACTACCCGCCTAGTTCGAACTAGGAGGGTAATGTAGGCATACCGCACTTGCAAATGAAGCCCGGGATTTGAATTTCCCATGCTTCCTTTGCATAAGCGGGGCGCCGCCATTTTTAAAACCCCGCTTGTTCGAACCCCGTGCAGCGCGGCTACACGGGGCACAAACTAGGTAGTTTGAACTAGGCTTCCTAGTTCGAACTACTGTTACTCCTCATTCCACAAGGAGTAACGGTAGTTCGAACTAGGCTTCCTAGTTCGAACTACCTAGTTCGTGCCCCGTGTAGCCGCGCTGCACGGGGTTCGAACAAGCGGGGTTTTAAAAATGGCGGCGCCCCGCTTATGCAAATGAAGCCGGGAAATTCAAATCCCGGGCTTCATTTGCAAGTGTGGTATGCCTACATTACCCCGCTAGTTCGAACTAGCGGGGTAGTGTAGACATACCCTTTGTCATAAACTAGAGCTTTGTTATTAAGTTGTTGATCATCTCTCTTTTTTCCCTCCCACCAGGTAAACTATTAGTTCTAACAGTAGCAACTAAAGAAACAGATGGCTTTCACCGCTTCATGCAAACTGCAAAGCACTTCAACTATACAGTGAAGGTACTGTATGCTGTCACTCATGCTGAATATTGGGCATAATTTTATACCCTTAACTCAGAAATGAAATAGTCTTAACACAAACACGGCATGCCATGACTATACTGCAGTGAAGTAGAACAGTTATGGAACCTAGCAATAGAGACAGACCATTAGGTCATCTGTTCCGTATCCCTGCAGGATGTGTTTCCCATTAGACATCTGCTAGTGTTTTGTCTAGTCTGTTTCTAAATGTGCCACAGGATGGAGTTTCTTCCACTGACCTTGAGAAATTATTCCACAGTTTTTTAGATTTCGCTGTTGAAGACTTTTCTCAAAGTAGATGTTTTTTTTCTGTCTTGATTTCATTCCATTACTACTAAATTTGCTACTACTTCTAGCTACTTTGCTGTTGCACCTTTTTATTCTAAACATGCCACCCCCCACCCTTAATTATTCACACCCTTCCAAGGTTTATCACCCATTAGTCATTGCTTAGCAAAGCTACAAATATTTGATTGTCTCATGATCCATCCTGCTGTGAAACTTATGGGAGTTTTGTCCATAAATCAGTCCCCCAAGACAAAACCAAGGGGTTCTAATGTATGTGTGATTTAAACATTATGCATGCTTATCACACTATTGAAACTATAAATCCAAAGACCAATTAATGACTGTTGGCCCATTGATTTCGCTTTTAGAAATAAGTTGAAATGTTGCAGACTCTATTTCAACCATCGAGTCTTGGAAAAGTGCAGGAGGAAAAATCATCTTTCTTAACTGAACAATATATTAAAAATCCTAGGAAACTGATCGTTAGAAAGGGCCATTTGCTTGTAATTTTCTTGATTGTACTATAACAACTATATTGTTTAATCCTATTGTTTAGTAGTTCAATACAAATAATAATCTTGTGTTAAATTTCCAGGATTACAAAAGATTAGGTGTTTGTTGCTGATATGATTCCCTATCATACTTGGTTAGAATGGAATTCTGTTTAGTTGATTTGATTGTCTAACATATATTGAAGAATTCAACTTAAATGTCTAGTGTGAGACATTGTCCTGAGGCATTAAAACCAACTAGATATTTATAGTTTCCATTGTTGTGTCCCTTCTATGCTCTTTTACCTCTCTTTCCCTCCAAATAACGTAGTGATGTTTAAAGGTCATATACACAATCTAGAGGCATATTGCTATTAACACATCTTTTCTTTTGCGAGAGAGAGAGATGAGTAACCATATGTAATGCTAAGTAATCTCTGGGTTCTTGATTGGTTAGGAAATTTTATCTCTCATATTTCTCAAATGATGTCATTGTACTCAGTTCTGCTTGAGACATGGAAAATTTACAGTGCTTGAAATGCTGTCACTTTAACTACGGGGTGCTATAGTATTGTAAAGTGTTTGTTTGCTTCTGCTTTGACATCTGTTTTTTCATGGGGTGATATAAAAATTGCCCTCTAGGTACAAGAGGAAAAATATCACTTTCTTCCTGTTCCCAGGTTCTTGGTAAAGGTGAAGAGTGGAAAGGTGGAGAGTCAATTAACTCTATTGGAGGAGGACAGAAAGTCCGACTCCTGAAAGAAGGAATACAAAGCTATGCTGATCAAGAGGACTTGGTTGTGATGTTTACTGAATGGTAAGCAAATTCTGTTTGTTGCTCTCATGCTTTGGTCGGTAGAGGGTGCTAATAAAAGCTGTTGTGGCTAGGGATGTTAAAATGTGGTTAATTGACTAGATGAGTAGTCGATGGAATTTCCATCAACTACTTGACTAGTTGATAGGCACTTCTGCATTCCTCCTTTAAAATGTACAGGCGCCCCCAGTGGGGCGCCTGTACATTTCAAAGGAGGAATGGGAGGAATACGGAACTCTGCGTGCAGCCCAGGGCCAGAGGAAAGTCCTGCTAACTCCGGGATGCACGGGGTGCCTGCTTTGAAATGTACAAGAGTCCCCAATGGTGGCTCTTGTACGTTTCAAAGCCATGGAGCCCATGGTCAGTGGGGGATTTCAAAGCCATGGAGTCCGGGGTCAGCGGCATTTCAAAGCCACGGAGCCTGGGGATCAGCTGTGCAGCGGCTGCCCCTTTGAAATGCCGCCTCTGCATTTCAAAGGGGCAGCTATGGAGCCTAGGTTCAGCTGGGAAGTCCCCAGCTGACCCCGGTTCTGCATGGCATTTCCCAGAACCCGGTGTCAACTGGGGATCCCCCAGCTGACCCTGGGCTCCATGGCACTTGAGCGTTTTAAAGGCGCACCACTGCACAGCTGAGCCACGGATCAGCTGTGTGGTGGCTACCCCTTTGAAACGCCACCTTGGAGGCTCATAGAGGCAGGAAGAGGGTTGGGGTGGGAATCGACTAGTCAACAGACTCTCCGATAAGCAAGTCGATTAGTCCTTAACATCTTTAGTTGTGGCACCTCATTTCTTTTTTGTTTTAGTTATTATCTGAGGCCGTTATTTTTATGAATGGAAAACCAGAAACTATTAGACTGCCATTGGAGCAGATGTTGTTTCTTTTTAGATTTACAGATGTAAAAATTGTCTCCGGGCCATGGCTTTGCACTCTGAGCAACGTCACTGAGTGAACAAGCTGTGAAATTCATTGACTGACTAAACATTTGATTATTAGTTTACCCTTTCCCATAAAAAACCATGTTCTAGCAGAAAGTGATTGTAAGATAGATGTGTGCTGTGTAAAAAAGTGGTAGAGGCAGCTTCACACTGAAGTGGTGGCCAATGGACATATGGGGCATAATTCTCACAAACACTATAGCCCCTTCATATTTTCTGGCAGTTAAAGGGGTCTTTAATGGGCTGGAAATGGCCTGTGAAAATATCTTCTATATGAGGGATCTCCATGCTTGCTGTAGAGTTGCACTATGGGCCTCCTCAGCAGTCATGGTTCGACTGCCTTTGAGTATGGGGACCATATTTTCTGAACTAAAAATGGGAACACCTTGGCCACGCCCCTGACCTCTTAGGCCCCGCCCACCTGCCACAGGAAGTCCCCCACAGATGACCTGCTGCAGACAGGTTGCTCTCGTCCAGATCTCGTACTGTCTCTGGGGAACTCGGGGGCCCCACAGGCAGGGACTGCGCCAGTGTCCAGAGCAGCCTCTCTCCATGAGGAGTCCAGCTTGCTGTGGACAGGGCCTGCTGGGGGGAGGGCTGGCAGCAGCCCCAGTGTGACCTAACATTAACCGGTTAACTGATGAATGGGAATTTACATCCCTAATGAGATGTACAGCAACTGCATTTTTTGAAGTTACTGCAAAATTATCAAGTGTCCTCTGTTTCCACAAGCCAGAATGACAATACTGAACTAACCATGACAGTTACAGGGTGGAGAAGACCACGCCACTAACCTTCCCTGCTTGAAAGGTACATTGCTCATGGAGATCAATGGGGCTCGGCTATTTTATATGTAAAGCTAATAAGAAATGTATATGTCAATACCATGATACCAACACCTATATTATGTAAATAATACTTAGTAATAATTGCCAAATGAGATCACTTTCCAACCTGTTTATAAAAGCGCCTGATCCAATTTAATTTTAAGCTAGGATTGGGCCCAAAGAAATCTGTTGATTATTACCTGGATTTTCTTGGGTAATATTTAGTCATCCTTCAAAAATATAAGGGACCAATTAGTCAAAGCTCCACTGCCTAGTAGAGGCAATCTTTGAAGAAATTTGGAGAAACTTTCAATTTACTTCTCTGACAGTAGCACTTTCTCACTGGACATGGGGTCTTTAGCCCAGGTTTCACTTAGTGTCAGAATAATTCAGAAATGTATTGTCACAGTAACTCCATTCATGTCTAGGCAACGTGCAGCCCAAAGATAGAAGAGCAAATCCCTTGAAGCTGGAAGTCAAAACCTCTCACAAAGGGCTTGTTCACCATGACACAACCCTCTCTGTAGAGAGATGATACATCCTGCCTCTTTAGATGCACCAAGTCTTTTTGCATGGCATCTTAACATATTATTTAAATCATCAGCTGCTTGGATGAGGAAAACTCACAAGAAGTCTGTCCATCATCCACACCAGAATGACACGGTGATTTCACCACCGTGGTAACAGATCCGATCTCTCTGTGGGTTCTTCTGGAGCAATACGGATCCTGGGAGGTCTCTCGGGGGGAGAGGCCAGGGGTACCTCTATTTCAGTGATTCTCAACCTTGTTAAGCCAGGGAGTCCACAGGCCAATGTAAACCTTTCCATGGACCCACCAGTTGCTAATGGAAACTCTCCATTAATCACATCATTACATCTGAGCCATTTTGCTAGTGCTGCAGCTAGGGAGAATGGTTTAATTTAAATGATTAAACAGTTTAAGCATTTTAACTTTCTCATGTTAGTTTATCAAACTTCATTTTAAATAAAATAAAATAAAATATTAATTTATGTCCAACACAAAAGTTTTCAGTGTTTTCTTTATTTATGGCAGGGGTAAGGAACATTTTTTTTGGTCAGGAGCCATTGAGCCACAGAAAAATCAGTTGGAGACCACACAAGTGAGAAGCAAAAGAACTCCTCAAACCCCCAACCCTCACTGTTGTGGCCCCAACTGAAACACCTCACTCCTCTGGTATTCCAGCCCCAAGGATGAGAGGAAGGGACAGGGAGGACTGAGATTCAGGTCTTCCCATAGGTCAGATTTACTTTCCTGGTAGATTTTATGGAGCCCTCTTAGGTTCTGGGGTGGGGACAAAATGAGAGTTTCAGTATGTTTGGCAGGGCTGCCAGAGAATGGGTTAGGGATGGGATGTAGGATCTGGGTGAGAGGCAGAAGAGGGAGAGGTTGCAAGGTCTGGGTAGTAGGTAGGATGCAGAAGCAGGCTGGAAACAGAGTGGCTGACTAGGGAGAGGGAGCAAAAGCAAGGACGGATGCAGTTTGTGGCCAGTAGGGAGGGTGCTGGAGGAACGATGGATACAGGAGTGGCCTGGGGGTAGGATGTCTGATCAAGGGGGAGTGTGCAGGAGTGGACTTGGGGGTAGCCACTCTCTAGCCACCCGGGATGCTCTCTGGCTGCTCTTCCCCTCCCCCAACCAGCCAGGCTGTGGGGAAGGCCACTCTTCACCGTGATGCTTTTCCCCACCCAGCCCGGCCACTTACTTGTGTTCCCCATGCTCAGGGCCGGGTCTGTTTTTTGCCACCCCAAGCAAAAAAATGTTTGGTTGCCCCCTCCGCCCCTTTTTTTGTTGGCTTTTATACATGTTTGCACTTTGCAATGCTTTGTTTTGTGTTTGACTGTTTAAAATTAAAAAAAAAAATGAAAACAGAAAATTTGTAGTTAGTAAAATAAAACAATTTCCTACTAGTGTACTCATTTAATTTTAACAAAATCACAATTACAAACAATATGGGTTCAACTATACACAGTAATGAAAAACGTTAATGGCTTCCGGTGCGCTCAGTTTCTCATAAATTAAAAGAATTTATATAAACTGAATTTTTCTGGTTTTTATACTTGCATAGCCTTTTAATAATTCAGTAAAATCTAAATTTTTTGCAGTGGTACTTTCAATTGAAATTAATGTGAGTCCGAGACATGGTGGACCTCAAATAATTTTTTAGTAATTTCAGTTTTGAGAACTGTGCTCACCAGAAGCCACTGATACTGGTAATGTTAAAAGAATGCGTAATACTATAGCAGTGTTTGGAGTGAAAAAGTACTTTTTGAAGTACGAGAGAGGTTTTTCTAATTCATTTTGGCATTTCTCTCTTTGTTGCCGGTTGGCAGCACCAGAAAGTTGTTTTCATTTTTGTCCCGGAATTTTAGCCCTATAAATAGGTGCTGCCATATCTGGGGCAGGAGCTGGGGCAGGCAGGGGGGGCTGTTCCTCAGCCCCAGGCCCCGCATGAGCCTATCTTCCAGAAATCCCTGGCAAGTCATTGCCCTCCACAAAATATTACAAAAATTTCCCAAAATGCATTGTTCTGGATGGCACTATTCACCCTGAGATACCTACCTATGGACCACCACACTTTAAATTGCTGCAAGCACCCCAGTGAGTACATGCATCGCCCATACTAGCAGCCCAACCTCCTATGGGCAAATTACAAACTTATGTGGATGGATATTGAGCTAACCTGAATGGTCCAAAGCCTGCACTATAATCATGGCTTTACTATACGAGCAAGAGTGCAAAGCTTCCCTGCTCCAGGAGCTGCACAACCCCTCCTTTCCTGGTGCAGACTTTCCTCCTCAAAGGGTTCCCCCGTGCCTGTTATCCCATTGTGGGGAAACCTCGGGGGGAGAGCCCCTGGTCGTGCCTAGTTCCGGGGGAGAGCCAAGGCTGAGGCACTGTAGCCCAACTCCTCGGGGATTCATAAACTCTCCAATATGGGCAAACCTGCTCTCCCACCTCTCCACCCATCCCGGGAGAGCCCCCTGCCCTCCCAGCAGCCCGTCTGATATCCGAGCCTCATCTTCCCTGGAGCTTCATCCCTTCCTCTCTCTTTCCTGTGCATCTCGGGCCCAGGGGCAGCCTGCTGCCCGCCCCATATATCCTAGCCCCTGGTTGGGGTGGCGGGTATGCAGCGCTCCGCAGGCCCCCCCCCCCCCCCGGCGGGAGGTTGTCATGGTTTCTTGGGTCACATGCATGCAGGGAGGTTTCCCCTGTGCTGGGGGAGGAGGTGGGGGCAGGGATGCTACAGTCACCACCAGGGCTGCCGCTGCGCTGAGCGGCCAAGCCGAGAGCAGCTGCCGTCGTCGCCTCCCAGGCTCCCAAAGTGCTGCTCCCGGTCCCCTTGGCGGCCAGTGCGGGATCCGACCCCTGCGGCTCCCACCGGCTACGGCCTCACCGCATTCCTGGCTCCTGCCGCTTCGCCCCTTCCCCTGCCGGCCCCAGCATGAGCATCTCCATCCCGATGGGGCTGATGGAGCTGCCGCAGGGCTTCACTGTGGAGGTGCTGGGGGGCGGCTGCTTACCTGGAAATGCCACCCCTGGAAATGTGCCGCCCCAAGCATGTGCTTGATTTCCTGGCACCTAGAGCCAGCCTTGCCCATGCTCCTACAGGCAACGCCTCCTGCTTCCTCTACTGGCTGGATCCGCAGCCGCAGGGAAGCATCCCTGACTCCTCCCCAGCGAGGAGAGCGGGAGAAGGAAGAGAATCAACTGTGCAGCCGCTTCTTGCTGTGTTAGGAGCCCCAGGACTTTTTCTGGGACATTTTAGAGCTGTGCAGGGCACCCGGGACAGCACATTAAAATTTGGGACAGTCCCGGATTTTTGGGGACATATGGTCAGCCTACGTATGAGGAAAAGACAGCCCTGGGTCACCGGGGAGGATTTAGCATGCTGCCACACACAGAACTCCAGCAGCTCTGCTTCCCAGAATAAAAGGAGCACAAAGGTGTATCTTTCCCCGTGCCTTCCCTCCCAAATCCTCCTGTTCCTTCCCTCAGGACAGGATTAGTGTAACTGAGAATCTGAACCATGGAATCTACAGAAGCTTCCCTGTCAGCTTCAGTCAGAGCTAGATCAACCCTTTAAAACAGTTGCCTTGGTGGATATAAGGAGAATGAATTCCAAGCCAGGAATTGCAGATATGCTTAAATTTGCGCACCCTGAGAAGTTTTGTGTTAGCTGAGTAACATCTGCTGCCTTTATTATTGTCAATAATGTTACATCTGGTATATACTTTTTTTGTCATTGGGAATAAAAATTTTGGCAGACAAACGATTGTTATATTTTTTTCCTCTTTTTATTTAAATGTGTAAAAACTATTCAGTCTGTCATTTACACATATAGGTTGTACCTCTGAAAACTGTCATTCTCTGGACTGGCAACATCCATGGTCTGCTTCTGGACCAGAGTGACGAGCCTAAGGGCAGGAGGGCCAGCTGGGGCTGAGGAAAACAATTAGCCGTTCAGCTGGAGACAGCGTGGGACTGGGGCCTGAGCCCCCCAGAGCCTGCAGCAGCACAGGGCTGGGACCGCAGTCCCCCAAAAGTCCCCAGCAGCCTGGGGCCAGGCCCAGAGCCCTGTGGCAGCATGGGGCCAGAGTCTCCTGAGAGTTCCCAGGAGCACAGGGCCAGAGCCCTGCAGCAGTCCCCTGGAGTGTGGAGCCCCACGGCAGTGCCTGAGAGCATGGGGTTGGACCTGAGCCCCACAGCAGCCTGCAGCAGTGTGACGCCAGGTCTGGAGTCCCCTGGCAGCCTACGTTGGCACAGGACTGAAGCCCTGCGGCAGCTCCTGAGAATGTGGGGCTGAGACTGGAGCCTTTGACTCCTAGGATATGTCTAGACCACATGGCTTCGTCAACGGAGCCATGTAGATGAGTTTACTAGACATAGGAAAATGAAGCAGTGATTTAAATAATCGTCACTTCATTTACATAAAAATGGCCGCTGCACTGTGCCGATCAGCTGTTTGGCGGCACAGCGCGGTAGTCTGGACACTCCATGGTCAACAAGGGAAGAAGCCCTTGTCGACTGCCCTGGTAAACCTCATTTTACGAGGCATAACGGAGCAGTCGACAAGGGCTTCCTTGTCGACCGCGGAGCGTCCAGACTACCGTGCTGTGCCGCCAAACAGCTGATCAGCACAGTGCGGTGGCCATTTTGATGTAAATGAAGCAGCAATTATTTAAATCGCTGCTTCATTTTCCTATGTCTAGTAAACTCATCTACATGGCTCCGTCGACGGAGCCATGTAGTCTAGACACACCCCTAGGGAGCTGGCAGTAGCTGGGCAAGCATCCCAGCCAATTTGGAGGGAGGGCAAAGCAGGGTGCCTGGTGGGGCAGCCTGCCAGCAACATGGGTTTGGGGACTGGTGGCAGACCTCCGCTGGGACTGGTCAGGTCCGAATGGTTCCTGACCAGGGAGGTCCAATCTGTACTGTCATTCTAAACAAGACCATAATGCAGTTGCCTCTTGGGCTTAAACCAGGTTAATTTCCTTTTGATTTAGTATGTTTCTGTATAGTTTAGAATTTCCTTCAAAGTTTAGGAGAGTTTTTGCAAGTAGACAGACTTGGAGGGGCTATGTTAGCAAAACTCATATATGAGAGAGTGATTTTTCTGCATGATCTTATTTATTCAAAAATTTCCATAGTTTTCTGTCTATATTATGAGTTAGGGCTGCTATGAGACTGGATTCTCAACTTTGCAGTTATGTTTTATGACTTGACTTACATTCTCTCATTTTTTTTGTCTTGGTGATATGCAACAAGTAGAAAGCATAAATCAGCTTACCCACTTTATGAATAACATTTGTAATAGAACTGACATATAGGACTAAATATTTTCACTCTCCTATGTTCAATTGTGCAGCATTCTAAATGTAAATTAATTTGTGGGGTAAGCTACCCATTCAGATGTTAAATTGCTACTTACTGACACTTGCTTTCATATTTAACCTTATTACCAATTTACTGCATTTTGATAAATGGAATGCGCCTTGAGAGCTGTTGTTTCATTGTCTGAAAGGAGCTAACCTTTTTTGTGTTTGATAAAATGAGTAATTCAGCCTGCCCTATTGACGTTTGTTTTAAAATATTTAATTTTGAATGTATCTTAACTTAGGACTTGTATGGTATGTTGCATCTCTCTGTTTTTATACTGCTTGTGGAGGGATTCCCTCACCCCAGCATTTTATATTTCTTGAGTTAAATTCTGCCCTTTTACATTTGCCCTCTCCCTAATTGGATGTAAAATCATGAGGTCTTAATCCAATAGTTGCATGAAAGTAGGGGTCATTTCTTGCTTACTCCAACTCTGAGCTGTGGATCAGGAGCCAATCAGGACTTGGACAGAAATATTAGGTATCTAAATTGTGCACAAGGCAGCTCCTCCATTATCAGTATTTTAGCACTTCTTTCCATGAAAGAGATGCATTAGAAGGATGGTTAACCTGTAATGCTGGCACCTGCTTGGATCAGAAATGAAGCTACCGTGTCTGATGAGAGTCATCTCAGTTAGTGGAAATTAGAGCTCCACAGTGGATTGGTGTTGCTGTGGCCATATTTCAATTAAAGTTCACTGTTAATATAGTTTAATCACACTAATACATAGAGCCCTACTAAAGTCACAATCCATTTTGGTCAGTTTCATTATCATTAGGATTTTAAAAAATTTAAATTGTTGTGATTTCAGCTATTTAAATCTGAAATTTCACAGTGTTGTAATTGTAAGTGGTCCTGACCCAAAAAGGAATTGTAAGGATTTGCAAGATTACTGTAGAAGGTGCCCTTCCTTCTGCACTGCTGCTGGTGGTGACTCTATCTTCGTAACTGGGCAGCTGGAGAGCAGTGGCAGCTGAATGAGAGCCCAGCTCTGAAGCCAGAACTACCACCAGCAGCATGCAGAAGTAAGTTTGGCATGTTATGTCATTGTCACAGTTACTGCTGTGTTGCTGCCTTCAGAGCTGGGCTGTCATTCAGCAACCACCACTGTCTAGCCACCCAGCCCAGAAGTAAGGATGGCAATACCATGATCCCCCTAAAATAACCGTGTGATGTCCCCTTCAAATCCCTTTTTGGTCGGGTCTCCCATGGGAGAAATGCTTGTTTCTTTCCCCACCAAGAAATCTGTATAGCATAGATTAAAATCATACAAAAGATCAGATTGTGCAGTTTGCAGCAGAAGTGGTAAGTGAGGCTCTATGGCCTTCAGTGTGCAGATTCAGAATAGATAATCATGATGGTTCTTTCTGGCCTTTAAAGTCTGCGAGTCATTGATACCTTTTGCAGGGGCCTTTTCAGCACCTGCTGCCTGCTCCAGCTCGTGTAAAATTATAATGATTTCTGGGCTGCTCTGACACTCTGCCTGCCATGATCCCTGGGAAGCAAAGACTGCAGTGGGGGTGTTAAAAATTGTGTAATTGGGTAACCGTGTAACTGCTGAAAATCTCAGTGGTTACACGTGCTGTGGGCAGAGTCCACAGCGAAGCCTTCCCGGGAGTGGGCCCTCCAGCCCCTTGTCCATCTGGCTCTGGAGGGAAGAGGCTTTGCTGCCCTGCCACTGCGAAGCTGCCTCCTAGGGAAGTTGAGTGTAACCAACACTATTAGCGGATAAGCATCCTCTTATTGGTTAAGCAGTTAGTCATTTACATATTAATATCCCTATTCTGCAGTGCACTCTGGCATGATGTGTATGCATATGCCCTTTGGAGTTGAGTGCGGCGAGAAAATGCACCTGCTTGAACAGACCAGGACAACAAAGATACCACTTTCAGAAAAAGGAGTTTTCCCTTCCAAATTACTCATCTCTTTTCAGAGTTATTTATGAGATACGATTTTTTCCTCCCTTGACTTCCCTCTCTCCCCCCAAAAGGTAGGGATGTTAGAGTTCAACTGTTTAACCAATAAGATGATGCTTATCGGTTAAATTCAGCTGGCTCCTGAGGGGCAGTTTCGGCACATTAAGGCAGCGAAGCCTCCTCCCTGGTAGCTTGGCAAGCAAGGGCTGCCGGCTCTGCTCCTAGGGAGGAGGCTTTTGACTTCAGAGCCCACAGTGAGCATAACCTAAGATTTTTATTGGTTACATGGTTACTGTATTAAATGATTTAACATTCCTAAAAAAGGGAATCCTTGCTTTTACTATATCCTCATCCTGGCAGACAGATTGAGATTGTTTCTGAAGTCTTTCTTCCTTCTTAGGAGATAATCTGGAAAGTATGTGGCTAATGCCAATTTTCACATTTTTGGAATAGACTTTTTTTTTTTTTTTTTTTGGCAAAAGGACTAAACTAACTATGTTGTTTCAGTTAGTGTTTAGAACAATAGCTTTTGCCAGTGATTTGTTCTTCCTTTAGAGAGGATGCTTTGAAAACCCATTTCTCATAAATGTCCCTTTCAACACCTGTTTTAAAATGTTTTTCCTCTAGATCAAGAGTGGGCAAAAGGGCCTCCGCGGGCTGGATGCGAGTGGATCTGGCCCGTGGCTCTCCCACCCCCAGGCCTTAATTGGCTTGGAGGTGGGGGAGCATGTGAAGCCTCCTCCTGCCCTGCCAGGAGCATGGGGTGCTTTGAAGCGTGGTGCAGTGCTCCCAGGGCGGGGGTGGGGGAGCGGGAGGGAGAGAGTGGAGGAGTCTTTGTGCACTCCCCCACCCTCAGGGCAATCAGGGTCTGGGGGCACGGGAGCTGCGTGAAGCGTCCTTGGCCCTGCCCCAGCCCTGCGAGGAGCCCGCGGCACTTAAAAGTGCCGCGGGCTCCTCACAGGGTGGGAGAAGGCTTCCCGCGCTTCCCCTCCCCCAGACCCTGATTGGCCTGGGAGTGAGGGAGGGTGCCAAGCCTCTTCCAGGGCATGGGTGCCTAGTGGGGTGGGGGGGGGGACAAAGGGGCTCCCCCACCCTCAGACCAATCATGGTCTGGGGGTGGGGTAGCCCCACCCCTTCCTGTTTAGGCTCCATCCCTTCTGGGGTGGCCCAGGGCTACTTTAAAAAATTTTGAAATGTCCCACTGGCAAAAATTATTGCACACCCCTGCTCTAAATTACGTAAAGTAGATACCACTAATTTTCAGTTTGTATGCCTCCTGAGATTTAATCTGGAGAAAATAGTGATTTGGGTGACGAAGAAGAAGGTCTATGTTTGCATAATACCAACTGATGAGCGAGAAGTTAAATGCAGAGCTTCTAGTTACTATTTCTCATAGTGCAAGAACACAATTAAATTGAAAAGCAACAATCTTAAAACTGATAAGTTTGTTGGCCCTCCAATGTACAATAATTTTGTGATGCTCACTGCTACAAAATATTGAGACTGTCGCGGAGCGCCCCACCCCGCCCTGCACGGCCCCGGGCTTGGGCTGTTACACTCCAGTTAAACGCAGGCCCTGAGGCCTAGTCCAAACCCAACTCAGGCCCCGAGGCCTAGTCCACGCTCTGGGTGGATAGGGTAAGGGGGTCCGGGCCCTCCCTCTCCTCCGGACCCCAGCCCAGAGCCCTGTTGGTGGTGGGTGTTTCCCACCACTGGCTCAGCGAGGAGATCTCCCCGAAATGTGCTGAACCCACCGGGGAATTCCCTGCCCCCTGCCCTGGGTTGCTTCCTTCCCCAGCCCTGTGGCTGACGGAGACCCCACCTGCAGGCGCTGGGCTGGCGGCAACCGTGCTGTTGGCAGGTCCGGTGTCTGTGGCAGCAGCAATGGGGTTGCCCACTGTGGCGGGGTGGGCATTGCGGGCGTGCTCAGCTGGGGGACTATAGCGACGGCAGCCGGGCCGGCTCTGGCTCCGGAGGTTGGGTTGCAGTTCCTCCCTCCCTGGAGGCCGGCCTCAACTGAGCTGTTTCCCTGGTCTTTATACCTGGCCTGCAGTTGGAGCATGTCCATCACTGTTGTGGGGGTGGGGCCTGTACAGCCTAGCAGGCCAGCTGGCTCCCCCTTGGCCAGTGCGGGGCTGGACCGCCCTGTCACAGAGACCAAGAGTTTAGCGAGATTGAATGGCTGGATTTTCTCATGGGTAAAGGACATCCAAAGTAACACAGTGGGAAATGGGGATTACAAGGAGTAAAAAACTTCCTCTTTCATAGCCATGCAGTAACTAACAGGATTTAGGAAGAAACTGCTCCTATGGGCAAGTAGCTCAAACTGGCTTATTGAAGGGTTTCTTCCGGCTTTCTCAAATATCTAGTCTTGGCCATGCTAGGATACAGGTTGCTAGATAGATGGACTATTGATTTAATCCAACCAGAAATTTTTATTTCTGATGCTCCTATTACAATAATTTGATTTCTTTTTTTTTAAGTGACTAGATGGCATATTAAAAAAATCTCATAGATTGAGCAAAAGCGACGAGGAGTCCTGTGGCACCTTATAGACTAACTGAAGTGTAGGAGCATAAGCTTTCATGGGCAAAGACCCACTTCGTCAGATGCATGTAGTGGAAATTTCCAGAAGCAGGAATAAATATGCAGGCCAGGATCAGGCTGGAGATGACCAGGTGGATCCAATCAAGGAGGATGAGGCCCACTTCTAGCAGCTGATCTGGAGGTGTGAATTCCAAGAGAATAGAAGCTGCTTTTGTAGTTAGCGAGCCATTCACAGTCTTTGTTTAATCCAGAGTTGATTGTGTCAAACTTAAAACTCAAAAAAACTTCAGGACCAGACTTCAAAGAGAAACTGCTGAGCTACAGTTCATCTTTAAGTTTGACACTTATATTTATTCCTGCTTCTGGAAATTTCCACTACATGCATCTGACGAAGTGGGTCTTTGCCCACGAAAGCTTATGCTCCTACACTTCAGTTAGTCTATAAGGTGCCACAGGACTCCTCGTCGCTTTTTCAGATTCAGACTAACACGGCTACCCCTCTGATCATAGATTGAGCTTTCCACAGGCAAGGGGATTGTTTTGTTCTCCTTTGCAGAGGTGAAATTAACTTAAATTTCTTACAGGTACAGTCCTATCTACCCCTCCTGGAAGGGTGCTACCAGGCAGGAGGAATGATATAATAGTAGTTGTAAGAAATTTAAGTGTGGGGTGGAGTGCAGAGGGGTGGGGAGTCAGGACAGCAGTTTGAGTGCTCAGCCTAGCAGTCTGGAGGGATGTGGGGGAGAGAGTGCAGGAATCAGGGTTGGGGTGTGAAGAAGCCTTCAGAGCAGAGGGTTAAGGTGTGAGGGTCCAGGCATGTGTATGTACAGGGGAGTGCAAGGTAGGACTGAAGTTTCCCCCTCCCTGAGATTTGTACCAGGACGCTGCTTGCTATTCCTCTTTGTCATTATCAGGGAACAATAAGAAGGCATGTAGCATGGGTCCCTCATTCCTCTGCCTCCACCTCACCCCAGCCAGGAGGGAGTCGAATGCACATATGCTGTGCACTTACTTTTCCTTCTGTGACTGGAAGGGGAACAGCAAGCAGCGTCACAGCGTCCTGGTATATCCTGGCTTCAGCCCCTGTGCCCTCCCTAAATGGAGCCCTGGGGCCCCAAGAAAGCCCCTTTCTCCTGACCAGCTGCCTGTTGCTTGGCCTGCCAGCCTGTAGAAGAGCCCCAGGAGCTCAGCTGGAAGCATTCCCCACTCCTCCTGCAACCAAGTGTCACAGGCTCCTTCTTGTTGGACCAGGGCACACTGCCTTACTTTGGTCTCTGCTTTTTTGCTTTCATATAGTTCAGGCCACATGCTCACTTGCTATGCCAGAGATCCATCTTCTGGTGTTCAATTTAGCGGGTCTAGTAAGGACCTACCAAATCAAACACTGAGGGTGCCCCAGATGGTGCAAGGATTCCTCGATTTGCGAAGAGTAAGGGAAGCTGATGGGAGTATTTGTCATAAATAACATGGCTAGAGTTGCTCATTTTAGGTGGCCTTCCAGGTCTAGTATAGACTTGGACTCCATGTACCCCTTTCCCATTCCCAAGAACTGATAGTCCCCAATTCTCACAGAACCTAGTGAGGAATATAAAGATGCTGCAAGAACTAATATCTCCATTTTCTGGTGAGGACGCTACAAGGCTACAGAGTGTCAGTTATAAGAGTTAAATCCAAGTCTTTGGGTCTCAGGTAGAGGACAAACTGGCTCTCATGAAGTGCAGTCCCATCAGATCATTCAATACTTCTGTGTGACATTTCTGCTGTCTGTAAAGTAGATGTAATAATATTGTTTGCATACACATAATACTTTGTCATCTTTAGATCTCAAAGTACCAGGTGGGTAAACATGAGCAACCCCAGTCTTATGATTTCACCAACTACTTTTATTTGAAACTTTTTTTTTCCGAGCAGCTCTTTGATTTCTAAAGAGCAAAATCTGGAATGTTGGACAAACTAGTTTCTGTTCCCTACTGTGCTGCAAACTTCCTCTGTGACTTTTTGACCTGCTCATTTTAAGTCTGTCTCTTTGGTTTTTATGCTTTCCTTGTGCATTAGCAAGTTCGTTTAAGTACTTAACATCTTTTGAAAATTTAGACCCTCGATCTTTTTTGTCATTCCTACCTGAAATATGAGTTATATTTTACTGTGTTCTTTTATTCCACATCTTTATTCATAAAAGCCTTGGAGTATATGCTCACTATGTGACTTTTTAAAGATAGTCATTCCGTTAAATCAAAACCAGTTGCTTTCTGGAACAAGACCACACACTGCATTCTAGTATGCATCTTTTTATGCTCAATTTCAAATTTCAACAGCCCCTATTCAATAAATAAATTTAAAGTTGTTTTACGATGGAAAAAAGTATATTTTTATTCTTAAACTCCTTCAACTAAAAATAAATGCAGGTGAGAGGCAAAAACTTAAAAATTTAAGCCAAAAGAGTGACACGTTCAGAGAACTTTTGTGTGTCAGCTAACAGAGAAAGGATATATACACATAGAACAGTTATGCTAGTGATTGACAATATCTTGGTAAGAAATAGGATAAGTAAATGGTGTTAATTTAAAGCATGGAATAATATGCCACGTTTCTGAATGAAGTGTTACATAAACCAAAGAGAAGGCTCTTAATTTTTAACTCTGTATGGTTTTAAGTCTGAATAAATCAAAGATTTTCTGATTTATTTTTACACTTTAAAATCAGAACTGTCTAATGGGTATCTATCTTTCCATTACTTTAGCTATGATGTTATCTTTGCTGGTGGCCCTGAAGAGATTCTAAAGAAGTTCCAGCAAGCTAACCATAAAGTAGTTTTTGCAGCAGATGGTCTAATATGGCCCGATAAAAGATTAGCAGACAAATATCCCATTGTTCGGAGCGGAAAACGATTCCTTAATTCAGGAGGTATGTATGACTTGTACATATTAAAAGTTAATTAATGCTAACTATTCTGTTGTTTTCATAGAAGTGTTTGTATGTCACAATTACTAACTGGGCAGTTAGTCCAAAGTCTGTTTCCTAAATTTATATTTGGGCATCTAAATCATTATTAGAGGAAAATGTGTTATCTCTTGTTCCTCTCTGCTTCCAGCATGAAGGAGTCTTGCTTTTATGCTTATCTGGGTGACAGCCTCCTAACACCATCCCAATCCCCAAAGTCATTCCAGTACTTAGATCTGCAAAGCTTCTATAATACCTTACCGATTACCCAGAAGGCAAAACAGTTTCCTTAAAGGAACCCAGCCTTAGCCTCCACTGAAACACCCAAGTCAAATGCTGAAAAAATTATGCATCATAGAAGAAAGTTCTACCAATCCTAAAGAATTGGACATGAAACCTCTTGGGTTAATGAGTATTCCAGCTCTTACCCAAATAACACAGATAGCCAATTCTTATTAATTAACTAAAATGTATTAAGAAAAGAGAGAGTATTAGCTAAAACAGGCATGGGGAACCTAAGGCCCGAGAGCCAGATGCGGCCCCTGGCTTGCCTGGATCCAGCCCCCGAAGCTCAGGGCTCTGTCCTTCTCCCTCCCAGAATTGGGGAGCCCACAGTGGCACTTCAGCCCCTCTGCTGTCCCCCTGTAGGCCCCCCTAAACTCTACTAGCCTGGGCCCCCCTAAACTCTAGTGCCGTGGTCTCCAACAGGTCAATTGCGATCGACAGGTTGATCACAAGGCCTCGACCAGTCGGTCGCGAGGCGTCCTGTCCGCCCTACCCCCATTTCCCTCCCACCCCCAAGAAGCCCTACTACCTACCTCAAGTGAAAATGGAGGTAATGTCGGCTTCCCGGGATGGACAGAAGTCCCGCAGCTTAGCGCCACTTCCGGCAATTCCGGAAGTGTGCCAACTGCTCTGCCGGGTGTACTGCAGGAGGAAGCATCGGCTCCTTGCACCGCACAGCAGGGGTGAGTCAGTCCCGGGGGAGACACGCGCTGGCTTCCCTGCGCCACGGGGGAGTCGGGCCCGGAGGAGGCACGCGCTGGCTTTCCTCGGGGGGGGGGGAGGGGGTAGAGGGGAATCCTGGGAGGAGGCAGATGCAAGGGACTCTCTACCTCCACTGGCACCCCGCCCCCTGTCCTCACTTCCCTGTCCCGAACCACAGAACTCTGTCTCCTGTCCCCAGCCACAGAACTCTGTCCCCACTCCTCTTCCCCAGCTACAGAACTCTGTCCCCACTCCTCTTCCCCACTCCCCGAACTCTGTCCCCACTGGCACCCTGTCCCCAGCTGCAGAAACCTGTCCCCACTGGCACTCTGTCCCCTGTTGCAGAACCCTGTTCCCTCTCCCCTGCCCACAGCCGCAGAACTCTGTCCCCACAAAATGTATAATTATAAATGTTTCATTTTAGATTTAAATAGCATGAATAAAAAACAGACCATTTATTTCATAACTATAAATAAGTGATTTTAATTTTATATATCACATAATTTAAAAATAAACTGTTTATCAGAGTGTGTAAGTAAGGGCTGGGGATAGCAAGTGATGGACAGGAGGAGAATAGAGAGGGCGGGGCTTCAAGGAAGGGGCAGGGCAGTAGATCTTTGCCTGTTCTGAGATTTAAAAAGTGATCTTGGGTGTAAAAAGGTTGGAGACCACTGCTCTAGTGTGTGATGGGAATGTGGGAAGTATCTTTCTCCTTTGCAGTCGGGGGCCACATCGGTGAGGAATCTCTTTGGGTCTTTTTGCTTCTCACTTGTTTGCAGCCCCCGACTAATTTTTCAGTGGATGAGTGGACCCCTACCCAAAAAATGTTCTCTACCCCTGGGTTAAAAGATGAGTATACATACACATATGAGAACAATTCAGGAATCAGATTCTTAGTAGAGATGATGAGTTCTGTAGCTGCAAGGAGTTATTTCAAAATTAGTTCATAGGTTATTATCCATTGATCATATTCAACATGATCCATCTGTGACTGGAGATTTCAGTCTTATCGCTCAAGCTTCTCCTTCATAAAGCATTAAGCAGATCTAAGACAAAAAGAATCAGGAACCATACTTTCATATGGTTCCAGACCTTCTTTTGGAGTCTGTAGGAGAATAATAGGAAGTCATTCAGACTATTTCCTAAGCATCACTGGTAACTATCTACATGGATTAACATTCTGTAATTTATCCATTAAACAATTTATTACAAACTGTAAAGAAATATACGATGACATTTCATCTAGGATTAATCTAAATTTTAGTATTCCCATTTGATCTCTGAATCAGTAGTTGTTAGGGATGTTAAAATGCGATTATTTTCCTAATAGTTTAGTCAACAGATTTTATGTTGACTAGTCGATAAGGGTAGGCAGTCCCAGTGCTCAGTCTGCCTAGTGCCGGTTCACAGCATAACCTCCTCAGCTGCTGCTCTGCATTGCACAGCCTAGGGAAGCTGCAAGCGAAGGTGCTGAGTCAGTTTCTGCTCCACGCGTTTTTTTTCATTCTTCTCAACACATACACAGAGTCAACTGGCTGAATGAAAAGAAACACATGGAGCAGGGCCCAACTCAGTGCCTTTGCATGCTGTCTTCTCTCGCTGTACAATGCAGAGCGGCAGCTGGAGGGATGCGACTTACCAGTAGTGCGAATCGATAAGTTCCTGCTTATCAGTTAGTTGACTAGTCGATTAGTCGCTAACATCCCCAATGTGAAAGTGTAATCTGGGCTCATAGGTTAACCAATATGGTTACACTCGATACAAGCAGTCAAGAAGAGAAGATGTTCATTATAAAAGCCTGCATAATCTGCCGTGTATGCCATCTCATCTTGGGCTCCTCTTGGATTCTTGAGTCGATAGAGCTTTGTAGGTCCTGCTTTTGAGAGTTAATGCCATTTCCCCCCATCCTATTTAGGTCCTGCTTTGGGTTTTTTGGTTTCTGAAACAAATGAGATGTATAACAAATTTCAGCTGAATTTCCTGGATTCTCCTGGCATATTGCATTCATACTTGCCTGCCATTAAGGTGAGACTGACAACACCAAGTTTTAACTTCAGGCAGCTGGATCTCTTAGCAGGAGCCATAGCCTCATACCTACACTGGAACTCTCTGAACCTTTCTTCTAGCCATCTAAAACAGATCCTAGTATCCTCTTTGTTTCTTAAAATACCATTATAAAGAATTATATAATGTATGATTGTATATCATGAAGGTAAATCTTTGGAGATGAATTTTGGCTGGAAACTGGTGAATTTCTTTTGATTTCCCCCAGCTGTAGCCTGACATGAAATGGAATAATCAGAAAGCTAGTTTTCAAGTAGAAATAAATTCTCTTGTGTAATATTGCAGGATTTATTGGTTATGCTCCATATATCAACCAAATCGTACAGCAATGGGACCTGCAAGATAATGATGATGACCAGCTGTTCTATACTAAAATCTATATTGACCCACTGAAGAGGGTATGTAGTGACTCCTTGTCTCCTTGCCAATTGAAAAAACAAAAAATTGATGTTTTAATTATCATGTCAGTAACTTGCTAGGAATAAATAAATGTTTCTATGATTAGCAATGAATGCCATAGTGCAAAGATGTTTTCTGTACCGCAGGGACTGTCAACCTAGAGCAGTGATTCCCAAACTTTTTGGCATCACGCCCCCCTTTTTGATTTTTGAAAAACCCTCATGTGCCCTCCCCCCCCCCAAAATAGCAGCAAAACTTGTTGAGCAAAAAAAAGGAAAAAAGAAACTGAATAGGGCAGCAAAACTTGATGAGGGGAGGGGAGGGGAGGCTGGGTCGCCTTCTGCCCCCCCTAGAATTTCTTCGCCCGCCCCCAGGGGGCATTCTCCCAGTTTGGGAACCCATGACCTAGAGGTCATGAATAGCATTCAGGAGGATCATTATTCAGAGTATTGTTTCCAGCTGTCTGCAGATACAGACAGGCATCACTAAACTGCCTAAATAATAGCTAGGAGTATGTCTACACTACCACCCTAGTTCAAAGTAGGGTGGTTAATGTAGTCAATCGAAGTTGCAAATCATCTTGCCGGGCGCCGCCATTTTTCAATCCCCGGTAGTTCGGACTCCGTGCCTGCGGCTACACGCGGCACGGAGTAGGTAGTTCAAATTAGGCTTTCTAATTCGAACTACCGTTACTCCTCGTGGAACTACCGGGGACTTAAAAATGGCGGCGCCCGGCAAGATGCAAATGAAGCCCGGGATATTTAAATCCCGGGCTTCATTTGCAACTTCGATTGACTACTTTAACCACCCTAGTTCGAACCAGGGTGGTAGTGTAGACATACCCTATGAGAGATGTGATCAGCACCATTAATCTGAGTTAAAGCTCCGTGCACTCTGTACATATTTCTTGCAAGGAATTAATAGGATATACCTTGATTCTCAACATGGGGGCACAATACTCCATCCATCTCCTATCACTAAAGTGGATTCCAATTAAGTCCAACCAAATGAGATCACATGGTGGTCCTGGTATGGGAAGAGAGACCCCAGTATAGAAAAAATCTAGGAACCAGAATGACATGCTGAAGTTTTAGTGGTCATACTTCAGAAGTAATTTTGAGTTTATAACATGGGATAAAGAGAATGGATTCTTGAGGTATGAAGTCTTTTGAAATATACATAAAATCAAACAGTAGCTCGTGAAACAAAGACACAAACTATGTAAGGACATCTGGAGAGGCCAAAAGAAGTACTGTAATTCAAAACTGACTATAGATCTTTTCTGTTTGAAGTTGAAATGCCTAGATCAATATTTTTAAATTTGGGTTTCTACAGCCAGGCACATAAGTCTGTAATTAGAAATATAATTCATGCCCTAAGTTTCAGCAGTATAGCTAATTGGAGCTGCAGCACAGAATTCTTATTTGATTCTTGTGAAATGATGTTTTCACTGCAATAAAATATTTTTAAAATATTTGCAGGTCACTTCTTAGACCTGATACTTTTTAGGCCAACTGAAGCTATGGAGAGTTTGAATGAACATACAAACATGCCTTAATTATTGTTAAGGGTCAGGATAGAAACTTCTTTTCTTGTAGAGCCATTTATAGTAGGGCCACTGATACTGTAGTCTATCATGAAGCTTAGTTTTAACTTTAATGTGCTTTATTTTGTGCTTTTAAAAATGTTAATGATGTTAAAAATGTTAATCCTGATTGGCTTTGATTTCTTTAGTGTGTATGTCTCTCTTTTAAAGAGAGGGAACACAGGCATAGACTTCTTTCTAGCTTCTGGTGCCGAACTGTGATTGCTATTGAAAGTCATGAGCTCCTTTTGCTGAGTTGGCATAGTTCAAAGCGCATTCATTGCTTATGTACTATGTACATTGCTTATGTCACTTAAACAATTTTCTGATGAATCAGATGTTCTGGAGGGAATACATGTGGAAGTAACTGTCAGCTGTAAAGCTAAATGAGACTTTGAAAAAAGAGAGTTGAAAGATAAAAAACTTGAAATTAGGTTCCTGAAATATATGAAACATAAAAAGTGTGCAAGTTTTACCTGGTCAACATCTGTCAATACATTTAAATGTGTTTTTGCTAACTTTTATAACATCTCAGTATCTTTGCTATTTTTAATGTTAGGCACGTATTAACATTACTTTGGACCACAAATGCAGAATTTTCCAGACCCTGAATGGAGCTATTGGTATGTGTATTAGCTTGTATAATGATTGGCATGTACTGCATATGTGTGCCATTAATTTTTTTGTTTTAAAGTGAAAATTGTTCTCATCCCTTCTTTTTTAAATAAATAATACATGTATGCAAGAGATTACTCCATAAAATTAGGGCTTGCAAAGCACATATGGTATGTAAAATCATGTATTTATTTGAGATGACTCTAATAGCAAAGCATATGGAATAGACTAGCTTTAATTTTCAATTTTCTTACATTGACTAGATTGTCATAATTTTAAATGAAAATCCTTTTTAAGTATGCATGAACTTCCTTCCTCACCTCTGCCTTTGACCTTCAGCTGTGGAACAACTCAATTGCATTCCTTAGTAAATAGAAAGTTAGTTCTGTATTTTATAAACTCTGAGCAAAGCTTCCTAAAACATGTGAGGAATGTAGAGCATAAAAACCTCTGAAGTCCCCTGTGGTCTTTCTCCTCCACATCTAATTTATCTATGCAGTGCTTAGAAAATATCAGATAAATAGTGTAAAAAATCAATACTTAGCTACAGGTTGAACCTCTGTCATCCAGAACAGTCGGGTTCAGCAACATCTGTGATTTGGCGGAACCGCAGATGTTGCTGGACCAGAGAGCCCCAATCACAGAGGTTGCCAGTAGTTGAGAGCTCAGCTGGCAGACGGTCTGGAGGGCCAGTAGTCTGGGAGCAGGAAGCCCAGCCAGTGGCCAATACTGGCAGCTGGAGCAGGGACATGGAGCCCCAGGTGGCAGCATGGAACGCTGGATGACAGCCAGGAGCTGCTCACTGGCCAGGCCGACGACTGGGATGGGAGCCCAGGGAGAGCTCAAGCGTGACCTCCCCTCATCCAGCAAACTCCCTCCTTTGGGACCACTCGGGTCCTGAGGATGCTGGATCAGGGAGTTCCAACCTGTATTATGTACCATTTTCATCCATAGACCTCAACCTCAAAGCATTTACTAAGGTGGTCAGTATCATTATCTCAGTTTTACAGATGAGAAACTGAGGCACAAGGCAGACAGGCACTTCCCCCCACTCACCCAGCAAGGTAGTGGAAGAGCCAAGAATTGAACATAGGTTACTGGATTGGGACCAACGTACTTACAGTACCAGAATAAAGTTAAAGATTGTTAATTGTGACCCAGAATCAATTGCTTTGTCACCCTGCAATTAACTTTTCATTCATATTGTTAACATGATGGTTAATTTGCAGATGAAGTTCTTCTGAAATTTGAAGAAGGACAAGTAAGAGCTAGGAATTCAGTGTATGACACACTGCCCGTCACTCTGCATGGAAATGGCCCCACTAAAGTAAGTAACAGCCATGTTTTCAGCTCTTATCAAGGACCATTTTGAATAAGGGCAAAGATGAGAAAAGAAACTGAAATAAACTTTCAGCATAGCACCAGGAAATGAGCTGCTCGCATCCCAATGAAACTTAATAAGTGTCACATGGCTAAACCTTTCATATATTGTGCTGGTAACTTACTCTTCAACCAGTTATTCCACTGCCTCTATATTGACGATAATTTATAGCAACTGTCCCTCAAATGCGCCGCATCTTCTCTCCTTCCCCTTCCCTTTGAGCGCCCTTTTGTGCACAGCAACTGCTCATTCTTTGCTTAGCAAACTGATTGCAGCTCTGGATTCAGAAGGTTTAGCAGCTATGATGGTTCAATGAAAGTAAGTGAAAAACTTTGATTTTATTCATAATCATCATAGGCTTTGGGAGGAAGAGAACTCCAAGGTCAGGCCACAGAAGTGAAGTCTAATCCCTCAAGACTGCCACTGCAGCCACCATCCTGCCAACAATATTTTTTTTTTAAATCCCAGCCACTCCTGACTTGTTGCTGCCCTCTAAAGGGTGAAAGCTTCAGTCCAATTCATGAGCGGTTGGTAAAGGCAGGGCTGGGGGAGACAAGCCTCTAGCCCCGCTCCTTCTGCTCAGGCCCTGCCCCCTTTCTTGCCGCCCCACGGGGAGTCAGGGTGGTGTGCCACACACATGCTCTCCCCTTCCAACCAAGGAGAGCGAGAGGAAGGGGTGGACATGTGCTCGTCCTGGCCTTCCCAGACCTGGAGAAGGGCGCGTCCTCTACATATCACTGGCCATGCCTCTCCAGCCCCCAGCACCAGGGGAGGGAGGAGAGTGTACCACGCAGCTCGGCCTGGCCTCCTCCAGCCTTGGAGCACAGGGGAAGGGAGAAGACCATGCCACATGTCTCAGCTGGCCTCTCCAGCTCTGGAACAGCAGCAGGGCAGGCGCTGAGGGCAGCAACACTCCACCCCCAGAACACCAATAGTAGGCATTCTGGGGGCAGAGTGTAGGTGGGGCTACGCCTGGAGGTTTGGGAAGGCAGAGTTCTTCTCCTCCCCTCTCTCTGCCCCCCCCCCCGGTACATGTGGTCTTTTATCCATCTCTCTTTTTCTAAAAATACCAATGACAATCAGTTACAGCAAGGCTAACTTGATTCTAATATATAGCCATGGCATCAGTCACGACATTTTTCAAAGACAGGTGAAATGCAATATGTGTTTTCTTATACCCACCAAAATTGTTCAGTTTCTTTAAGCTATGACTACAAATTCCAGAGGCTGTTATTTCTGTATCTTATACAAGTGGTCAAAATAGTTTTTAGCAGTTGTCTATTTAAGGAAGAAAAGTGACCCTGTATTGAATGTCTAAAGCCTATTTTGAGGATTAACAGTGATGTAATTAAAAGGTATAGAGATAGGTTGCATTTTTATATATAGCTAATGTGAATTGTTCTTTTGCTTACTAGATTCACCTCAGTTACTTTGGAAATTACATCCCTAATGCTTGGACTCGTGAAACTGGATGTGGTGTATGTGATTTAGATTTGCTAGATCTAACAACAGTTAAAGTAAGTACATCTCACATAAAACTGAACACTTTTTATAATATGGGAAGTTGAGTGGCCTTACAGTGATTTTTCTGAGAGAAAAGGTGGGACTACAGTACATAGTGTTACAGTTCAAGCACACGTGAGGCTGTTTTTGGTGTTAAATCTGTTTCCATTATTTTATATAATATTTTGAGTTACAAACTTATCAGTACTATTTTAAGTGGCAAATGTCAATATTTTCAAATTGGCTAAACTTTGGCATGGCATGGCTGGAGTGTCAAAGGCCTGTCGCAGACAAGTTGTTTAATGAGAACTGACTTGAAGATTTTTATACCTATTTTTGGTTTCTGGCCAATGTTCATTTCAGTTAGTTTTAAAAGTGTTTATACAGTTTGAATCTTTCTAGCCTGGCAGCCTCGGGATCTGACCAGAGAATTTGCCAAACCATGGGAGGTCAGTATTGTCTAGCAGCATTACCAACGTTTTAACTTCTTTCCAGGGCTCTTAGTAGTATTTAAGAGTAAATTAGAGCTAAATAACAGCATAGGACACTGAGAGCCAGGACTGGTGGCTGTAAATAAGCTTTATGGGTCTGTAGGTAAACTTAGCCATACCCATGATAAGTGGATATCAGCAAACTAAAATCTTGCTGGACCAAAGAGTTCAGGACTAGAGAAGTTTAACCTGTATTAACTGGTTTAGGGATAGAAAAATATGTTAAATATATTTTGTGTAGGTAGGAGTACATTACTAGAAGCTTATATGTTTGCTCCAATAAATTACAAACCTCATCTAGATACTTAATTTTGTTTTAGTGATGATCTTTTTATATAACATTTCTGTAATGGTAATATTGCTGTTTTAAATGATAAAATTATTTTGGATTTTTCATTTAGATTGATTAAAAGTCTTTGCCTGGCTTTACTACACTTTTTTTCTCTTTGTAATGAATTATTTAATTATTCTTGTTACCATAATATTCAGTCAGAAAAATAACTTTTGCTTAATGCTAATGAGCAAGTTATAACAATCTATTTGCATGATTACAAAATTCTTATTTTAATGTAAAATGTATCTACAATGTCTGTCTAATATAGCTGACTCCTCAATAGTTCCTTGAATATAAATTTGCTAATAGGGAAGTAGAGCATGTCTTGTTTATAAAATTATGCCTTGCCTGTCTTTGGCTGTTTTCCATGCATTAATAAACTTATAATATGGATGAGTAAAATATTTTGTGACACAAATTCAGTTACGTAATTTATTTTTAAAATCGTCATTGTTTTCCTTTTGACAATTAAAATGTATTTTCTATATTTATAACATTGTAAAATCTAAGCAGTTTTATAATTAAGTGGGATTCCGCAGGGACATAACAAGTGGGTTCCACAGAGGTCTGTTTTGGGACTGGTTCTGTTCAATATCTTCATCAACAATTTAGATATTGGCATAGAGCGTACACTTACTAAGTTTGCAGATGATACGAAACTGGAAGGATAGGGGATACGAAACTGCTTTGGAGGATAGAGTCAGAATTCGAAATGATTTGGATAAACTGGAGAAATGGTCTGAGGTAAATAGGATGAAGTTTAATAAGGACAAATGCAAAGTACTCCACTTAGAAAGGAACAATCCATGTCACATTTACAGAATGGGAAGTGACTATCTAGGAAGGACTACTGCAGAAAGGGATCTAGGGGTCATGGTGGATTACAAGCTAAATTTGAGTCAACAGTGTGACACTGTTCCAAAAAAAGCAAACATGATTCTGGGAAGCATTAACAGGAGTGTTGTGAGCAAGACACGAGAAGTCATTCTTCTGCTCTGCTCTGCGCTGATTAGGCCTCAGTTGGAATATTTTGGCCAGTTCTGGGCACCACATTTCAAGAAAGATGTGGAGAAATTTGGGAAGGTCCAGAGAAGAGCAACAAAAATGATTAAAGGTCTAGAGAACGTGACCTATGAAGGAACACTGAAAGAATTGGGCTTGTTTAGTTTAGAAAGGAGAAGACTGAGAGGGGACATGATAGCCGTTTTCAGATATCTAAAAGGATGTCACAGGTGAAGGGAGTAAAATTGTTCTCCTTAACCTTTGAGGATAGGACAACAAGCAATGGGCTTAAACTGAAGCAAGGGAGGTTTAGGTTGGACATTTGGAAAAAATTCCTAACTGTCAGGGTGGCTAACACTGGAATAAGTTGCCTAGGGTGGTTGTGGAATCTCCATCTCTGGAGATATTTAAGAGCAGGTTAGATAGACATCTATCTGGGATGGTTTAGACCAGTGTTTCCCAATTGGTGCTCCAAGCAAAAGTAAGGGTTCCGCAAGGAGCTGGCACTCCCCTGCCCCCTGTTAAAGATACAGAGCTTTTTTGCATTGGGACTCCCCCCTCACGTCCCCCCCCACCGACAAATTGTGTCAGGGGCCTTTTATTTTTTAGGCAATGCTAGGGGTTCCGTGGCCAAATAAAATTGGGAAACACTGATCTAAACAATACTAGGTCCAGCCGTGAGGGCAGGGGACTGAACTCGATGACTTCTCAAGGTCTCTTCTAGTTCTAGTGTTCTATGGTTCTAATATTTTAAAATTATTTTGTGAAATATTTTCTAATGTTGATATGAATTTCTTTCATTGCAAGTAATTTAAAACTTTGACTTGCAAATTTCAGTAGCTTCACTGAGAATGAAAATAACTAAATTCTCTACAAGTAAAGTACATAAGAATGATTGTATTGGGTCTAACCAATAGTCCATCAAGTAGCGGTTCTGCAGTTTCATATTTGAGTTTCTTCAGATCTTTTGACTCATCTGGTTCTGATGGTTTATTACAATTTATCAGTTTGTTCTAAAACAATCACTACGGTTGCCTCAATCTGCGACAGTGTCTCAGACATGTCACCTAAAAAGAATGGCTCAGTTGTGGGACTCTTCCTTACATCTTCTGTAGTGAAGACTGTTGCAGAGAATTTATTTAGCTTCTCTGTTACCTTCCTTACATGCTCCTTTAGCACTTCCATGTTATAGGGACCCCACTGATGATTTGGGATGTGTCCTGGTTCTCATGTACTTACCGAAAAAATCACTGTTTCACTGTGATGTTAATGTTTGTGATTAGTTGTCCTTCAAATTCATTTTTGGCCTAATTATATTTTGACTTAGCTTGCTAGAGTTTATGCTCCTTTCTTTTTTTCCTGGGTTAATTTTTTTCATTACACCAAGTGTCTGTGATGTCTATTACAGTGTTTCTCAAACTGCTCTGCGGAGTCCCAGGGCTCCACGAGACATCTCCAGGGACTCCGCGAGGTTGACAAACTGGAAACATCAATAGGTCCAACACACACAATCAGTGGACCGCTGGGGCGCCGCAGGGGGTGCTGGATTATCAGATATGCCGGACTATCAGAAGGGGGGGGCTATGAGGTGTCTGGGGTGGAGTGGGAGGGATGTGCCCCTCCGCACTGTGGGACCAACCCGGCAGCACCCAAGCTGCTCTGCCCCAGACTTCCCCAAGTCAGCCACTGCTGAAACTGACCAGCAGCTGACTCGGAGAAGCCATGGGCAGAGCTGCTCTGCCCCGGGCTTCCCCGAGTCAACCGCTGGTCAGTTTCAGCAGCAGCTGAATCGGGGAAGCCAAGGGCAGAGCAGCTCCAGTTGTCCGGCTGCCCAGAGCACTTCCGGGTTCCAGATGATCAGAAGTGCTGGACCATTGGATGCTGGATCACTGGAGTTTTGCTGTATTTAATCTTATTGAATTTGTATATGAGCACTTACACAATTTGTCAATATTTGTCTGCTTTCATATGATTATAATTGAATGGGAATCTCTTATCTGACTATTTCTCTTCAGTTCTTATCTGTACTTTTACTAACTTCTAGCCCTATTAGTAAGTCCATCCCAAAACGAATGTGTCTGCTCAAACCGTATGTTCCTCCACACTTGCCAAGTTCCCCCAGCCCTCCATTTAAAAATTCCTCTGATTGTGAACTTTTTAATTTTACATGACAGCAATCAGGTTCCAAGGTAGAGACCATTGTTCCGGCATAAGGTGGTACTCCTTTCTCAAAAGGCTTCCCAGAGCCTAATAATCCTAAATCCTTTTGGATTACTGGTGATCTGTGTTAATAGCTTGCAAAATCATACAATCAATGCCCATAGAAGCATAATTATTTTTAGATGCATAGTTTAGATCATGAATGGGGAACTTTTTTTGGGTTGGGGGGCCACTAACCCACAGAAAAATCAGTTGGGGGCCTCACACAACTGAGATGTAAAAAAAGCCCCAAACTAACAAAAAAACTCTCACTGAGGCAGCTCCCGACTGAAAAGGCGAAAGACATTCTCCTCACACACCAGAGCCATGGAGGACCCAAGCTAGTAGATTTTATGTGCTCCAGCCCCACGGGAGGACAGCAGGGGGGCTAGAGCATGAGGGGGAGCCCCAAGCTTCAGGAGCCCGATCCAGGTAAACCAGGAGCTGCATCTGGCCCATGGGCCTTAACTTCCCCACCCCTGGTTTAGACCAACTGTACTAAAAGCAGGACCGAACACATGCTGTTGTACTTCCTGGTTTATATTGTGTGTCAATGTATTATTTCTTTTAGGACTATCCAAGGGTTACAATTGGTGTTTTCATTGAACAACCAACTCCTTTTCTACCTAAATTTTTAGACAGACTGTTGACTCTGGATTACCCAAAGGAATCACTTAATATCTTCATTCATAATAATGTAAGTACTGGGGAACAATCTGGAGCAGTTTTAATTTTATTCAGGTGCAGTTGGCAGAATGTAATTGAGATCTTTCATAATATGGTAAGCAGCAATGGAAATATATGGTAACATAATGTTATTAAATTGCAGCAACAGCACTTTTCTCAAAGGGTTTATTAGATATAATTGAAGAAGCACTTTTCTCGAACCTTTAAATCAACTGAATTAGTGTCTTCTGCTTTCTGTGGCCAAGTCCTCAATGTCGTTTTAATACAGTTCAGGCTCCTGATGTTTGTCCTAACATTTGTATTACATAAGCCCCCCACCTTAAAGTGAAAGATACAGGTCTCCAAATCATGCACAGGAGAGAACAGCTGGGCTGACTTTGAGTGCTGCTTGCTAATCTTCTAAGGGCTTGAGCCTATTGGTTTCAGTAGCTTTAATCATATGGGCATTTACTGATGTGCACGTGTGTGATGTGCTAAAAGAATTGGTCCCTGTATTTTTCTCTTTACACAGGCATATAGTTCATTGACATCAGTGGGCTGGCATGACTGGATAATGAAACTAGGAGTCTACCCTCTAGCTTTATGAATATTTTTGTGGAAGGATAGTTACAGACATGCAGATTATAGAACAGTAATAACCAAGAGCTTTTATCATTATGCAAATACAGTGCCTCATTGTACTAAACAGCAGAGTCCTGTGCAGATGCAAAATTTGTATGCTCATCTGTATCTGCAAAAATGAGCCTCAGATATCTACATCCATATCCATGGACACCCATGGATATAAAGCAGATATCTATGGATTTCTATGGTCCTACCAATCAGAAAGTAAAAAAGCCTTTAAATGAACACAAAAAGTTGATTTCCCTTCCTCTTTTTAGTATACAGAGTGAGGAAATTGGTGGAGATTGTTTTTTTTGGTTTTGTTCTTTATTAGTTATTCTAAATCCAATGATGTTACCTGAGAGTTGGCCTAGAACTATCTCATGCTGAAGGAAATTGTAAGCAGAGCTTCCGTCCTACTCCTCTCTCCCTCCCCACAAACACTCCATTCATTCTTTCAGTCAGTATGGCTAAGCAGGTTCTACATCTCTATCCATTATAAAGGTCTCATTGTCATAACAAACTTCCTGACAGCACAGAAGGATGGATGTGATTCTAGCCAGAGTAAGTTTTGTGCCTCTCCTTCCACTGGCCACATGATCATTGGAGAGCAGTGAGAGGCATTATTTCTATTGCACTCTTAACCTGACCCTTCGAGCCAAACACTAACCTCTACATGCATTTTATGAAGCTTTAAGCCCACATCCTGCTACTGGTTATGAGTTGGAACCCCCTGTATCTCTACAGAGCTCGTTGAAGTATATGAGACTGTGTGGATAGAAGGGTTCATCTGTGCAGATTTTACTGTGGGTTTGGGGCTATAGATTGCTGGATGCATATTTTGCAAAATTATCATGTAAACAACAAGGAATCCGGTGGCACCTTAAAGACTGACAATTTTATTATGGCATGAGCTTGCAGCTTGCTTCATCAGATGCATGAAGCGAAAGAAAATGAAACAGGGATGCACACTACTCAACTAGTCACTTGCCGCCCACTCGTGCCTCTATATCAGAGGCAACAAGAAGTGGGAAGCAGAAGCTGGTGCTGGAAGAGGTAGGGGAGGCACAACCACAGCGGTCCTGGGGGTGGTGTGAGCCAAGACTATTCAATCCCAAGAGCTAATCCCACTGCAGCTCTGCACTTTACATCTAGTAGGAGCTCAGCTAATCAAGTGGGGACACACACACTCTATTAGTTAATTAACCATTGACTACTCTCTTAGTTAATTAACTGATGCTTAACATCCCTAATACAGAGATGGGAATGTTACATCAGAACTAAGTCAATCAGGGTGGATGTGGACAAGAAAGTGAGAATACCTAAAATGGAAAATTACTTATTGTAATAATAACAGAGCCTTTCCTAGTACCTATTCAGATCAATTCTAATGGAGTCAAATTTGCATGTGAATTCCAGCTCAGCAGTTTCACATTGCAGCCTGTTTTTAATTTTTTTTCTTTGATTGAGCATGGCAATAAATAATTTTCCACTTTAGATATTCTTACCTTCTTATCCACGTCCATCCTGATTAAATTAGCACTTAGGTAACACTTCTATCTCTGTAACAGTACTCTGTTTCTTTTTCTTTCACTTCATGCATCTAATGAAGTGAGCTGTAATTCACAAAAGCCTATGCTATAATAAAATTGTTAGTCTTTAAGGTGCCATCAGGTTTTTTGCTGTTTTTGCTGAAACAGAGTAGCAAGACTACCTCTGAAACCTGTCATCATGTAAATGTCCCCAATAATACATTAGTAACACATATTCCATTATTGCACCAGTGTTTTTTCTAGATCTTCAAAAAAGAGCTTGTGTTAGTACTTAAAAATATTCTGAAGATAACTGCAAAAAGTGTAATCCCCTCTTTTTTTCATACAATTTGCAGTTGGATAGTAAGTGTTTTATTATTTGTGTCTTACAACACAGCAGTTGGTATTTACATTAACTCTTAATTATGTTAACATAATTACAGGAGGTTTATCATGAAAAGCACATTAAGAAATTTTGGGAGAAAGCCAAGAATGTCATCCGACGTATAAAAATTGTTGGACCCGAGGAGAACCTGAGTCAAGCAGAAGCCAGGAACATGGGAATGTAAATTCTGTTTTTCTATATCTTTTTTTTAATTGTATATTAACATTAAGTTAAATTATACATTTTCAATAGAGAATAAATGGAGACTTAAGCAAGGGTTTTCATGGAATTACAAACTCTATTTAGACACACAAAGTACAATATTGTATGTTTTGTGATGTGTCCTCATTAAGTATACCATTATATTTGTTTTTAATATAAAAACTGTTGTTCATTTTTGTGGGCATTTCTTGTTGGCTTGGATTTAATTTTGTTTAAATGATCCATCATTTGGCCTTCAGATGAAGGCTTTAAAAATATAGGGAATAATAGATCATGTAGGAGTGGAACAGATGTTGTGGATTATTCATAAGCATTTCTGGCAGGAACATGAGCATATTTCTAAGCATATATGGTGAACAGTAAAATGTGTCCAAATATAAATGTATATTTTAATAAGAAGTATGTGATGCAAACAAAGTAAATGATGTAACATAAAATACATGTTAAAGTTTGTACAGCCGGTCCCCGAGTTACAAATGAGTTATGGTCCAAACACTTGACCGTAACTCGAAGTGTTCATAACTCGGATCCTATGGAGTTACATGGCGGCTGCGCTGTTCATAAGCGCGGATCGCATTCGTAACTTGGGGACTGCATTTACGACCGCTTTGGTTGTAAGTGCGGATGGTCATAAGTGTAGGTGGTCGTAAGTTGGAGACCAGCTGTACTACAATATGCTACATAATTTGTGGATGTTATTTCCTGTTGAAATAGAAATGTTAATTTTTTTAAAAGGTATTTTTAGTACTATTTTTATGGCACACACATGCTCAAGGCCTAAAACAAATTAGTATAGAATACTGTGTAAAGAAACAAAAATACAGCTTGCATTCAAAGATGCATCAACTCTGACTTCTTGTACTTTATCTCTTCTATCTCTTTTGTTATAGTAAGATAGTAATAGAGATGTAGCCGTGTTAGTCTGATCTTGCTGAAACAAAAGACAGGACTATGCAGCACTTTAAAGACTAACAAGGTGGTTTATTAGGTGATGAGCTTTCGTGGGCCAGACCCACTTCCTCAGATCAAATTGTGGAAGAAAATTGGCATGACCATATATACCAAAGGGATACAATCAAAAAAAGTGAACACATTCACTTTTTTGATTGTACCCCTTTGGTGGTATGTATGGTCATGCCAATTTTCTTCCACAGTTTGATCTGAGGAAGTAGGTCTGGCCCACAAAAGCTCATCACCTAATAAACCACCTTGTTAGTCTTTAAAGTGCTGCATAGTCCTGTTTTTTGTTATAGTAAGGTTAGTGTAGAACTAGAGAGAGAGCTGGATATGAATACACCAGAATTTTCTGTTTCTGAATATATGGAGGAGTGGGGTTTGTGCATCTGGCTCCTGTTTCATTAATTTGATTTCATTAGTTCATATCAATTCTTAACATCCTTCAAGCATTTTATGTGGGTATTGTTTGGAACCTGAGCTTTGATCTTATTTTATGGTTTGTTCTTTTGTCTCTAGGTAACAGTGAGATCAAAATGCTTAATTTTCCCCTAATACCAAATATCTACATTCCTAGTTAGGGAGTTGACAATTACTTTTATGGTGTAAAAGTACGTTTTCTTTTTTTATTTACAATTGTTTATTTATTTGTATTGGAGAGAGGCTTCATGCTATTGTTGCATCACATGGATTTCTTGGTCTTCTCTAATGTTGCATTCTAAATGTATATGCAGCTATTTCCAACTTTACATCATGCCCCTATATTTGTAATGGCCTCTAAAACAATATTTCAGGATACTTTTAATGAGAAATGTTGATCTTTCTCAGGACATTGCAAAAAAAAAAAATGCTCAGGGAGAGGAACTGAATGTACAGGGCTCCTAGCTGTTCATTAGATATTGAGAATTGCTGATTTAAAACTTCCAATGGATGTTATCTTTATCTATGTTTAAGTTCTTTTAACTTTATGGTTTAAACATCACTTAGGGAATTATTGGTATTTTCTATTTCCAAAGTGGCACATTCCTTATTACTGATGTGTTTCTGGCAATCCTACCTGCTGGTGAGTGTTCCCTGGAGTCTTTTATTTCTGAGGAGGCATAGTAATAATTAAGAAAAGGACCCTCTCCATAAAAATAATTAGTTTCAGAGTAGAATAATACACCTCCAGAATAGGGTTGCCAGGTGTCCTGTTTTGAACCGGACAGTCCGGAATTTGAGCTTTCTGTCTGAGAAACAAATTGAAAAAATACCGGACATATAAATTATTTTCTGGTATTTTCTAATTAAGTTTTTTTATTACATGAGTATCAGTACTTAGTTGCGTACAACCAGGCCATACGCAGCTATGCAGTAGCGTGGGGGGCGGGGCTGGGGAGGGATGGAATCCCCCGGGGCTGGATTCGCCCATGTGCCCTTTTGGGACTGTGTGCAGGACGGGCAGCACCCTGGGGTCTGCGTGCGCCCGGGCTAGCCCTGCTCCTCGCTGCCCAGTTCCCCTCTAACCCCCCCGTTCGCCCTCCACCGGCCAGCCCCACTCCCTCCGCCCCCCTCCTGGCCAGTCCTGCTCCCCGTCAGCCAGTCTCCTCCCACTCCCGCCCGATCTCCCCTGGCCAACCCTGCTTCCCCCGACCTCATCCCGGCCAGCCCCGCTCCCCTCCCGGCTGGTCCCCACCCCCATCTGAGATCAAGTGTGTCCGGTATTTTTTTGAAATCGTCTGGCAACCCTACTCCAGAAGCACAGCTAACCCACAGGTTAAACAATCAGAATTTGGTAAGATTCAACCATTAAATTGTTAGTGAGATATATAAACACTTCCTTTCTGCTGGCAAACCCCTCTGACTTATGGGAATGGCTAAAGGGCAACTTTCCCTTCTTTCGCTTACTAGAGCCTGTTAGAAAAAACTGAAGATTTGAGTGATGTCTCTTTTTGCATCTATAGGCTGAATCATCCCTGGTGCTGCTTTGTGGATGAATAGGAATTTTGCATGCCTAGTGCTAGGCTTTGGACTTTGTGTACAAGCAGTCCCCGGGTTACGTACAAGATAGGGACTGTAGGTTTGTTCTTAAGTTGAATCTGTATGTAAGTCAGAACTGGCGTCCAGATTCAGACACTGCTGAAACTGACCGCCAGTTCTGACTTACATACAGAATCAACTTAAGAACCCCAGGCGTCCCCAAGTCAGCTGCTGCTGAAACTGATCAGCAGCTGATTCCAGGAAGCCCGGGGCAGAGCAACTCTGCCTGGGGCTTCCTGTAGTCAGCGCTGGTCAGTTTCAGCAGAAGCTGACTTGGGGACGCCTGGGGCAGAGCAGCTGGGGTGCTACTGGACCAACCCAGCAGCACCCCATCTGTTCTGCCCCAGACGTCCTGATTCAGCCGCTGCTGAAACTGACCAGTAGCGGCTGAATCAGGACCTGGGGCAGAGCAGCTGGGGTGCTGCCGGGTTGGTCCAGTAGTGCCCACGGGCTCTGCAGGACCAATCGGCAGCGCCCCAGCTGCTCTGCCCCAGAGTCCAAAACAAAAGCCTGGTCTGCTGGGGGGGGAGCACACTAGCTGCGCCCCCCCCCCCCCCCAGCAGACCAGGGACACGGGGAGCAGAGCCGCAGCGGGGTGCCGCGCCTCTGAGGCTTTGCTCTGGCAAAGCCTCAGAGGCGAGGGACCCCGCCACGGCTGCGGCTTCAGTCTGGGTGCCTGTGGTCTGCTGGGGACGGTCCCCAGCAGACCACAGGCACCCGGACTGAAGCCGCAGCCGCGGGGGGTCCCACGCCTCTGAGGCTTAGCCAGAGCAAAGCGTCAGAGGCGCGGGGAACCGCCGCTGCTGCCGCTCCAGTCTGGGTGCCTGTGGTCTGCTGGGGACGGTCCCCAGCAGACCACAGGCACCCTGACTGAAGCCGCAGCCGCGGGGGGGTCCCGTGCCTCTGAGGCTTTGCCAGAGCAAAGCCTCAGAGGTGCGGGGAACCGCCGCTGCTGCCGCTTCAGTCAAAGCGGCAGCAGCGGCTGTTCCCCGCGCCTCTGAGGCTTTGCTCTGGCAAAGCCTCAGAGGCGCGGGACCCCCCCGCGGCTGCGGCTTCAGTCCGGGTGCCTGTGGTCTGCTGGGGACCGTCCCCAGCAGACCACAGGCACTGGGTCTCAAGGGGCAGCAGCAGCAGTTCCTGCGCTTCTGAGGCTTTGCTCTGGCAAAGCCTCAGAAGCGCGGGAACCCGCCCGGTGCCCCTGGTCTGCTGGAGACGGTCTCCAGCAGACCAGGGGCACCGGAGCAGCTTACGAACGGGGCTTTCTCGCCCCGACTTCCGGGGCGAGAAAGCTCCGTTCGTAAGTGCAGATCTGACGTAAGTCGGATCCGCGTAAGTCGGGGACTGCCTGTAATTACATATTCATCTAGCATCTTTTCTGACAGCCACTGTATATTTTTCTTGCCTTTTGTCTCCATGCCTACGTAGTTCTACCAAGAGAGGTTTCAAAATATTTCATTGACTGCCCCTGACCTCTAACCATATGTATCCTGTTGTAAGAGGTTAAATGTGTGTGTATGTGGTATATGATCATGTAAGAATGTGCACTACATTATACAGGGCTGCAAGTTATTGTTAGATCAACAATTCTCCATGTTAAATTATCTTCCTCTATCTCCATTTAAGTTATTTTGAATTAATGGTCTAAACATGATATAGGGAATACCTGTAAGCTCTAGAACCTTAGTTTTCATTTCCAATTGACTTATTCCTTCATCTTCAGGCTTGACTTTATCCTTATGTGAGGTAAAGAGTGGATCATGAAGTCTGCTCTGTGCTGCCCTTTTGAGATTCCAAGTTAGAAAAAAAATAAATATGAGCCTGCTTTTTCTCCACAGTTACATTCTGCACTTGAAAACTTACGAACTGCTTTATTGTATTTTCAGCTCTATAGGATCATCCACACTCTCCCCCATTTATATTATTGTACACATGTAGAAAGGTAGTGCTAACTTCAGTAATAGTGTGATCCTATTATAACACTAAGCTGCAGGTCTCAGTTGCAGAGCTCAGGGATCTCTGCCTCTTCTCATGAAGCTTACGGTAGCATAATGCAGTAGAAAGCAGAGATACATACAAAAGCTCCTAAGACTCTTTGAGGTCCAGTGGATTATATATAATTTTAATGGGTGGTGGGAGTGGTGGCTATAAACTAGCCATTTTCCAGAATATTAAAAATGTTCCTCCTCTGAAATACTCCTTGTTAACAGTCTCTATCCTCCGGGTTGTGTGTAGCATAAAGGGAGAATGTAAATAAGTTAATATAGAAAACTGCACTGGTAATTAGTAAAAGTAGGAATTTTAAAGTAAGTAATGCAAATATGAATTGACAGACCACCTTAATTCAACTAAAATCAGTCCCAAATCATTTTCAGGTTCATCTATGTCTCTTTTATCCTCAAAGCCTGTTTCTACTCTCTTCTGGAATTAATCTCATTCCCTGGGACACCTGAAAAATGTATGTTTTCTTTTCTCTGATAAAGCCAACAAACTTTTGGGTTAGGTTTGGGACACACATGTCCTGAGGGTTATATCTGTTGTTTGCTCTCAGCTCCTTCCTACATCTGGAATTCAGAATAATTTTATTCCATTCTTTTCGGTATTCCAAAGTGAATGCAGTGAAAAGAATGATTCTTCACAGTCTGACATTTTGAAGTTTTGATTGTATAGCTCAAGCAATGCTCTTACCATTGTTAAAAATCTGAGAGCTTGGACTTTTCGAGGCCAAATTCAAAAGTGATTTAAACTTGTGTAAACACTTAATCTTTGGGCACCTTTGTATCTTAAATCAACTGATACTTAGACATCTTTTCTAAGTTGCTTTTACTGTTTTGCTTCTCCTAGATTTACGAGGACTCAGCCATGAATTTGGCTCATTTTATGTTGTGTTTGAGCAAATAGAAATAATCTACCAATAAATATTCCACAAAATTTTTGACCACGGATATCTTAATTTGGATTTATTTTTGGTCTGTATTTGGTCTGTATTTTTTCTGTTGAAGTATTTTATTTTTTTTATCAGCAGCAACTGCTTGTTATGTGCACAAGGCAGGGTTCCATGCAAATGGACCACTCTTACTTCTATAACTAAGTTTTTTGAGTAATGCACCCAACTTCCTTAACTTTATCCACACCTTCCTTATGGGCTATATCAACTCTATTACATAGCATATTACCTTCTACTTCTCTTTTATCACTGTGAAGAATGTCCTAAGAAACAGTATGCATAACATGTATCTGCCACTCTAAGGGTATGTCTACACTACAGCGTTATTTCAAAATATCTAATTTTGAAATAGTTATTTTGAAATAGCTTATTTTGAAATAACTTGTCTACACACAATGCATTTTGAAATAACTATTTGCTATTTCGAAATAGTGCGTCCTCACTGAATCTCATTTAAGGCCGGCTGGAACCAGGTCCGACAGCGCATCAGGTCAGGAGTTACTTTGAGTGTCTGCTGCCTGAGGCTATTTGATGCCTGTGCTTAAAGGCACCCCTCCGGACAGCCAGTTCTCAGGTTTCCCTTCTTGCTTGCCTACCTCAATGAGGGACAGCAAAGCATTTTGTCTCTGCATGCTCTGGTTGCCCTCACTCGGGACACCACAGCACTCTGCAACATGGAGCCAGAGCTGCCCCTGAGCACTCTGGTGCTTCTTGGACTTGTTGCTGTGAGTCTGGTGCACTTTCTGCAGGTTGCCATCGAGGAGGTCTATCGGGGGGCTGTGTATCCAGGAAGCCCTGCGGGAGAGCTTCCACCCTGAGGAGCACTAAGAGCCTCCTGGTCTGCCCCACTGGGGACTTGTGCCTCATTCCTCCCTCACATCCTTCCACTTACCCCTCCCTAACTCCCTTTCCTGATGTCAAATAAAATACACACATTTTCATGAACACAAACTCTCTTTATTTAACAAAACTGTACAGGGAGGAATGAAACTCTGGTGAGACTGGGGAAAGGAGGTGGGAGAGTAGAAGAGAGAGGACAGGAGAGGGGAGGGGGAAACCTGGGAGGAGGGAGCTGGAAGGGGGAAGCAAGGGGAAGAATTGGGAGGGGAATGTCAGGGTTGGGGGGGGTCTTGCCAGACCAACTTGATTTTCATGCGAACCTGCTCCTGTGTTCACATGTGGCCTTTGGTGCCCAGGCTGGCAGCTATCCTGCCATTGATGGCTGCGTTCCTCTGTCTAGTGAGGAGATCATGGACGTTGGGTGCATTCCCCCCCCAAACCTGAATAAGGTCCATGATCTCCACCCTGGACCAGGAAGACGCCCACCTTTTCCGGGTCCTGGCAGGCTCCTGGGAGCTGGAAGACTGCTCGTGGGGAGCGGTGGAGGGCTGGCTGCTAGTGGCTTGCTGGTTCATGTTTTGGGGCCACTGGGTCAGAGGCAGTGACTGCTGGCTTTGGGCTGGCAAGTTTGGAGCTGGCACAGGCACTGTGGCCAGAGTCTGCCCCTTTAAGGGCTCCAGGGAGTGGAGGAGGGAGGGGAGTGTTCTTGATTTGGCCAGAGTGGACACCAGGGCACCCTAGGAAGGGCTGGAGACCCCCTATTTCGAAATAAGTGTCTACACAGCACTTATTTAGATTTAGCTATTTCAAAATTGGTATTATCCTTCATGGAATGAGGTTTACCAATTTTGAAATAAGCCCTCCGTTATTTCGATTTAATTTTGAAATAACGGAATGGCTGTGTAGACGCTAGGATAGTTATTTCAAAATAACGGCTTTGTAGACATACCCTAAGACATAAACTTATCGTGGAATCCTGAGATTTTCTGTTTTTACTTTTGGCACAGCATGTTAATTAGATCCAGAAGATTTTAATTTTTCTATCTATGCCTTTCTAGTATGCCCATTATTTGACCTGGTAAAAAATTAAGAATTACATAAAAAATCCTCTACGAATGTTACTCTCTTCTTTACTTAGTTTAACCAACATTACTTATTTGGTTTATACTCCTCTCTCCAATCCCACTGCTTTCTATTGGGACCTACTATCAGAACCAGAACTCTGAATTTCACCTACTTTTCATATGAGGAGCACGTTTAAGTACATTTAAGAGTCAGTCTCCCATTAGACTAGCTGTAGAATCCAGTTGGTTTCTATTTTCATGACTAGGTACAGTCAGTTGCAGAAATTTAATCTGGAGTTGATATAATCATGGAACAAAGTTACTTGACTAGAAGGACGGAAGTTATTAGGGCTTTAGGATATTGTAGGTCAGAACCATGAAGATTGGAGACCAGATCTGCTCAACAGTTGTTGAGATTAATTTCCCAATTAGATTTCTGAAAGGATCCCTCCCCTGTTATCACTTATGTTTTAAGTTTGACACTTGCTTTCCATCTTTATACTTGCCTTTCAGATACTGTGGCAACTGGGTGGCAGTGTTGGCTGTCATTGAGAAGAGCTAAAACTGTGTAGTCAGTGCATTGCTGGAAGTGTATTTTGATATCATTCCAGAGTTGTAATCTGTATCAGGAGCACAAAAGGACATCCTTTGCACCACTTGTAGAGGCAAAGTGAGAGGAGGAGGAGGGAATATTTTAAAAAAGGAAAACATGAAGTCATTTGAGCCCTCTGCCTATGTGCGTACATCTATGAGAACTGCTGTTCTTCCTTTTTTGAGAACATCTTGTCTTCAAAGAACATGTATAATATTTTACTGTCACTTTTTCCCTTCTCCAGTTCAACTGTGAACTTGGATGTAATTTGGAGACAAGATTGAACTAGCTGCTCTAGATTTTGGTAAAGCAGAATTAGAGACTACAGTGAATACCTTTAAGCTATGACAAATGTAAGAAACAATTTATTCAGTTCCTTGTAGGATTAACAGTCCCCCATTTTCCCTCTCTCCACTTAAGGGGATTTTTACAGGCATTAATAGCTTTTCAGGATGTAGCAGATCTACTTCAGTAGGTCGGACCCCGTGCCGCGCGGCTACACGGACATGGAACGAGGTGTACAGCTAGTTCGGATTAGGAAGCCTAATCCAATCTAGCTAGTCCATGCCGCGTGTAGCCGCGCAGCACGGGGTCCGACCTAGCCAGCATTTAAAAATGGCGCCGGCCAGCTTTATGCTAATGAAGCCCAGGAAATTCAAATCCCGGGCTTCATTTGCAACTCCGTATGACTACATTACCCCCCCCTAGTTCGAACTAGGGGGGTAGTGTAGACATACCCTTAGTTAGGCTCTTCAGGCCCAATTTTATGAATCAAAGTTAGCATTTATCCATTGTGTAGTTAGGTATGTTTACTGGCATGGAAGTATTGGTATATAAAAGTGTCGACATCCCATCTATTCTATTCAGCTCCAACTGAGCAGGAAATACAGTAAAACTCTGATAGTCCAGCATCCAACTGTACGGCAGTCCTAAGACTCCGGCATCAAAATGCCAAGTGCTCCTGACCAGCTGATTTAAAAAGCCTGCCGCTTAGCACACGTGCTGGCTGTAACCAGACGGAGCATAAGGTTGGGGGGGAGGGGAGAAAGCGGGATCATGTTACAGTATGGAGAAGAGCGTTTTGCTTCAGCAAAGGGGAAAGGGGAGGAGAGAGGGAGGAGGATCAGGTTACAACATGGAGGAGAGAGACTCGAAGAGGAAAGGGGAGGGGAGAGGAAGGGAGATTGTGTCCTGGCCAGCTGTTAATCCGTGCAGCTGTACCGGACCTCCCGATTCTCCAGCAAATCTGATAATCCGGCACCACCTAGGTCCAAAAGGTGCTGGATTATTGGAAGTCTACTGTACCTAACTATATAATTAGAGCCCTACCAAATTCATGGCCATTCAAAATGTGTCCTGGACCATAAAATTTGGTGTCCTCCCATGAAATGTTGCTTTACATGTGCTTTTAACCTACACTATACAGATTTCACAGGGGAGACAAGTGTTTCTCACATTACAATTCCTGACCCAAAAGGGAGTTTCAGGGGGATCACAAGGTTATTTTAGGAGGGTCATTGCATTGCCACCCTTACTGCTGCATTGGTGCCTTCAGAGCTGGTCAAATGTTGACTGGGTGCCCAGCTCTGAAGGCAGCATCTCATCAGCAGTAGCGTAGAAGTAAGCATGGTAATGCCATACCCATGTTGCCTTTACTGTGGATGACAAAGAGTAGTGGCTGATAAGGGCCCAGCTCTGCAGGCAGCAACACAGAAGTAAGGGTGGCAATACAATACAAGGCCATTCTTCCCTCTGTGCAGCTGCTGAGGATGGCTCTGCTTTCAGAGTTGGGCTTCTGGCCAATAGCCACTGCTCCCCAGCTGCCCAGCTCTGAAAGCAATGCTGCTGCCAGCAGCTGCACAGAAGTAAGGACAGCAATACTGCCTCCCTGTACAGTTATCTTGTGATGAGGGATGTAAAAATTGATCAGAACCATTGACCAGTGAAACTATTACGATTATATCGTTTAACCAGTTAACCATTGGTGGGGACAAAGCATCTGGGTGTGGGAGGGGGTCTACCAGAGCTGTTAGGAGACATGTCAGCGCCATTGCAGTGCAGCCAAGGGCTGGGATCCAGGGCCGCTATGGCGCATCTGCTCTAAAAGGGACCCCTGTAGCATGGCACTACCAGGATCTGTTTTCAGGGCTGGGATCGAGGGCTACTGTGGTATGACTGGGGATGAGTTCCTCCGCCAGGGCTGCTGTGGAGTGGATGGGGCCAGGGTCCCCTCTGCAGCTCTGCTTGCCTGCCAGGTAGATCCCTCACAGTTGTAGACTTGGCCTAAGGTCAGGAAGTCCAACTAAATTTGCAGCCTTAATTTTGAAGATATTTTTGGGGATTTTTTTGTTGCCTAAATATTATATCTTCATTTATTACAAATTAATTCCCTTATATTTAAGGTCATCTTTTAAAGGCTTCCAAATAGATCACTAGTCCTTTGGGTTTATGCTAACTTGAAAACTTTTCAAATGTCTCACAGCCTTTCATTTAGATTAATATATTAGAATAGAGTACAATACTGGCTGGTAGTCCAGTTAACCGCTAAGCATTCTGGTAAGCTTGATGCTTACCTAAACCTGTTAACCGTTTAACCTTTTACGTCCCTACTTGTGATCCCCACACAACTTTTTGTGGGGGGTAAGCACCCCAACAATTAGAAAATTAAAATGTCAGATTAAATACCTAAAATTGTTAAATTTACCACTTTTAAAATCATATGACTGTGAAATTGACCATGAATTAACTACTGCATTGTATACAACTCATTTTAACCAAATGGTCCTTAGTACTGATGGTTAATTTTTGTCCAATACAAGCCACGCAGAGAGGTGCATGTTTTCATCTCATAATTTCAGTAGTCACTATTTCTTTAAACTGCAGTATTCATTTTCAGAGATATCTGAAAATGGCCTAAGGTATTCTGACATCTATTTCAGGATTGCAATTTTCATTCCAGACTGTGAAGGGCAGAAAATGATAGACTGCTTCATTTCAATTATAAATCATGCTTCTAGACATTTTAAGTGGCTGTTTGCTAGAGGAAACTGAATAGATTATATGTCTCTTTCCAACAAGTTACTGTAGGTTGAGACCAGTATAAGTCAAGCTTACATGGTCTTACTGGAAAATTTTGTTCACAAAAGAACAGTGACATTTTTCTTTTTTCGTAAAGTATACTCACTGTCACTGATGCGTCAGTGATTCACAAGCAGAGTTAAACAACATTCTAATCCTCTCACAGAATCGTTGTCTTCTTCTACTGACCGTTTCTCATTGCTGCTTTTATATAGCTTCTTGAAATAGTGTACAAAAATATAAAAATAATAATAATAAAAAAATCTTAGCAAATGTACTGAGGCCAGGGGAATAAAGTTTTCTCTGACCAGTTTAAGCTAAAAAGCATTTGATTTGATTTTAGAGGTGTTAAGCACCTCTGAAAAGCAAGCAGCCTATTTGTCACTGCTATCCCTATCTCCTTCTTGCATTAAGGAGTTGGATTACATGTTATCATAGCATGTCCATGTCTTTAAAGACTAGCCTATTGTCAAAATGTAATGTTCTGAAGTAGAAAGACTGTCCAAAAATTATTTGTATTTCCTATGGAAGGCTTTTAGGAAATACAAATAATTTGTATTTGTAAAAGTAAACCTGAATTTAATTATTATGAACAGTGTTCCTTCATTAGTATTGAGAAAGCGTATTACTGTGTTATGTATAATCCAAACCCAGGGAATTTTGTCCAATTTTTGGCAGTGGTGTTGCAAGTGTATAAGTAATAACCATGCTTCCTACAAATTGTTGTTGGATAAGATAGAATTTCATTTATTACAAATATAATTCCCTTAATATTTAAGGTAATCTTTCTAAAGGCTTCCAATCAGATCACTAATGCTTCGGGTATATGTTAACTTGGAAGCTTTTCATATGTCTAATAGCCTTTCATTTAGATTAATATATGTGAATATAGTACAGAAGGATTTTAAAACTACGCTTACAGAACCAGAGTACTCTGGCAATTTGTTCTGTAAAAATAAAAAAGTTGAAATGCCAAAATTGCCTGTAAAATTTTCTTTGAAGAGACTTCTTATGTCTGTTCAAAAATGAATCTAAAGCTGATACTTTAGGTTTTATTTTATGTAGTATATAATTAAAATCAGTCTATATTGATTATCTTAAAATTTTGGTTAAAAGAAAAACCCCTCTGCTATTTAGCTAAGGCTTTATTTGCTGCTAATAAAGCAAAATGATTTTTATGGCATAGTTACAAAGCTTTGGACAGAGCAAATTAATAGACTGCAATAAACCCTACCAGAGTCAAATGGAAGTATCAAGTTTAAAAATTACTGGAAATTCAGGAATCATCGTTAACAACCTGATACAAACATGTTGGACATGGATATGATGAAAATTGACTATGAAGGTGGGGTTGGTTGTGTACTGCACTTTCACCCTACATTGCTAACCAAGGACATGTTCGTAAAAACTTGTTCAGTGAATTGTTCATTGTACTGACTGTCCTTCCTGTTAACTCAGTATTATTTTAGGATTTCAGTTCTCATGATTTTTGCAACTGTGGTGGCCGAGTGAATAGCTTGATTTTATGTCAGTGGAATGGAGGAGGCTATCATTGACTTTCTAGGGCTGTTCCACAAAACGACCTTGGGATACTAGTTTGAACATAAGAAGAGGACCTGATAATCAAAAGGGCTACAATCCTTGCTAAAGAACACTTGCAGGGGAAGTACCACAGGCTGAATTTCATGGTAAACTGGAGGATAAAAGGGAACTGATAGGTTCTTCTGTGATTCTGGTCAGGAAAAGACCTTCAGTCTTCTCCGTACTTTGATTTGTGTGTAGTCTGTTCCATTCACTTTTAGTTGATTTTTCTTGTGAACATAAGAACATAACATAAGAATGGCCATACTGGGTCAGACCAAAGGTCCATCTAGCCCAGTATCCTGTCTACTGACAGTGACCAGCACCAGGTGCCCCAGAGAGGTTGGACCGAAGACAATGATCAAGCGATTGTCTCCTGCCATCCCTCTCCAGCCTCTGACAAACAGAGGCCAAGGACACCATTTTATCCCCTGGCTAATAACCTTTTATGGACCTAACCTCCATGAATTTATCCAGCTTCTCTTTAAACTATATTATAGTCCTAGCCTTCACAGCCTCCTCTGGCAAGGAGTTCCACAGGTTGACTACACGCTGTGTGAAGAACTTTCTTTTATTAGTTTTAAACCTGCTACCCATTAATTTCATTTGGTGTCCTCTAGTTCTTCTATTATGGGAACTAATAAATAACTTTTCTTTATCAGCCCTCTCCACACCACTCATGATTTTATATACCTCTATCATATCCCCCCTCAGTCTTCTCTTTTCTAAACTGAAAAGTCCCAGTCGCTTTAACCTCTCCTCATATGGGACCCGTTCCAAACCCCTAATCATTTTAGTTGCCCTTTTCTGAACCCTTTCCAAGGCCAAAATATCTTTTTTGAGGTGAGGAGACAACATCTGTACACAGTATTCAAGATGTGGGCGTACCATAGTTTTATGCAGGGGCAGTAAGATGTTCTGGGTCTTATTTTCTATCCCTTTCCTAATAATTCCTAGCATCCTATTTGCCTTTTTGACCGCCGCTGCACTCTGTGTGGAAGTTTTCAGAGAACTGTCCACGATAACTCCAAGATCTCTTTCCTGATTTGTCGTAGCCAAATTAGCCCCCATCATACTATACGTATAGTTGGGGTTATTTTTCCCGATGTGCATTACTTTACACTTATCCACATTAAATTTCATTTGCCATTTTGTTGCCCAGTCACTCACTTGTTACCTTATTTGTGATATCATTATTAATCATTAGTTTTTCCAGATTCCAATCAAAACTCAATTCATTTTAGATTAAATAAAAGTAACATTTATTGGAATTTAACATTTATTGGAATTTTTACAGAAAGTAAAATAAGTGAAATAAAATGTATGTTCTCTCTACAATTAGATGCCTTTTATTTAAGCATCTAAATGTGGATTTAAGTACATGATTTTAGGCACCTAATGTTAGAAATGTTTTATCACGTATTTTCACTGTGCTTGAATTTTCATATCAACGTCAGAGAAGGATTTTACTGATTGTGTTAAGAGCTGCCTTTTCTCTTTTCAGGGAACTTTGTCGCCAGAAAAAAGATTGTGACTATTACTTCAGTATAGATTCAGATGTTGTGCTGACAAACCCAAAGATTTTAAGAATTCTGATAGAGCAAAACAGGTTAGTGAATGAAGAGCTTCTTTTGAAGCTATAGAAGTACTCCACAATATTCCCTTCTCCTTGTCCCTTCTAAGTCGTTTTGTAATATTGTAAGATAAATTTAGCCTAATTCCTTCTGGAGCATATCAGCATTCCATTCTACTTGAGGGAGCATGAGGTGATCATGTTACTGCCAGCTATTTGCTGCCAATAGACCACAAAGCCTTTCTAATGGCAAACATTTTTAACTTTGTAATTAATCTTGGCTGCTTGTTTGCAAAAAATCTGCTTGAAGGAATGCTGAGTTATGTGGGGAAAATAATCAGATCTAATTTATTTGGTTAATGGAACCACTTTCTAACTTGAAAATGTTAAAGTGAATAAGGTAGGTAAATTGAGCATGTTCACTGGATTGGGGTTTGTGGGCCAATCAGGTGGAGGAATGCTTGTCTTTCCCTGGTTTGTACATCAATCTTGGGGGCAAGTATGAGGATGTAGACTGCATGTGCAGAGACAGAAAATTAGGCACCTTTAGAAATCTTTTACTACAAAAAGGTGTCTATCAAGTTTCGGCACCAACAGAATACAGCTGCAGCAGCTGCTAGGTGGCAGGGGGTTGTGAATTCCAATGGTCCTGATTTTAAAATGTAAGCAGCTAAAGGGGCAGCTAGACACCTGAGTCCTTTTGTGAATCTAGCCCATGTTGACCAGGAAAATAGACAGATGATTATCACTCTTTATATTAAACATAGTAGCTAACAAGTCACAAAATGTCTTGCATAGAAAAATATGCACAAACAAATCCCAATATTAACATCCAAGAATTTGTCGTTCTGAAGATAGCTGTGTGGTATCATTGCTTTCTGTTAAGTGAAGTAGGATTTCCAAGACTGACCGTACATCTAGACTACATACCTCTGTCGCCAGAGGCATGTAGATTAGGCTACCAGGCATAGGAAAATGAAGTGGCGATTTAAATAATCACCGCTTCATTTAAATTTACATGGCTGCTGCGCTGAGCCGATCAGCTGTTTGTTGGCTCAGCGCGGTAGTCTGGACGCGCGGGTGTCGACATCAAAGGCATTTGTTGACCACCCAGGTATGCCTCATCCCAGGAGGCGTACCTGGGTGGTCGACAAATGCCTTTGATGTCGACACCCGCGCGTCCAGACTACCGCGCTGAGCCGACAAACAGCTGATCGGCTCAGCGCGGCAGCCATGTAAATTTAAATGAAGCGGCGATTATTTAAATCGCCGCTTCATTTTCCTATACCTGGTAGCCTAATCTACATGCTTCTGTCGCCAGAGGCATGTAGTCTAGACGTACCCCGAGTGATCAAAAATTGTGCAATTAAGGCATAATAAAGCTCACTTGTTTCAGTCTTAATATTTAGAGTTTTAAAAAGATTTAATTTTGGAAATGAGAGAACACTGTAATTCTGGCTCTTAAGATCTGTTTCTCATTGTAAAAAATGATCTCAAGATTCACGACAATGTAAACTTTCATATCTGATACAAATATAAAATAAAACTTTGTTAGCTTTTTACAATTTCTAGAAAAGATCCATCATTGACTACAATTAATAGCTCAATGTTGTTTTCGCTATTTCAGAGCCAAATCTTTCTTGCTTTATTCATGAAAATACATGTATTCCCATGTGAGTAAAGTAGGCAGGATTCAGCCCTGAATAGTAATGCCCAACTTTTTTCAGGTGATTTAGATAGAGGCAGAGTAATAATATCATCAGCATATATTGGAAATGTGTGTTTATATAATGATAAAGACTGAATTGTGGATAAAGGCATAGCTGGCTTGTCATTTTGAGTATATTATTTCTTTGCTGAAATGTGTTGCTTTGTAATAGACTGCAGACAGAAGTAGTGCAAGCTTCACAAAACAGGCCTACCTGGGGGGCTGCACTTATAAAAGAAATTCCATTATTTTGCTTCCATTTCTAGCCACCTCATATTTCTCTTTTCACCTCTGTTTTAAATGGCTGAGTTATGGAATTATTCCAAATGGAAAAATAAGTGAAGTCCTTTGCCTTTTTGCCTCTTCTGTATATCATTAGCTAAGCATTGTTAAAGAGGAACTGCTTGTGTTACTCCTGTCCGCAGAAAGTGGACAAGACAGTATATTCCTCTGCCTGAAAACTCTATGATTTATAGGGATCCTGGGAATAGCAGCTGAATTCCTGTCTGCTGGTCTCACCTTTGGGTGGCTGGAGGTTTGGAAACTGGCAGTTAATGCTAGTATAATGGAAGCATCAAAGTTCATTTTTATTTTCTTATTCATTATTTTATTTTTATAGAAAGATAATTGCTCCACTTGTAACTCGTCATGGGAAGTTATGGTCCAACTTTTGGGGTGCTTTGAGCCCTGATGGCTATTACGCTCGATCAGAAGATTATGTGGATATTGTCCAAGGGAACAGAGTGTAAGTTACCTTAAGTTAATCACGAACACCAGATACAATATTTTCCATGTAAAGAGTGAAAACTTTTGAATAGTTATGGTGTGTCTGTTCTGCACTGCAGCTCGAAATAAGACACTCAATTTGAGCTACGCAAATTGGGTACCTTATTTTGATGTTATGTCGAAATAGCTTATTTCGAAATTTGGCTGTCTGCACTGCACTTATTTCAAAATAATTTGCTGTTCCAAAACGTCCCTTACTCCTTGTGGAATGAGATTTACGGGGCCATCAGAATAGTGAGCCTATTATATAGTGAAACAAGGGGGGCATGCTCAGAAGACCTCCAGTATGCTGACATAGCACAGTAGAGCAGACATAGCCTTAATGTTGCTTATGTTGATGCATTCTTTCAATAAGCTGGGAATATTTTCTATTTCAGCAATCTAAAATGGAAAAGCAAAGTGCCAAGCACAATGAAGTCATAGATGCTATCATGATAAATATGTGATGGTCATCAGTATTATGCTATGAAAATGAACTTTGATTAATTGCGAAAACTGAAGGCGGTTTATTGTTAATCTGCTACTATGAATTTATGCCAAAAATAATCCCAGTAACATTTCATCCAATGCACAAGTAAAGTACTTTCCCATCTCTTCTGGATGAGTACAGTATTTAACCAGCAGCTGAAATTGAATTAATTCTGTAATAGAAATATTTGTTCCATTACAAGCCATCTGCTTTCCATCCTTATTACCACCCAGAAATGTTGAAGTCAAAGCAAATGAGGAATACTTTCATTTCACACACAGTAACTTTTCCTCAGAATGAATGTACTTTATGTGTGCCAGTATCCCCTATTTGGCCCTGATAATAAGGAAAAGTCTTACTAGCCTGATACTCCTTTAGATATGTACCTATTTTATTGATCTGCCTCTGGCATCTGCCTCTGGGATCTGCACAGTAGTGTGTTGTACTATGAAAATGTCTACTTGTTATTGGCTCAACTGAATTAAATTTATGATCTCTTGCATATCAATGGAAAGCAATCAGTTGACCTGTGAGAAGCTACAATTGGGTGTTTAACATAAAATCTAATAGTTCTTTTCATCTCACAGAGTAGCTAAATGTTGTAAGATAAATGAATCTGATTGCTAGCCTGGACCTAGTCTGAAAAGGGATGTGTTTATATATTTAAAACCCACTTTAGAGAATTTGATAATATTACTTTTTAATGGTAAAAGTTCATAACATTTTAATTACTGCCTACACCTGCAGAAGGAGTGCACTCCCTTCAAGTCTGGCTGTAGTTTTTCAGATATTGTGGGAACATTGCAGCATTGCCTTGAACTTTGCCTGATCTGTAGATAATAAACGCATGATGTTCAAATTGAAAAATCAAAATACATTCCAGTTTTCATAGTCTTAACTGTTTCCCTTGGACTTATTTTGCAGTGGAGTTTGGAATATCCCTTATATGGCTAATATATACTTAATTAAAGGACAGACTCTCAGATCAGAGATGAGAGAGAGAAACTATTTTGTTCGTGATAAATTGGATCCTGATATGGCACTCTGCAGGAATGCCAGGGAAATGGTAAGGTGTATGGATGATGGATTGCTTTCAAATAGTACATGCACATTTTTTACCTTCTTGCTACACATGTATGTATTTAAACTTGAATTATGTTGATATCTTTCTAATTAAAAGTACTAGCCAATTTTTTGTGTGATACTGGCATTTATTTGATTTTTTTTTTTTTAAATCAGTAAAAAGAATACAATGGAAGCATTTGGCTTTGTTTAAGACCAGCAGTCCAGCACACTGAGTTTTCAATGCATTTAAATAGAAATTGTAGGTACTGTACCTTGCTTATTAGCAGAATTGTATAACATGGAAGACTCAGTGGCTATTCTGTTAGTCGATGATAGCTGATATATTATCTCTATTTGTCTAAAAATGTCTTAATAGGAATAATTTGGAACTTATAGCAAGTTAGGTCGGACACTTTATTTTATATTTAAATGAGAATACTTAAAGTTGATTGAATCTTCTAATGTAAAAGTCTTATTTTAAGCTATTTTCAGAGATACTCTTACTAAAGAGTGTTATGCTATTTACCCTTACCTGTATTATTCTGTCAGTATATGAAGACTGATTTACATTTTGAGTATAAATATGCAAACCCATATTTGTACCAATATTTACACTAGTTTCAGAACAGAAACAAATAAGAGGTAAACCACAGCTATTTCCAGACAGTATAGTATTGAAAACAAAAACTGGCTGAATTGAACAAGAAAAGTTGGCAAGTATAATTTTTTTTTATTCCTTCTATAACAAGGCATGTTGTCATTTGTTTGTACTCATTCTACAAAACAGCCCAGTCAACATACTCTTGTTTTCAACCTTCTAAGCATCGGTTATTGCAATCTGTGTTTACCATGTGCTTGTGTTAAACTAATCTGACTCTGTGGCTCGTAAGAGAATTTCCCTCTCTCTTTCTCTTTCTCAACCTGTGCTATGAGCCAGTCTGGTATGTGCTTGGTTTTGTATTGCAGCAGATAAGAAGGGGCTAGTGAATACAGCTTTAACTATGAGCTTTGCTTGGAGATGCATGCTGTTTGTAAAAGCTAATTTGCAATATCAGCTTTTGATCAAAGGCTGGTATTTGCCTAATGTAAATGTGGAACCTAAAACCTAATACATCTCTGACAAACAGAAAGACCATGTATCGGTCAACTGATGTGATGCTTCTCCTTCATTTTAGAATTTACAAAGGGAAAAAGGCTCCCCTTCTTCGGAAACATTCCATATGCTCAGACCCCCAAAGGTGTTGCTTTTTTTATTCATTAGTTGTTACTATTATGCAGTATTTTTCTACCAAAGAAAAATCCTTCTCTCTCCGCTTACCCTAGGAAAATGTTGCCATCTCTTTTTCTTTAGTCCTAAATTTTCAAAAGGGACTGGTGATGTAGGGTGACCAATCAAGACATCTTGAGCCTTGATTTTTCACAGTATGGACTCCTAATGTTTCTGCAATGTTCTGCAGGTTCCCTTTATGTGCCTCTATCTGGGGACCTAGAAATCAAGACAGTATCACTAGTAATTTTCTGAGGATTTATCTTAATTGGCATTTTATTAGAGAAATTAGTTAAACAATTAAAAACCTCTCTGAATATTACTCAAAAAATCACAAAAAATTACAGTGCAAAGTTTCTCTGGCCTGTGTAGTCTAACTTATTTGCAAAGTCTTTGTTCAGTTTTGCTATAGCTTGTGTTTGTGCAACCATTGGACAAAATCCTGCCATGTCTACTCCCATGAATAAGTCCTGTTGCTAGCCCCATGTGTGAAAAGCGATCAAGAATTGGTCTCAGTTTGTCATGTTTTAGGAAAAGGAAACAAGCACTAATGATGTGTTAGGCTATGTTTAAACTACATCCATCTTTCGAAAGAGGGATATAAATTAGGCAGATCGAAAGCGCAAATGAAGCGGGGAGTTAAATATACCGTGCTTCATTTGCATAATTGTGTCATAGTGTTCTTTCGAAAAAGGTTTTTTTTTTTCGAAAGAACCGCAGGTAGACAGTGGTATCACTTTCAAAATACTCTTTTTCAGAAGAACGCTGTGATGCTATTATGCAAATGAAGCACAGGATATTTAAATCCCCACTTCATTTGCACTTTTGATCTGCTTAATTCACATCCCTCTTTCAAAAGAGGGATGTAGTTTAGATATGCATGCTGTCAGAAGCATATGGGCAGTGTATGATCTTAAAAAATTCTTCCTGTCCTAGAGATATTAGTAGTGTTTCCTCATTTCAACAATATCAAATCATTCTCAAGTCAGAATAAATTTGTTTCCCCGCTCAAAGGGCTTGATTGATATTAGTGTTTCTCCAGATTTATGCTGATGTAACTTTAATGAAATTATACTTACATGAACAAAGCCTGAACAACAACATGGTGAATCAAGCCCATTATATATTGCATAGGAAAGTGTTGTGATAAGCATTGGTTAGCCACTTTTGCCAGGCCCTCCTTGTTTTCCCTGCTGCAACTGGTTAGTGTGTTGGTAAGGGACAAGAACTGAGCACATGTTTAATACGTTTTACCATGCTGGCTGTTTAACACTTTTTCAGATCTAAAACTGAGGTCCAGAAGCAAGTGGGAATGGCTCTGTGTTGTGCAAATGTCAGCTAGAGAAAACTTTGTAAAATGAGGGTTGGATCTGAAAAACAGTTAAATTAAAAGAAAACCCAATTTCTTTTAAACAAAAATATTTTCTGCCACTAATTCTAATAAAAACAATAAGGAGTCATGTGGCACCTTAAAGGCTAAAACATTTATTTGGGCATATGCTTTCATGGGCAAAGAAATCCACTTCCGCAGATGCTTATCACAGCTGTTGAAGTGGGTTTTTTGCCCATTGAAGTGTATGTCCAAATATATTTGTTAGTCGTTAAGGTGCCACAGGACTCCTCATTGTTTTTGCAGATACAAACTAACATGGCTACCCTTCTGATATCTAATTTCCAATCAAGGGAGCCCTGTTAATATCCTGGGTTTTATTTATGAAGCAGTATAGCAGCACATTTAAGTTTTGGTGTTTATCTCACTGAGAGATTCTTTTTCTCATAATAATTTTAACATGTATTATATTTTCTGATATTTTTATTTCAGGTTGATTACCAAAAAGATTGCTTAATAGTGTGTGTATATACTGAAGCAGAGCAGAACTTGCACGTTTTGTTTTTTGACAGTACTTGAACTTTTTCAGATAGAATTCCCAGCCTTAGACATTGTTGTCAGTTTTATTTATTCAAACAGAGAGCTCTGTTTGAAAACAGGTATTTCAAGAGCATTGACCATTTCTAGTTTTATTAAAGGAAAAAAAAATTAAGTGTTTTTCTTTTCCAATTACATGTTTGCATTTTTATAAAAAAAATTGGTTGCCTTAATTTGATTAGAAAACAAATGAGAACAAACATGTCATTTTTATTGTGGATCATAGTAAAAATACATATTTAGGAATCAGTAATAGACAGAAACAGAAACAGTCCTGTGAAAGGTTAGAGATTTTCTTAAAAAAAAAAAAAGTTAGTTAAAATGTACACGTGTGTGCGCGCACACGTGCGCGCATTGAGAGAGCAAAACAAATAAATAGCTAAAATATAAATGAAATGATCGATACTATATTGTGTTTTAGGGAGCTGTACATAAAATCTTAAAAGCGGAATCTTTTTTTACTATTAATCAGTTTTTCTAACAATTTTTCTTTGTATTTTTTTTTTTGATACAGGGTGTCTTTATGTACATTACTAACAGACATGAATTTGGGAGACTTATTTCAACTGCCAACTACAATACCTCCCACTACAACAATGATCTCTGGCAGATTTTTGAAAATCCTGTGGTATATATCACATTATGCATGAAACAAGTTTTATAAATCATTATATGACCATCTTGAAATTTATAACTTTTTATGGTTTTTATGTAGTAGACAATATTAAAGCATATCAAGACACATACATCATAATACATTCAGTAGCAGCATATCATATAAAATATCTGATTCATAATCTGGGGAAAAAGGAAATACATGCATGTATCATTAAAATGGCCCTATAAATCCCCAAATGTTTCCTGAAATAATAGAATTAAGAGTTAATTTACAGATATAGTAAAATATTTAATTGCTTCTAATGATTTGAAAGGAAGCAATTAAATGAATTTACAGAGTAGTAAAATTAATATTTAATGTTTATATTTTTGTTGTACATTTTTAAAAATAAAATGAATGAGTGGTTTAATCCATTCAAATCCTTCTTTTCAGGACTGGAAGGAAACTTATATAAACCCCAACTACTCAAAGATCTTCACTGAAAATATAGTGGAACAGGTTGGTATTAATACTATTAAAATGAGACAGACAAAAACAAATATTTACCTATGTTTTGATTCAATGAATGGAATAGAATAAATGCTTCAACTGTCGTTTCACAATGAGCTGCAGTCTGGGTAGATCTCCGTTTGTATATGCACCTAAAAAATGGAAGTGATCGCATCCTAAAATTAGAAATTTTGAGGAAGGGCTACATAACTGAATTTTGCATTATAGAACTTGCTAAGCATTGCAAATTTTATCCTTTTAAATAGTTGGATGGGAGATGTCCGAAGAAAACTGAAGTTCATCAAGAAGTAGTGGTTTTACTTCATTAAGCCACTTCCTCTGAGTGAGACTTACAACTGATATGAAATCTCAGAGGGGTAGCCATGTTAGTCTGTAACTTTAACAACAAGCAGCCCTGTGTCCCTTTAGAGACTAAGAGTGCATCTACACTGAAAGGCTGTTTTGGGATACCAGAGGTATCCTGAAATAGCTACCCCATGTCTTTTGAATGCATCTCCTATTGTGAAATATAGCGGACCCGCTATTTCGGTGTTCCTGTAAATCTTGTTCCACGAGGAATAAGGAATGTCTCGAAATAGTGTGTTGTTTTGAAATTTGGCGCTGTGTAAATGCCTATTTCGAAATAGAATCAAAATAAGTTATGCAGTTTGCGCAAATTGTGTATCTTATTTCAAGTGAAGGGTGCAGTTCATAAAAAATATATCATGAGCTTTCATGAGTTTAATCCACTTCCTCAGATGAGTTGGAGTGAAAATTACAGAATCCAAATATATATAACAGCAAAAGCAGATACCTATCAATTGTAGGACCAGTTTTACTGACTCTAATTGAGTCAGGCTGGATGTGTTCCATTCATAACGTTTGATGTGTAAATGCGAATATGGGGGGTGGGGAAAATTGTTTTTATAGTGCATTAACCATTTGGGCTTTATTCAAGCCCATCTTAACAGTGTCAAATATGAAGAACATTTGAGGTCGAAAGGGAACCCCATAGAATTTTCTGCAAGAGGATGAATGTCACTTCCAGTGGTCTGGTGGAATTTCACCTTCTGTTCCACCCCTTTTATTTAAATTCCCTCGGTTGTTTCAATTGGAAACTGTATTCTTCATTCCTTTCTTTGCACAAATAAATCTCACTGCCCCCAGTATAGCGATGTTTGTGCCAAATGCTTAGCTTTTGCACCTCAGAATTAGAGATGTTAAAATCAGGTTAATTGACTAATTGAGTAGTAGATAGAATTTTTATTGACTACTCAATTAGTCAATAGGGGAAGGCTGCGCAGCTTAGTCCTGGCTCACATTGGATTCAAGAAAAAACCCTGCTGCAGCTCTGCAATTTAATATTTAATAGGAGCCAGGGAGCAAGCTGCCCGATTTCTTCTGCGTTTTAAATTGCAGAGTTGCAGTGGGGTTTGGTCCCGGACCCAGTGAAAACTGTGAGTGAGCTGAGCTGCCTGTCCAGCCAGCAGCAGCCCCTGTCCACAGTGAGGATCCTAGCGGGGAGCAGAGTACCCCCCCGCCCCCGGAAGCTCCCCATGTTGCTGCAGCTAATGGAGGGGCAGGCAGCACCACAGAGTCGGTGCTGGGGGGGTGGCGGCAGCTTTTAAGCCAGCCCCCTCAATACTAGCTCCTGTTCCCCCTTCCCCCCGTCCCGCTGCCTCTTATAGAGAGGCAGGAAGGGGAAGGGGAAATGTGAGTATCCCAGAGGTATCCCGAAAAAACTTCACTGTATCCAGGGAACGCATTTGCTCTTCCGCAAAAAAAAGCGGAAGAGAAAATGCGCTCTTTCGGAAGCCCCCGTGTTCCTCATTCTACATGGAAGAAGGGGGCTTCCTTGAAAAGAGAGCTTTTTTCGGACATTTGACCCAGTCTAGACAGGCCAAATGTTGGAAAAACCTCTTCTGACAAAAGAATCAGAAAAAGATACACAAAATACAGAGTGCATTTTGTGTACCTTTTTCTGACAAAAGCTTGTGGTCTAGCCATACCACCATTCACAGAGAGTAGTTATCAGTGATGCACAGTCCAGCTGGAAAGGCAAGTGGGATCTCATGAGGATCAGTTCAATATCTTTATCAATTAATTAAATAACAGCATAGAGAGTATACTTATAAATTTTGCACAGTATACCAATCTGGTGAGTGTTTTGGTGTGTAGAATTAAAATTCAAAATGATCTGAACAAACTGGAGAAATGCTCTGAGGTAATAGGATGAAATTCGATGAGGGCAAATGCAAAGTACTTGATTGCTCCTTCCTAAATGAATTGCATACACACAAAACAGGAAATGACTGCCTGGGTTTATTTAGTATGAGGAAAGAAGACTGAGAGGCGAGACATAAGTTTCCATGTACATAAAAGGTTGCTACAAAGAGGAAGGAGAAAAATTATTGTCCTTAACATCTGAGGATAGGACAAGTAGCAATGGGTGTAAATTGCAGCAAGGACAGTTTAGGTTGGATATTAAGAAAAATTTCCTATTTGTCAGAACACACAATGGAATAAGTTGACTAGGGAGGATGTGGAATCTCTATCATTTGAGTTTAAGAGCAGGTTAGACAAATACATGTTGTTGCATAATCTTGCATTTGGTATAGGTGATAAGACTAGGTTACAAGAAGACTTCTTGAAGTCCCTTCTAGTAGTTGATTGTATGCTGATTTTGCTTTTCAGAGAATATTTTGGCAAAGATATTGTGGTTTAGATGAGAATAATCCTACAATTTACATATCATTTTTTTTCTCCTGAATATCTAAAAATATTAATTTAAACTTATGGTAATTGTAACCCCCCACCCCGTCAGGAACACGAGCTAAATACAATAAATAACCTTTTACAGTGAAGTGAAAAGACAATGTACTGTACTGACTGATCTGGAATTTCTTCCTTTAATATATCTGACGTCTGACTTTAGAGTGGAAATAATGAGACTTCTTTATTGCTGTACCTAGCTGCTTTTTGACATCAGTTAAAATTACTACAATAATAACTATGATTTCTAACATGATTATATGATTTTTTTATAGCCGTGCCCCGATGTGTTTTGGTTTCCCATATTTTCAGAGACTGCCTGTGATGAACTGGTGGAGGAAATGGAACATTATGGACAATGGTCTGGAGGAAAACATCGTGTAAGTTCATCTCTTGTTTAAAAAAAAAACAACTGGTACATGTTTACTAACAGGCCTTCATGTACTTCAATGTTTTAATTGTTTCATTAGAAAATGCATTGGAAGGTGTAGTCTGAAACTACTGAGAACTTAATTAAAAATGACACTTTTATTGCCTTTAATTTCTATATGTCTGCAGTTTTCAAAGACATTAAAACCTATTATAAAAGCAATGGAAAAAAACCACATTTTTGGTTCTTTCTGTTTTTTAGGATAGTCGTATATCTGGAGGTTATGAAAATGTCCCAACTGATGATATTCATATGAAGCAAATCGGATTGGATGGTGAATGGCTACATTTCATTAGGGAGTTCATTGCACCAGTAACACTAAAAGTCTTTGCCGGCTATTATACAAAGGTAAACTTCTTGTTCACGAACAAGAATCTTCTTTCTCATGAAATATCTTAGGGTATGTCTACACTAGAAAGTTAGTTCGAACTAACGGACGTTAGTTCGAACTAACTTTCCTATGCGCTACACTAGCGCTTCGCTAGTTCGAATTTGAATCGAACTAGCGGAGCGCTTAGTTCGAACTAGGTAAACCTCATTTTACGAGGACTAACGCCTAGTTCGAACTAGCTAGTTCGAACTAAGGGCTGTGTAGCCCTTTAGTTCGAACTAGTGGGAGGCTAGCCCTCCCCAGGTTTCCCTGGTGGCCACTCTGGCCAACACCAGGGAAACTCTATGCCCCCCTCCCGGCCCCGGACCCCTTAAAGGGGCACGGGCTGGCTACGGTGCCCGTGCCAGGTGCAAGCCTGCCAGCACCCAGCCAGCAGACCCTGCACCTGGCACGGCACAGAGCCACCCACCCGATGCCCCCCAGCCCACCCCCTCTTGCCGGGACCAGGCTGGCGGCTCCCGGGAGCTTGCCCTGGACCGCAAGAGGCGGGCACCTTCCTGGGCTAGTGCGGACATCGTGGACCTCGTCCACGATCTCCGCACTAGGCACAGGAAAGTGGCCGTCTAGGGCAGGAGAGCTGCCAGCCTGGCCACCCAGGACCAGGTGTGCATGAAAATCAAGGGGGTCCACTGAGACCCCCGACACTGAGCCCTGAGCTTACAATGGCCGTCCTGGGTCAGACCAAAGGTCCATCTAGCCCAGTAGCCTGTCTGCCGACAGCGGCCAACCCTAGGAACCCTGGAGGGGATGGACCGAAGACAATGACCAAGCCATTTGTCTTGTGCCATCCCTCTCCAGCCTTCCACAAACTTTGGGCAGGGACACCACTCCTACCCTCTGGCTAATAGGACTCCATGGACCCAACCTCCATGACTTGATCTCACTTCCCTTTCAACTCTGTTCTAGTTGTAGCCTTCACAGCCTCCTGCAGCAAGGAGTTCCACAGGTTAACTATTTGCTTTGTCAACAACAACAACTTTCTCTTACTAGTTTCAAGCCTGCTACCCAGTCCTTTCCTTTGGTGTCCTCTAGTCCTTCTTTATGGGAACTCATGAAGAACTTTTCTGAATGCACCCTCTCCACCCAACCCCTGCTTTTAGAGACCTCTATCCTGTCCCCCCTCCGTCTCCTCTTTTCTAAGCTGAACAGTCCCAGTCTCTGTAGCCTCTCTTCATCTGGGACCTGTTCCCAACCCCTGATCATGTTAGTTGCCCTCCCCTCTCCCAGCCTTTCTCTTCCCCTCTCCCACCTCCTTTTCCCAGTCTCCCCCAGTTTTTTTCAATAAAGACAGAGTCAATGTTGGAAGAAACGTTATCTTTATTTTGTACATCAATAAGAAGGGGGGCTAGGGAAGGGCAAGTGGAAGGAGGTGAGGGAGGAATGGGGTACGAGCCCCCGATGGGGAGGACTGGGCTGGCTCTGCGGGCTTCTGGGGGTGGAAGCTCTCCTGCAGCCCCCCAATTACTCCCTCTCCCCAGATGGCAGCCTGCGGCAAGTGCAGCCGGGCTGATGGCCGAGTGGTGTGATGTGCCCAGTGTGGGCACTCAGGGCACTCCAAGCCAGAACTTCTTTGCAAGCGGGGCACCCCTTAGAACTGTGTGTCCGGGGTGGGGGTCGGGACCCTTTAAGCGCAGCCCTCGGCTAGCCTGAGACAGTATCTCCATGCTCTAAGTCCTCCTTTTATGCCCTGCCGGCACTGCTTCCGGCCATCATTAAGCCCTGTTCAGAGTCCACTCAATGTGGACTTACTAGTTCGAACTAGCAAAACGCTAGTTCGAACTAGTTTTTAGTTCTAGATGCGTTAGTTCGAACTAGCTTAGTTCGAATTAACTAATTCGAACTAAGTTAGTTCGAACTAGCGCTGTAGTGTAGACGTACCCTTAGAGACTACCCTTTACTCAGTTTTGTTTGATTATTATACATTTAAAAAAATGGTTACTTCATGTGCTGATTGAAAATGTTTTAGATTTGCCAGTTGTGTTGATGATTGATAAAATACATTCAGAGTTATTAAAACTGTTTTTGATTGGACTGGAAGCAGAAACACTTTCCAGTGAGTTGTTTTTTTTCAGTTCAGCTCCCACAAATAAGCATATATGTGGTTTTAAAAATTCAGACACTGATGAGAAACCTTTTGGATTGCTACACATTTATTTCAGGGATATGCCATGCTGAATTTTGTTGTAAAATACACTACTGACAGACAGCGTTCCCTCAGACCTCATCATGACTCTTCTACATTTACCATCAACATTGCTCTCAACAAAGTAGGAGAAGATTTTCAGGTAAGCAATATTCATTTAACTAAATATTGTTTTTGAATTTATCTTAATCATTACCATCATTGGGTCCAAATAAACATGGCTAGAAACTTGTGTAAGAGGAAGAGACATGAACCCCCCCTAACAATATGTTGTCAGGATGAACAGTTAGCTGCTCTCCTGTTGTTGTCAGTGAAACAACCCATGGAGCATGGTAGAACAGTTTGTTCTATTTTTTCCACTGAGGCATGCAGCATATTTTCCATTATCTTAAATAATTTTAGATTCAAAACTGCTATTTTGGGGAGAGATGCTTTGGCTCTAGACACCTGATAAAGAAAAACACTTGATCATGGGTTACTATGCTGTCCTAAATAAAGCAGCTGTCCTGAACCAGGGCCTAGGAAAGGTGATTAATTAGTTTATCATTAGCAATAATGTTACTGAATGGATGATTGGTTGGAAACAAAAACACCACTGAGTGTAAAGAATCTGCTCTGCAATGATTACCAAAATAAAAGGGATTGAAATCCTTACTGCCATGTAATGCTGCCACATGTACTGCTAGAAAGGAAGTATCTCTTAAGAAATATACCTTACTAGAATGGATAGAGAATTTCATCTATTGTTAAGTATCTGTTAATAACAATAAAACATGCTGAAAACTCTTGTATGTAAATGCTATTATATCCCAAATTAAACTTCTGTGTTCTGATTTTTGCAACAGGGAGGTGGATGCAAATTTATTAGGTACAACTGTTCAATTGAGTCACCCAGGAAAGGGTGGAGCTTCATGCATCCAGGAAGACTTACTCATTTACACGAAGGACTTCCCATTTTAAATGGAACAAGATACATCGCAGTGTCATTTATCGATCCGTAACTTTGTTTTCCTGCCTCTTCAAACCCAATGGCTGGTTCTTTGACATAAACTCTTATTTATAGTTTTCCTCCGAGAAGATGGTGATAAAAGAAACTTTAAATTAATTCCTGTAGACAGCAGCTTTACTTTAAGCTAAACCATTGAAAAAAAAACTTTTAAAAATGTTGGACACTCCCAAATGTCTACTCTGAGCCTTGAATCACAAAGTAAAAATATCCTGCTTATTTTTGTATTTTGCTGTCTTGAAAGGTGGGGCAGGGAGGGAAAATAGAAGTGCATTTTAAAATGGCTTGTTTTTTCTGTTATGAAAAATTCTAGATACAAAATTATCTCCAAATCTTTTCTCATGGTTTTCATTCAGTAAAATGATGCAGACAAAGTTGTGTGTTGTGCATATTTTATAACCACGAAGAGAGCCACATATACAATTAGCATTAAGTGAATCCCTTCACCTAGCAGCATTGCATACAAATTTTGGTTTTATAAAAAAGCATTTTTTGTGCATTAATGTGCACCTCAGCACTCCTCAGTAAATTTATAAAAATATTTAGTTCATATTAAATATTGACATCTATATTCTCCTAAAGAAAATATGCATTGTGGAGTTTGAGAAATAGATTGAATAAGTTTGATTTAAAATGGTTTTAACAAGAACTATAAATGTGTTAAAGAAAAGATTAAAGAAAAGCTTGTCACAATAAGGTTACTTCTTTCTCAAGTGTTCTTCAATTAAAATGAGCTATTTTTGTAAATGTATAGTTTGACCAGATTGATACTGGAAATCAGAATGCTATTTTTAGAACACTGATAAATTTTAATTTCAAGATGTTTTGTAAACACAATTTTTTGTTATTTAAAATTACTTGAATTTTGTATCAGGAAAATGAAATTGGTGAAGTCTTTCTTTTAAACCAAAGAGGTTTGACTCACCGTTTATTTTAAAGGAATTTGTTTTAAATATTTCTACTGTATCTACTGTTTGTAACTTAAAGAAACTTGAAGCAAACTCTAAACCATGGAACGTAAGGTGCCAGAATGCACAGTATCTTCAAAAATTGTGAAAAAAATAAAAGGTAATTTTAAAATTATTGTAACAGTTTCTGTTTGTCTTAGTGATGATGGCACTATATTCAAAACTGTTATCTTTATATTGAGTGTCTTTAACTATTTTAAAAGGAACATGGCCAGCATGATCAACTCTATGTTGGCACAAGGTTTTTCTTTTTCAAAAAATATTTTGAGTATTGACTGCTAGCTACTTATTGCTATTGAATAATATCTTTCACTAAATGGCATCTTGGTCAATATCAAGATGAGCCAAGTTTTAAGAATTTCAGCAGCACTGTGTGTGTTTGCTGCCTGATGTAATAATCCTTGTTTGCTAACAGGATTTTGTGGTGATCTAAGCAGCAAACCTTTCCCTCCGTATCCTGACTGATGCTGTGTTGAAGGGAAATCACCACCAGTACTGCATTGTTAGTCTGAGTGGTTTTAAGACCAGTTTGGTTTTTAGGAGTTGTAGTTCTCTGTATCATCCAGTTATACTGAAAGGACAGAAGACACTTGTTATGGATTTAATCAAGTTGCAACATCATTATTGGATGTCTGGGACTAATCGGCAGATGACAGTGTACAGTGCAGGTAACCCCATATTTATTTTGTAATTCCCTCTGGGGCATCATTCAGGTCCCCCTCTTTTCCATCCAGGTCCTTCCAGCATGTCCATTTCTGAGACTTTACCATTCAGGGGGAGGAGGAGAGAATTTTACCAACATCCTCTCATTCTCCATCCACGTCCCTCCAGCTAATCCATGGCTGGGTCTTTACCATCCACCCCCCTCATAAGAGGAGTAAAGTGGGCTATAAGAAGGGGCGGGGGGTGGCTTCCTGCCATTACAACCATAGGTGACCCAAATCTCTCACCATTCTGTTTCTTCAACCAGCACCTCTTTTTAAGGTCTTTACCAGGCCATTTATCTGGTCACTGAGGGTATGTCTACACTACCACCCTAGTTCGAACTAGGGTGGTTAATGTAGGCAACCAAAGTTGCAAATGAAGCCTGGGATTTAAATATCCTGGGCTTCATTTGCATCTTGCCGGGCGCTGCCATTTTTAAAGCCCCGGTAGTTCGGATTCCGTGCCCGCGGCTACACGTGGCACAGAGTAGGTAGTTTGGATTAGGCTCTCTAATCCGAACTACCGTTACACCTCGTTCCATGAGGAGCTGTATGGAGGCAGGTGGTTCCCATGCCAGGGCTTGCATCTATAAAATGTTCTGCCCTTACGTTGCCGAGCGGGTGAGGGTTTCCTGCAAGCCTGGACAATGACTTCAGTGTAGGGCAGTTATTTAATTTTCTCCAATTCAAATAGATGCTTACAGATTTCAGAAATGCACCAGCACACTGAGTTTCCTAAATGAATACCTTCCAGTTTTGGAGATATAGGTTAGATCTCCCTGGTCCAGCACCCTCGGGACCTTTCTTGGATCAGGGGAGATCCCCAGCCCCCATCCCACAGCCTGTCCACCCTCCACACCACAGATTCCCTTTTGAGCCCAGCCGGCCTCCTGCCTTTAGCCTGGCTGGGTGGCCAGTCCCTGATCCCCATACTGATAGCCTCACCCAGGGCTGCCACGGGCTCAGCACCCTGGATGGGGCTGCCGTAGGCTCTCTGTTTCAGAGACATCTGTGATCCTGCCGGACCATGGATGTTGCCAGACCAGAGAGTTCTGGTTTAGGGAGTTACAATGTGTACCTTTAACTGAATGAGCTACTTTGACTGGATGTAGGCTGCACTTAGGCAAATGATAAAATACAGAAAACCTTAGCACTCTGCTGAAAGCAGCCTTTGTTAAACACCTTTTTTCTGAGTGTTTGCCTATGGCCTATTAGAGGAAAATGGAACAGAGGATTCCTTCTACTGCTCGATCAGTTTAATGTAGGTCAGTGTAATAAGGCTCTCTTTATAAAGAGAGGTTTGAAAACTGGAGGAGGGATGAGATTTTTTTTTTTGTAGATCATTCTGCGTAATTTTTGCTTTTATATTCTAGACTACAGACTTTAGTAAACAGTGTCTCTTTCAGGTAGATTGAAAAGTTAAGCACTGAGACAGCGCACTCATTTACTTCTCTGGATAGAGTAAATATTGGAAAAACAGGCCAATTCCAATGGACATTAATATCTAAAATGCACAAATGTTTGGTCTTAACAATGAAATTAGATGTGGTTTGTTAGTTTTAAAGTACCATAAGTAAACTAGCTCATTTGAATTTTCTGATAGTGCTATAAAACAAACTTTGGGAGAGATGTCTGACCCTCCTACTACTAGAGATACTGAGATACAAGATAAGTAACTTGGAGAAAATGCAGCCTAACCTCTGGCAGTATTCATAAGACATTAGGAGTGCAAGGACATAATGGTGGACTCTAAACTGCAGTAGATGAGACTTTTGCAGATTCTCTAGTGTTCCTTATGTTCAAGCCTAGTTCTTTACTGATAAATCACAAATGAACTCTCGTCAAGGTGATGAGAGAGAGGCAAACTTGTATTGCTTTTTAACATAATGTGAAGCTTAAGTATGTTTGATCCACTTTGGTGTGGGTGTGAAGGCGACTGTTGACTTAGTATTGGAGAACACTCATGTCAAGGCTGTTCCTCACTCTGACACTATATGCAGAAGTTGGGGGCCCGCAAGAACACTCCTCTACAGGCAACTTCCCCCACAAAATCCTAATACCTAGTTTTTGGGGAACTCGCTGCCACCACCCAAATAATTCCAAGAAAATTAGGGAAGAGATCACTTGGGAAATTCCCTCCCTAAGGTAAAGCTCTTCCCTCTGCCTCAACCTCCATTTTGCATGGAGTTGGGAAAATAGAGGGAATCCGCAGAGAACAATGGACTCTGCCCTTATTACTAGGCACTGAGTCCTAAGGACATAACAATCAACCAATACTGGTTAATTAGGAAATAAACCCAATCTTTTATTATCAAAACAAAATTACAATTTCAAGCATAGTAAATTGGCTAGATGGAAAGAGTTACCGTTTGATATAGATACTCAGGGAAAACCTCTGGGCTGTAATGCTTCAAAAGAAAAAAAAATTAGCAAGCTCAGACATGATTTCCAAACAAGGAAAACAATAAACCCTGATGGACTATCTAAACTTTTCCCTACTTACACATTTTAGGAAGTCCGTTCTTGGAGAGAGAAGCATCTCCCATCTCCCTCAGTCCCTGGGAGAAACTGCTCTGATCTCAAAGAAGAGAGAGAGAAAACCCCCTCTTTTCCAGTTTGAAATTCCTACCTGCATTATTATTGTCTGACCACCTGACAACTTTGCTAGGTACCTGAGTTAGCCCCTTAGTCACGAGGTGCTGGTCAGCACTCCTGATTGACACCTCAGTATATCAATTGACTTTTTTTTCTAACAGCACTGTGACGGATGTATCGGCCCCGCACTGTGAAGGCTGAGCCTAATCAGGCCCGGCTGGCCGAAGAAGCCCTGCCCTCATGACTCTGCTGCGCAAGCTGAGATTGCAGCCCAGGTATAAAAGCCTGGAGGAGGCTCAGTCTGGGCTGACCACCGGAGAGGAAGGACCTCAGAGGGGAGCTCTGGACCTGAACCAGCCAACTGATCGGAGGGAAGACAGCAGAGATCTGAAAGCCCATTGGGACGTCTTCCCCAGCCGTCAACGAGGAAGTAGCAGCTCCCAGGGAAGTAGAGGATCCAGTAGGCACCTGGGACTCCATCCCACTGGACCAGGTAGGAAGTGGCCCAGGGAGGGGACAGGAGCCGCCTCTCCCACCCCGGAATCCTCGGCGCGTTTCGGATGGATTCTGCGCTGAGCGAGTGGTGAGTCCTCCTGCCACTCATAGAGCCCTGGGCTGGGACCCGGTGGAGTAGGGAGGAACCTAGTCCCCCTACTGGGGTTGTAGACCCGTCCCGTGACTTTGTATATTGACTCTGGCCAGTGGGCCAGTAAGCCCTGCCTTAAAGGGCCAGCGAGCCTGTCTATTTGACCAGTTCTAGTTGTGCAGCCTGTTGGGCACTAGGGTTGGGGCCAGGCCATGGCCTGGGGTAGAGCGCGGGGGGCGGACAGTAGAACCAAGGGGGGGGGAGGGAAGTAGGAGCCGCCTCGCAACAATCACATGTAGCCCTCATTAAAGCCATTGTTTTGTAGCATAAGCTTGTCACTCGTTTGATTTTCTTCTGTTGTTCTCATGAGTTGATAGCTAAACACAAAGGGAAATGATGGATTTTCAATAATCTCATCTGAAGTTTGAATTTTTAGCTCCTTCTGTTGTACTTTATGAATGAAATGTATGTTAAGCAAAAAAGCGGGATATCCACATTTAAGCCTTCCTAAAGAGGCAAAGAAATAAAAAGGATGCAGAAGTTTGGAAAGTTTGCTAAACCCTCTCCACAACCACATTCAGCTGGGAAAATTTTTCATCTGTGCAAGTAAAGTCTGTGTGAATTCTTTTCAGCTAGAGCAACAAGCTTATTTTATTCCTTTATCTTTGTCTCTGGCTATGTTTACACTACAGAGTTTTTCCCGGAAAAACTTCAGTTACATCCGCACTGCAATTGTGTTCTTTCGAAAACAGGTTTTTCTGACAGTGGTAATCCTCTTTCTACTAGGAAGAATGTCTTTTCTGAAAGAGGGAAAAGGGTTTTTTTTTCTAAAGAAGAGGCCTCCAGGAAACAGCACAGGTGCCCTGGAGGCCACTCTGTCCAAAGTAATCACAACTCTATAGTTCCTGTCTCCTGGCCCCTCTTAAAGCTGCAGGTACCAGGGACAAGCCTTGTACAGGAAGGTGGCTCTGGAACAGCACCATGACCACATGGCTCTTCCTGCCACAGGCCTGCTCACCAATGGCACAGTCACAAGCCCTCCGAACTCTCTCCCCCCCCCCCGGCCTTTGCAGGGAGCCTCACCAAGGGTTACCCAAGCGGTGGACACACTCGTGGTTTGGAGCTGAGATCCTGTCCCTCCTCGAGCTGTGGGGCGAGGAGGAGACATTACAGGATCTCCACTCCAAGTGCAGCAATGCGGACATTTATGGCCAGATGGCCGAGTCCCTGGCGGAGTGGGGACACCCACCCTGAACTTTACAACAGGTCCAGAGTAAGGTAAAGTAGCTGTGCCAGGGATACATGAGGGCCAGAGAGTGCAGCTTGTGCTCCAGGGCAGGACCCCACTCCTGCCCCTACTACGCAGAGCTCCACCACATCTTGGGGGGTGGGAAAGCCATTTCCCCACCTGTTGTGGTTGACTCCAGCCTGGAGACACCCGTCGTCACCCAGCCGAAAGTGACTGAGGCGACACGAGGGACAGCAGCAAGACGACGACACAGCCACTGTGACACTGTCCCTGGAACTGGTTGCCACGAGCCAAGATGTGTCTCAGGCATTTTCTGCTGCTGGGAAGGGATCTTCAGGTGAGTGCTCTCAGTTTGTCACTCACACAGGGCAGGGAAGGTGGGCGCAGAGGGGGTGGGGTGAAGCATTGCTCGGCTTCCTCGGGCTAGACATCGTGCTGCAGTCTGCACGTGGAACCACGTGCAGTGTTATTGTGTACCACATGGACTCAGTAGGCAGCCCCTGAGCCTGCCCAGGCTTCTGTTCCCAGGCTCAGGGGCGGCTACACACACATCTGGTCCCAGGGTGGGATGCCCTCCCGCCACCTGCTACGGCTAGAAGCAGGCTAGCCACAAAGGGCAGGCACAACAGCAGACACACCAAGGAGTGCGCACACAGCACACAGGCTTGCCTGACGTGCAAGGCACCACCCGCTATTGCAAACAGCGCTGCGAGGCGCAGGTGTGTGTGTGGGCCCCAGGGAGGGCCAGGCTGCTCCCGGCTACTCTGTGAGCCAGGGGATCCCACTGTGGCTGTACACTTCCCTTGCCTTCTTGTCCACAGGGAGGTCAGCAGCCAACATGGTTCCTTGGGCACCTGTGAGGCAGGGCCTACTGTGCAGGTCACACATGGCCTTGCTCCCAGGACACCCCTCATCCTCTGGCTGGCCGGGGGGGGGGGGTCTCTTTAAGAGCAGGTCTCAGCTAGGCTTCGGCACCCACACTTGCAAGCAACTGATGTCCTAGAGACCCATCTGAAGTGGTTCCAGGTGGCCTTATATGCGAGCTAGCATCTCATCAGTGTGGACGCTCTCTTCCAAGAAAGCAGATCGCTTTTTCAAAGCGCTTTGGCAGTATGGGCACTCTCTTTCGGAAGAAGTTTTTTTGGAAGATCTCTTTCGGGAAAAGCTTTTTCCGAAAGAAGCCTGGAGTCTAGACGTAGCCTGATATGCTCCAGTCTGGAGGTGGAAGAGGAGGTGGAGCACAGGATTATGCCTTTCTGAGATGAAAGGAGTGGGTTGCTTATTAGACTTATAAATGCCACAAATAGATTCACTCTTCTCCAAAGCCCTGTGAAATGGTTAGACTATCAGCTGAATGACTTGATGGTTTTTCTGTATATGTAGCAGAGCTCCAGATGGCAGCATTAGTAATTGCCAGAGCCAGTTTTAGGCACCAGCAAAACAAACAGGTGCTTGGGGCGGCACATTGCCAGGGGCAGCATTCTGGCCTGCAGGAGGAGCAGGGTGGTGGGGAGCCCCGCAGAGGCTGCCACGAGCTGGGAGCTCCACGCCTGGCTGCTCGGAGCCTGTGCCTGGCCCCAGGGCGCTGGGAGGCGAGGGGAGGGTGGGGTGGGACGGGGCACTGGGAGGGCAGGGCACCTGGCCCCGGTGCAGGGGCTCGGTGGGTGCTGAGGCACAGCTGTGGCGGGGGCCCATCCCCCTAGTGGGGAGCCCTGCAAAGGCTGCCCCAAGCTAAGAGCCCCGCGCTCGGCTGCAGAGAGCCTGCACCTGGCCCCAGGGTGCTGGGAGCTCTGCATGGGCAGCCCCGAGGCGCGGTCCCTGCTCGGACGGTGGCGTGGGGTGGCTGCAGCTGGTCAGGCTGAGCCCGGTGGCTGCTTCTTCTCCTTCGCGAGTGTGCCCCCCCTGTCCCTGCCCGCCACCCCGCCTCTCGTGCACTTTCCTCGAAACTCTCCCTCCCCCTTTGTTCTCTCCCCCGCAACTCCCCTGACTGTGAACCCCCCTTGCCCAGCTATCCCCTCCCGGCCTGTGTATCCCTGCCCACTGTCCTGCACCCCCCCTCCTCTTTCCCCTCTCTTCGCATCCCCTGGCTTGGCCTCTGCCCAGCAACCCCACCTTCTGGCCTACTGCAACCCTGCTGGGACCCCATCGCCTCTTCTTCGCGCCCCCCCCCCCCCACCTGGATCCCCATCTCCTGTCTGGCTCTCTAAATTCCCCCTCACCCTACTCTCTTGGCCCTGAACCCTCCCCCCCTCCCCCACACACACACCTGCCTGGGACCCAGGTGATTCTCCCTCTCCTTTTGTCTGAGGAAGGGGAATGCTGGTGTTCCCAGTGCCCGTGTCCCCAAGTCCCTTCCTGTCTGGGGTAGGAGAGTTTTATTAAAATTGGAATTGTGATCCCATTTAAATAGGCTTTGCTTTAAATAATATACCTTTAAAATTAAATTAAAAATTGTTATGGCCTAAATTTATCATAACCTATTTAAATAACGTATTAATTAATTTTGAAAATTAAAAAAAACATGTCTCCTGTCAACTTTTAAAGAAATTCTACAAGTTCATTAGTGTAAGTATCCAGAACCAGCGTTTACATCAGCAGTAGCTTCTTCTGCAGGTGAAGAGAGAATGAGTTTATCGCTTTGGTTTATTCACCTAGTTCAATTCAATTATTAGTTCATTCACCATTGCAAAACCCAGAGTTAAGGAAGCAAAAACATTTGTTTTCCTCTTCTCTCAGTAAAAAACTGGTTATAAGAGAGTTCTAACACCTTGAAGAATAAATATGATGACTAGATTTGATGTATTAAATTCTCTATGGATATTTCCTTCATTTAATAAATGAATTTTAGATGCAAAATGTGTTTGGATACTTTTTTGTTGTGTCCTTCACATATAAGGTAGTTTTATTTCATACAAAAATTAAATGCTGGTTTTGTTTATTTTAAATAGAATTACCGTCCAGACAGAAGTAGGTGCAAATCATATGTTTTAAAAAAAGTAGCCACCACTTAGCAAATAATAAATGGGGTAAAACCTGTCTCTTAAGTGTTCCTATTACACACCATTTTGTAATAGAATAAAAATATAAAAATTAAGAATCTGATTACGTGTAAGTGACACAATTATTTGGTCATTTATTTAGTTGGTAGCTGTACTGAGGATACTCTCCTGGTTAGTAAATAGAAACACCAAATTTGGCGTAAAGGTTATATTTAGTTGTAAATCAACATGTTTTAAAGGTTGCTAATCAATAAGACTCAACCATCCTTTAGGAAAATATTTTAAAAGTATAATTTAAATGATTAATTGCTCATTTAAACCTAGGTTTTCTGCTTGCCAGTTTAAATCATGATTAAAATTATAGATTTAAATCAAAGCTATTTAAATCAATACACCTTGCTTCAGAGGCTGTTTGGTCCATCCCTGAAGGAGAAAGCACAGGGCTGCACTCATGGAATGGGTGCTAGGCTAGTGAGGTTTTGTTGTCTGGTGCCTGTCTTGTTCTGGACAGTTGAGCTGGGGAGTTGAAACAAAAGTTTTCTGAATCCCTTTGAACTGTCTCATTGTATAGTGAGCCTGATTCTTGTCCATGGACACCAAGAGTTGGACAGCTTATTTGTTGAGTCTGAGTGATTATAAGGCTTCTAGTAACAAAATCCCTTTTCAGAATGAGGAGTGGAACGGGACTGGGACTCCAGCACTAGGTGATGTGAACAGTTGCATGCTTTGGAAATTAACTGGCTTGCTGTGGATGAGCTGCCCTCCTATTGTCCTCACATGGGGAGTCCCTGGCACTCTCCTAGGAGATGAAAATGCCCCGGGGTTTGGACTCCCCCTGAAGCATGCGCCCTATCCCCCAGGAAGCCGCACAAGCTGCATTTCTGCGTGCACCCCCAGCAAGCCGTGCAAGCTGCATTTGCACGCAGACCCTCCCCGGACAAAAAAAGGGCGGCCAAAAATGTTTTTGCTTGGGGCTGCAAATAGTCCAAAATGTCCTCATGAATATTCTGAGCCTGGACTGCGTTCCTATGACAACTTCTTCAAACTTGTCCCAGATGTTTGGGGTGGGGTGGGAGGGTGATGGGCCTCTTGAGATAATGTCAACAGGGAAGAAAAGATTGTCTTGTTTACTTCATAATATTTTGGGGACAGTTCATTTTGGATGGGATTTTAAAATGTTCATTTTGTTCTTCAAAGAGAACAACTTAACTGTTGTAAACACAGCCAACACTGTGTTTACAACAGTATTCCCAGGGGTGGTTTTATTCAAGAAACTCATGGCATATACAGTGAAACCGAAACATAGTAAGGTTAAGGTAGTTAATTGTGTTAGTAGGAGATGGCAACAGCACAGGCAGTTGTAGCCCAGGATTTCAATCAGCAGTGGTTGCAATCTGTAGGCTAAATCTTCTGTTGGTGTAAATTGATGTAGATCCATTGATATCACCAATGGATCTTCTGCCCCTCCATTATTGATGCTCAAGAGCAGTGTGGTGTCAGCTATGATATCAATCATTTAAAAAACACAAAAAAGTTCACATGGTCTGAAACATGATATACTCTTATCTCCCATATATCCACGGTCTTTACTGCATCCAGTGTCTCGGGTTGTGTCTTTCAAACTCCGGAACTCCGCTGATTACTTTGAGATTTTTTTACTGTGTCTGGAGTAGGGGAAAGGAGTATGATGTCACTCACACAGTATCTGTATAAACTTATTTGGCCTGAAACTGGTATTTCTGCTATTTCCAAGACCTTCATCCAGCTGTGAGTAGGAGCTGGTCAGATATTAATGACTTGAAGGCAGCTTGTTCCCTGACCCTGAACAGGCTGTGTATGTGAGACAGGAATGAGAATGAGGGGGTGCAAGCATACTACAGCTCTCTGTGCAGTGGTGTTGGAAAAAGTGATTTAGTGCAGTATTACAGAATATCTAGGCAGACAAAGGACAGTCTTTGTATTCCTCTGCAGGCAAACCTTGCTCCAAAATACCTTCTAAACAGAGCAGCTGGCAGCACTGGTGGAGGATTGTGTTTGCAACCCCAAGTGCGACATTGCACCCACGCTCCTTCTGTGTTCCAGTGAGTTGTGAGAGGTGATATCTCCCATAAGCATAATGCCGTCCCAGAGCTCTGGAGTGGTGCTTCCCAACATAAATCAGTAGCTTAAGGGAATAATATTGTAGTTGCTTCAGCTGACAGATACCCCAGAGCAATAGGTATGCAAAGTATCTGTGAGAAATTGTGAAGCAGTTGGTCTCAACTACTGATAGCTACACCACTGCTTTGTATTAGTTTGATTTTCAAACGAGCTGTGTGTGTTTGGGGTTCATGCTCTAAACTTCATCTTTTAAAATTAATGATAGGCGTGTGGCACAGCCCATTTTTGTTCATGCCGTGATTCACAGCAGAGGCTGAGCTGTTCTGAACATCATTCTTGTAGATTTATTTCTGAGTAGCCTTGTGGTTCTGAGCATGTGCAAATGAATGCAAGGCAAGAAGCACAGACCAAATGTTCAAGACCCGCTGCATTAGTTCCATGGGGCTTTTAAATTTTTTCAGGAGAACTGACTTATAGCTCAACATTGAAATAAACTAAAAAAATTAAGTATAGAACACACTCAATTTTCAGTCTGTCTCCTGAAACTTGTGCGCTTTGACCCCGCTAGTTTTAATCTGAGTTATACTGTACTGTGTAAAAATATCCTTAGTTCTTCCTCTAAGTTATTGCTTTGCTGGAAAACCTCTCGCTCCTTCCCCCCTCACACCATCCCAATGCTACAGGATCAAAAGTTTGCACAGCACTTCTGCAATAAGAACACAAAGACAGTACCCATACACCTACACAGACTGAGCAATTAGCAAAACCTATTGTTTATCAAATGCATTAAGAACAGAAAAGCATCAGTGTGTGATGAATTAATACTGGCATTCATTTAGGCTTATGTAAAATAATGTATCATCTATTGTACTTAAATGTATTATAACACACAGCTCAAATACAAATTAGAACGCTATCAATAACAGATAGCATAGCCCATCCCTACCTTTGCCCTGCTCATTTGAATGCCATACTATGTTATTCTTTTCACATCTGTCACGTGTTCACCAGATGTCAATTTTCTAGTGGAAATATAACGATATTATGCCAATCTAGGCTTATATTCTTGTCCAAAGTATCATGTAACTAGACAAAGTGAGGCGTGAGGGAGACAAATGCAAGGCATCTGTTATTTAGTATGGGTACGTCTACACTACAGTGCTAATTCGAACTAACTTAGTTAATTCAAACTAAGCTAATTCGAACTAGGGCATCTAGAACTAAAAACTAGTTTGAATTAGCGTTTTGCTGGGTTGCATTTAAGGGCAGCTGAATCAGGTTCTGGTAGGGCATCAGGTCAGTAGTTGCTTTGTGTGGCTGCTGTCTGAGGCTATGTGAGGCTTGTGCTTAAAGGGACCCCCCGGACAGCCGGTTCTCAGCTTTTCCTGCTTGCTTGCCAACCTTGCCGAGGGACAGCAAAGCCTTGGTCTCTGTGCCCGTCTGTGTCGGTGCTTCCCTTTGGGGACGCCGTTGCAGGTGGCAACATGGAGCCAGAGCTCGCCCTACACCTGGTGTACTTTCTGGACTTGCTGCTGCAAGCCTGCCAGCAATGGCTCGAGGCTGCCTGGCACCACCTGGTGCACGTCAGCCCCCTGCCTCTCCGCCTGGCCACCCTGGGGGCCGTGGAGGAGCCGCGGCAGCGCCCCGGCACCGGCGTGCCCCGCCGCATCTGGCGTCTGGACGCCAGCAGCGACTGGTGAGACCGCATTTTCCTGGAGTGCTGGGAAGACCGACAGTGGACCCAGAACTTCAGGATGAGGAGGGACACCTTCCTGGAGCTCTGCGAGTGGCTCGCCCCTGCCCTGCGCAGAAGGGACACTCGCACGAGGCCCGCCATCCCCCTCCAGAAGCGGGTGGCCATCGCCCTCTGGAAACTCTCCACGCCGGACAGCTACCGATCTGTCAGGAACCAGTTCGGCGTGGGGAGATCCACCGTCGGAGCGGTGCTCATGCAGGTATGGCACTTGTTGGCCACTGCGCCGGGGGGGGGGGGCTGCGAGGAGGGGATGGGCCGCCCCAGGGACAAAGGGGGGGCGGGAGGAGGCAAAAGTGCCCCGCATCGGAGGGGTCGGTCTGTCCCGGCCATACTACACGCCGTCAGGGGGGTTGCTTCCGGGAGTGGGGCGCGGGGCACTGCCAGGGCACAAATGCTCCCAGCCACCTGGGCGTCCCACTGATTGGCGTTTTGCTGCGTCTCTCTCCGCAGGTGGTCAAGGCCATCAACCGGGTGCTGCTCCGCAGGGTGGTCCGCCTCGCCGACCCGGACGCCGTCATCCGGGGATTCGGCGCCCTCGGCTTCCCCAACTGCGGGGGGGCCATCGACAGGACGCACATCCCCATCCGTGCCCCGGAACACCAGGAGTCCCGGTACGTCAACCACAAGGGGTACTTCTCCATCCTTCTGCAGGCCATGTGTGACCACCGGGGACAGTTCACGGACATTAATGTGGGCTGGTCTGGCAAAGCACACGATGCCCGGGTGTACCGCAACTCCTCCGTGTGCCAGCGGCTGCAGGACGGGACCTTCTTCCCCGACCGCCACATCAGGGTCAGGGACATGGACATGCCCATCTGCCTGCTGGGGGGTGCCGCCTACCCACTGCAGCCGTGGCTGATGAAGCCCTACACGGGGCACCTCAATCCCTCCCACCAGGCCTTCAATGCCAGGCTGACCAGGGCCCGCATCATGGTGGAGGGGGCCTTCGGGCGACTGAAAGCCCGCTTTCGATGCCTCCTCACCCGTCTGGACCTGGCCGAGCACAACATCCCTCCCGTGGTGGCAGCATGTTGTGTGCTCCACAATTTATGTGAACGAAAGGGGGAGGCTTTCCTGCCAGCCTGGATGACTGAGGCTGACCGCATGGCTGGCCACTACGGTCAGCCCCGCACCGCCGCCGTCCAGGAAGCCCAGCGGGGGGCCGTCCGGATCCAGGAAGCCCTGCTGGAGAGCTTCCTGGTGGAGGAGGAGGAGGACTGAACTCTCTCTGCATGCCCCCCTGGGGCCTTCTTCCACCCTCCCCGCCCTCCTTCCCCTTTCCCCTCCCTACCTACTGTCAAATAAAGACACCTGTTTTTCAAACAAAAAGTCTTTTTATTTCACATAACTGGGGTGGGGGGAGGGAGGGAGGAAGAAGGGTGGGACAGGGGAGGGGGAAACCTGGGAGGAGGGAGCTGGAAGGGGAGAGAAGGGAGGAAGGGAAAGGAAATCTCAGGGGTGAGGGTCCGGCTGCCTCTCCTGTCTCGCCACACTGCGGGTCCGGGGGCGTCGGTGGGGAATGGTTGTGGAGTGTGGGGCAGGAGGGACAGGGGGTGTGGAGGAAGCAGGAGGGGGAGCTGGGGGAGCAGGGGGAGGAGGAGCAGCAGGAAGGGGAACAGGGGGAGCAGGAGCAGGAGGAATTGGGAAGCGGTCCAGCAGGCTCTGGAAGTGGCCTCGCAGAGCATGGCCCTGCTCCTCCAGGGCCTCCAAACTCCTCCGGCACAGCCTCAGGTCCTCCTGGACCCAGTGGTCCTGGAGACAGAGCTGTTGCTCCAGGAACCGGAGGTGCCGCCTCTGGTGGTACTCCTGGTTCCTGGCTCTCCTGCTAGCCCGGGCGCGGGCGGCTCCTGCAGGCGGGGTGGTGCGCCCTGCAGTCCCAGGTGCTGCGGCTGTGGTGCAACAAGAACAGCAGTCAATTACCCCAGGGGCCCAGGTGTGTGAAACCCAGCTCCCCTCTGCAAGGCCAGGGCCCCTGCAGGATCCCCAGCTGCTGCTCCGTGGTAGGCAAGGCCCAGGCGCACGGTCCCGGGGCTCCCTCTCGCCCCAGGCCCCCTTACACATAAGGGGAGCACGATGGTACTCACATGTGGATGCCTCCCCGGCCTCGGACGACACAGGCGAGCAGCTCTGTGGGGTGCCTCGGGGATCCCGGGTCCTGGACAGGCTGCCGGCAGGCTCCTGGCTCTCAGAGCCCTCCTCCTCCTCCTCAGTCTCCTGGAGCGGTCCTTCTGCCCCGGGGTCTATCACATCCCGGGGGGCAGGGACGGCATGAGCCCCCAGGAGGTGGTCCAGGGCGTGAAAGTGGGGGCAGGCCTCCAGATCGGCCCCTGGCAGGCAGGCCCGGGAGTAGGACTGCCGTAGGTCCTTGATTTTCCAGCGCACCTGCTCCCGGCTGCGCTGGTGGCCCCTGGCAGCCAGGCTGTCAGCCATGCGGCCGTAGACAGCCGCGTTCCTGTGGCTAGTGCGGAGATCGTGGACATTGGAGGCTTCCCCCCAAACCTCGATGAGGTCCACGATCTCCGCACTAGACCACGCGGGCGCCCGCCTCTTGCGGCCCCGTGCAGGCTCCTGGGAGCCGCCAGGGTGGTCCCGGGAAGAGGGGGAGGGCTGGGTGGCATCGGGTGGCTGGCTAATGGGTGTCAGGTGCAGGGTGTGCTGGCACTGGTGCTGGCAGCCTTGCAACTTGCACAAACTGTGTAGCCAGCACCGTGGCCCTTTAAGGGCTCCGGGGCTGGGAGGGGGGCAGTAGAGTTTCCCTGGTGTTGGCCAGAGTGGCCACCAGGGCAAGCTGGGAAGGGCTAGCCTCCCACTAGTTCGAATTAAGGGTCTACACGGCCCTTAATTCGAACTAGTAAGTTCGAACTAGGCTTAATCCTCGTGGAATGAGGATTACCTAGTTCGAACTAAGCGCTCTGTTAGTTCGAATTAAATTCAAACTAACGGAGCACTAGTGTAGCGCCTATGAAAGTTAGATCGAACTAACGTCCATTAGTTTGAACTAACTTTGTAGTGTAGACAAACCCTTCGAGACTAAGTTTAAATGCTGACTCTAATTCCCTCCTCTCTGGCCATGAAGAGCCTTTTAGCAACAGAACCAGTTTGGATGAGAAATAGGAACGGGAGTGTGCATTGGAGCATGCATACCTGCATGGAATGCAGTCCAGCTTCTCATAAGCTTTGTTCCAGTATAGGAAGTTGGAGGGGACTAATTACAACAGGAAGATTCTTTTGTTTATCTGATCCTATCCACCTTGTAAGGAGCCACCTACAAACCTGTAGAAGCAATATTGATGATTGGTCTAGTGCAGCCTCAACAAAATGACTTCCTGAATGCACTATAGTTTGCAATAAAGATTTCCCCAGTGGACACCTGGCTATATGCCCTCCATGCGTGTTTTCTCCTTGTTAACCAGCAAATGTCCTGTTTTAAGGCCACCTTTATTTTCTCTGTTCATACAGGATTTTTTAAAAAAATTAAGACTATACCAAGTCAGCATAGAAGCAGAATAAGCTGGTATGATTTAAGCATTTTTAAAAGCAGGGGCAGGAACTGGACATGGGGATTTTTCTGTACAACTGAATAAGTATGTTAAAATGTTTTTGTTCCCATGCCACCCAGATGGTAGAAAAAGACCCTCTACTGTTTTAAAAGGAAGGACTGTGCTCGTTATGCAAACCAAGCAACTTCCATCCCCAGCTGCAATAAGAAAGAAGAGCTGGTAAAATAGATACATGTAACTGAAGTCCCCTTGGGTATGTCTACACTACCCCCCTAGTTCGAACTAGGGGGGTAATGTATGCATACCAAACTTGCTAATGAAGCCCGGGATTTGAATTTCCTGGGCTTCATTAGCATAAAGCCGGCGCCGCCATTTTTAAAAGCCGGCTAGTGCGAACCCCGTGCCGCGCGGCTACACGCGGCACGGACTAGATAGTTCGGATTAGGAAGCCTAATCCCGGGCTTCATTAGCAAGTTTGGTATGCATACATTACCCCCCTAGTTCAAACTAAGGGGGTAGTGTAGACATACCCCTTGTGACTAAAATGGAGAACACGTGGCAGGGTGGCTCCAACCAAGCAAAAGTGAACAGGGTCAACTGTTCTAAAACCCTCCGGAGAAAACACAGACACGCACTCTGAAAAAACAAACATAGGAAAGGGAACCATTTACTTACGGAGGGATGAATGGAGAGAAAGAATGAGGAGGTGATAAAGGGATTGGTCAAGCAGGGTTACTTCCAATATGAGGCCCAGTGGTACCACTGTATGAAAGGATAGCTACCAAGCACTGTGTCTAGCTTCGGAGTTCAGGAACCCTGGGCAGAGTTCCATGCCTGGTTGCAAATCTTGGGTATTCTTGATTGCCTTCAAGAATTTTCCCCAACAAATCCCTCCAGTGCTGCCTTGTACTGTTCTCTGCAAAACCACACAGCGGGACAATCTTCCCACTTACCTAACTACAGCTGGCTTCCTTATTCCCAGTGTGGAGTCACCAGCCCCAGTATTCGCAGGACTGGGGACACAGGATACAGCTCCAGTGTCCTTCTCAGATGATGCATTCCTAACATGGTGCTCCTCCTAAGCCCCATTCTGGGGCTTCTTGGTCAGCCACTGTGTCCCTCCTGGGGTTTAGTCTGAGCTGCTTCACCGCCATAAGCACCTGCTCACCCTTGTCTGGAGTTACACACACACACTCAGTGGCCATCACTGTCAACCCCTTCCCCTCCTGAAACAATCAGTATTTCACCTTTGGGGAACAACCAGCAGTAGGGAGGCTGTACTCTCTAAGGGTGTGTCTAGACTACATGCCTCCTTCGACGGAGGCATGTAGATTAGCCAGATCGGAAGAGGGAAATGAAGCCGCGATTAAAATAATCGCGGCTTCATTTAAATTTAAATGGCTGCCCCGATCTGCCGATCAGCTGTTTGTCGGCAGATCGGGGCCGTCTGGACGCGATGCGCCGACAAAGAAGCCTTTCTTCATCGGCACAGGTAAACCTGGTTTCACGAGGCTTACCTGTGCCGATGAAGAAAGGCTTCTTTGTCGGCGCGTTGCGTCCAGACTGCCCCGATCTGCCGACAAACAGCTGATCGGCAGATCGGGGCAGCCATTTAAATTTAAATGAAGCCGCAATTATTTTAATCGCGGCTTCATTTCCCTCTTCCGATCTGGCTAATCTACATGCCTCCGTCGAAGGAGGCATGTAGTCTAGACACACCCTAAGCTCCATTGGGGTTATATGCGAGTGATGGGGGCTTGGGACTAAATAAGCCTTCAATACTGTATGTAAAAAACAGGGCTAATGAGAGAGAAATGTGTTTCAAAATTCACCTGTGCAGATGTCCTTTTTGGTCTTTGAAAAATAAATGTAGTTGTCTTTTGGCAATATGGTGTCCTTAATTATTTTCCATCTGAAAGAAAGAGAAACACATTGAAGAAATACTTTTGTCAACCTAATTATTTAGCACTATTGAAATTCTGGGAATCAAAACTATTTTATTCACTATGAATGGAATACAGCAATTTTATTGCAGTGCAGAGATGAAACTGTGCTGCCAGTGAAGGACCGCCACATGCATAGTCCTATATGGAACCTTTAGTCTTCAGTTCCAGAGTCCTCAAATAACCACAGCATGAATGCTTATTTCTGTTTGGTTTGGTTTTGACCAAGTTTTACTTCACAGAAAAATAAAATTGAATGACAAGCACCTCTGGGGCTCATGTGATTCAGGTTTTTGGTTTAAAGTATATACTTCTGGGAAATTTCAGTCTTTGGGTGAACATCTAGATTAATAAATACGGAGAGTCAAATCCCATAGTCTTGTAGATTTTTTTTCTTAGGAGAGACAAGCTCACACTGAGAGCTAATGCTTGTTGGTTTAATTACTAATATTCATTCCACTGTATGGTAAACAAATTAACCTAATTTTATGGAAAAAATGAACTGTTTGAGCAGATTGAAGTATTTAGTAAGTAAGGGTCTCTTCTCCTGCTGAAATTAATGTTTCTCCATTAACATCATTTGGAACAGGATCCATCTCTAGATGCTATGAATGTTCAGTGGGTTGTGATTCCCAAATGCTTAGAAAAAGTCCATCTTAAAGCTGTTAATTGTCCATTTCCACAGTAAGTGCATTATTTGCTGTAATGCTAATGAGGCTGCTTTATAGAATTTCAAAGATTTCCAAAGATTTTACAAGAAAGTTTAGAATCTTGAGAGAAAATCTAGGATACCATATGATTGTTCTTGCTTTACAGTTTAGGAAAGTTAGAACTTTTCAGATAGTAAATTATGTTTTTCTCCAACTTTACATTTGCCATAAGTTTAGCAGTTAAATACTTACCACTCTTTACCTAGTCAGGATTGCATGTTTGTGATATAAGGAGGCAATCTGCTACCCAGGTTTCCAGATGTACCATTGACTCTCCAATATTATTTGTTCTCTTTGTCCGAGTCCAAATAAAACAGTAAACCATCCAAATAATACAGAAACTGTCCAATTGAATATCCTCTCTCTCTTTCTCTCTCATATGGCTGTTCACATTATTAAATCTCCATAAATCTGTAGACCTCAACAATCTGTTTCCACAAACACTGAAAGGCTTATATATGCCTCAGAATAATTTCTTTTGAAGGACTTCCTTACAAATTGAATGAAGATTTAGTGAAATTCCTGTAGGCTTGAGAGGATTTCCTGGCAATAGCAAGGAAGACAAATTGGTTGGACTTAGTGGATGAAATTTGAACGTTTTTGGACATTTTGTGTGAAATGGCAGAAATTTGGACTTGTAGCAATATTTGGATTTAATATTAACAATCTGGAAACTCTGAGTTTAACGGGAGTACGAGCTAGGACAATGCTCAAAGCTTTCCATAAAATTCAGAATTGCCTCTTAACATGTTGATGTGCAATGACTATATCACATGTTGAACAAACATAATTTTTATTGTGTTCCTTTCATCGCTGTGGGCTTGATCTAGCTCCTATTAAAGTCCAGTAGAAAAACTGTTGTTAAAGCAGGATCAATCCCTAATGAAGCAGCTACTAAGGCTTTATCTAGACTGCAGGCTTCTTTCGGAAGAAGCTTTCCTGGAAGAGATCTTTCAAAAAAACTTCTTCCGAGATTGTCTACACAGCAAAAGTGCATTGAAAAAGCGATCTGCTTTTTCGAAAGATAGCGTCCTCACTGAATGGACGCTATCTCACATTTAAGCTGTGATTATTATGGATGGAGTAGCCTCCAGGGCACCTATGCTTTTTCCTCTTTCCTCTTCTTCTTTTGAAAGAACTCCCTCTTCCCCGTCCACACATGCCTTTTTCTGTAAGAGCTCTTTCAGAAAAAGGCTTCTTCTTCGTAGAAAGAGGTTTACCAATGTCAGAAAAACCCCTCTGTTCTTTCCTCTTTTTTTCGAAAGAGGAAGATTGCAGTGTGGATGTAACTCTGCAGTGTAGACATACCCAAAGTCTCATCAACTTCCTTAGCAATTGAGGAGACTTAGCAGCAAGCAGAATCAGTCCACTATGGAAGAGACCACCAGAGGTCTCTCTGTCAGAGTCAGTAGAGCAAAACAGACTGTGTACAGAGCAAAAAGTTACTGAGACTGCTGGATGATGGATTTGTTCATATCCTATGAACTGAATATGACTCCACTCCCACTTCTTTTCATTAAACTGATAACTAAAAATGTATGTGTTCTGGAATTGCAATTGTAATGAGCCAATTATTTTTTCCATGATTTTTTTTTAAATTATAAGTTTTCCAGGAAAATATGTTGGCTTATTTTTTGAAAGCCACTATATATAGCCACTTATGCATCTGATGAAATGGGTCTTTGCACATGAAAGCTTATGCTCCAATACATCTGTTAGATTGCAGGAGGAGTATTGGTAGTCCAAATTAGGGGCTTTAGTTCAAACTACCTAGCCTGTGCCACGTGTAGCCATGGGCAGGGACTCTGAACTACTGGGCATTTAAAAATGGTGGCGCCCGGGAACATGCAAATAAAGCCTGGGATATTTTAATCCCGGGCTTCATTTGCAAGTTCGAATGACTACATTAGCCACCCTAGTTCGAACTAGGGTGGCAGTGTAGACATACCCTAAGATGCCACAGGACTCCTTGTCACTATATATATAATTTTTATTAAATCTTAATCTTTAAATTTCTGGGTTTTTATTGAAAACCCAGAAAGTTAACATTCCCTTTCTCTCCCCTCCAATAAAGATGTGGAGTTGTGTGTGGGGGGGGGTTGTGTTTTTTTTTTCCTGTTGAAAAAAGTTTCAATTAACTGCCCCCTCCCCAACACACAATCAGTTCTATTGATAACATGCCAGAGATTTAGCAAGAGAAGATGGGGGGGGGGGGAGGGCATTGTCCTCGGGCGCCACATTAAAGTGACACAAATTTAGTCTCTTCCGCTCCCTCTGTCATCTCTCGCTTGCTCCTCCTCTGCCTACTCCCACTGTCTGGAGCTTCCTCCCCGCCTCTCTGCTCCCAGCCCAACCCTCCTCCATCTCTTCCAGTGGGTTAGTGCATGAGGGGGCCTGTCCCAAAGTGGAGGGGGTTGGGGTGAAGATGCAGTACAAGCTCCCTCGCCTTCTCCCAGGGTCAGGCTCAGGCTCAGGCTCAGCCGAGTGCCAGGTTCGGGTGCAGCAGAGGCGGGGTGTGTGTGTGAATTTTGTCTTTGCACCCGGGTGCATCACACCCTTGCTATGCCTCTGTAACATGCTGACTTCTTTAATACTAATGAGAGGAACTGCATGGTGCTATGGTGTGGTGGAAGAAACATTCTTAGGAGAGGGAATGTGGGTACTGAGTGGGAAAACCCTTGGGTGCTACCCCCATTGAGAGCTCAGAAGTTCACTTTAAAGTAGCTGGGGAATTGAAATTGCCCTTCCCCTCAGTACATTTCTAAGGTCTGTAAGCTCAGAGCAGATCGGGAGTTTTATTTCTCAGAGCAGCTGTGGCTGCAGTTCTGGGTCCCTTCCTGCAAGGCCTGCTGGGTAGGGCACAGTATATCAGGAATTCTGTAATCTCTGAAGAGAGTTGGAGGAAGCTGGAAGAGCTAGAAATCCCCCACTTGCATTTTTACATGTTGGACCTCCCTGGTCCGGCACTTTCGGGACCTGAGCAGTTCTGAACAAGAGAGTGCTGGACCAGGCTCAGACCACTGGGCTCTCCTGAGTGGTCATCAGCCTTCTGGCCAGGCTCCCCTCCTGGCTTCTGGACCTGGCCACCAGGCTCCACTGCCCCTGGGTTACTGGCCTGACTCTTTTCCCAGCCTGCTAGATGGGCTCCCTGCCCCCAGCCCACCAGATGGGTTCCCTGCTCATAGACTGCAGGTGCAACTCTGTCAGTGGGGCTTTCTGCAGGGGCACTGTGGTCCAGCACCATTTGTGATTGCTGGATCCAAGAGTTTCAACTGGTGTTGTCATTTTATTGGCTCATTTTGGTACATTGGAATATTTTGTTAGAAAAATAATATGAAGGCAGCCTGCTAGCAGAGACCATGCTTTGTCCCAAGAACTGGATGTAGCCATTGTTTGAGGGGGGACTGTATATTAAATGAATTCCTCTCGGCTCCTTAGGAAATGATTGATGAAGTGGAAAGTCCTTAGCAAGGAAAACTTGTGTCTTTTTTTTAAAAGGCACTTTTTACAGATTGATTAGTCCTCTCTGTGTAATGCATGGAGTAAGAACTATATGAGTAAAGGTTTGCAGGAATGGTTTCACAATAGTGGCAAATCTTCCATTTCACAATGCAAGTGGGGATGAAATGACTATTGTGTTGATCCTGCCGCTGTTCTTGCTTCTTGAAGACGATGGAGACTGCTGCTGTATAGTGGAAAACCTTGAGAACCCAATGTTACTGGTGGAAGTATCATAAAGTTCATATGTAGAATAAGATAAGACAAACTAAGTGCTGACAAGTAGGTAGGCTCTATGGCCTAATACAGCGGTGGGCAACACATGGCCCCCGGACCGGATCCAGCCCGCCAAACTGTTGGATCCAGCCCATGGCCCACCCTGCTAAGACCATTCAAAACAGCTAGTGACTTCCCTCCCCCAGGGACACATGATGCCTAGAGGGAACCAGCAGCTGTTTTAAACAGAGAAGCGCATTGCTGGCAGTAGTGGTGGGGGACAAGAGACTTCACGTGCTCCCCAGCTCCCAGGCTAACCATCGCAGCTGGGAGAAGGGCATATAAACGCTCCCTCCTCCCCTCCCCCATGGTCGTGCGGTGCCTAGAGGGAACTGGCAGCCATTTTGAACAGCTGGTGGCTCTCTATGCTCTGCACACCCCTGGCAGGGGGAAGGAGGGGAGACTTTGCATGCTCCTCTACCCCAGGCCAATCAGGGCAGCACATGAAGTCTTCTCTGCCCCCCAGGCAGCATGTAGAAGGAGCTGCCAGCTGTTCAAAATGACTGGTAATTCCCTCTAGGCACCACATGACTCTGGCAGGGGGCGAGAGAGTTTGTGTGCTCCCCTGCCCCCAGGTCCTGCTCCCAGCAGTGATGGTTGGCGAGGGGGTGGGGGAGGATGTGAAGTGTCAGATGCACAGCCCTGAGCAGCACATGGAAGGAACCCCCTTAAGCAGCCTGGGGCTGCTGCAGGAGGGTGTCTGCCTTGGGGACCCTGTTGGGCTGCTGGCTGGGAGCTGCCTAAGATAAATGACTCCTGGTCAGAGTCTGCCTCCAGCACCTCAACCTCTGCCTCTTGCACTCCAGCCCCTCCCACTTCCCAACTCTCTGCCCCAGGTCACCACCCCTGCCTTGGTCACCACCCAAATCCTCTGTGCACACATCCTGCCCTAGGTCACAATTTCTTCTCAGACCTATACCCCCTGCTACGCTCCTCCCCCAGGTCATAATTCACTCCTGCACCCCCATCCTCTGCCCCAGGTCACAACCCCCTATTTCACCCAAACTCTCTCTCGGACTCCACACCCTCTCTTGCACCCTGACCCCTACCCTGAGCTCCCTTCTGTAGCCAACCTCTGTCCCAAACCCCACACCTCCTCTATAGAGAAGTGTGGCCCTTGATCACTTTCCAAAATCATGCAGTGCCCCCCACACCTTAAAAATTATTGCCCATCCCTGGCATAACAGAATTTAGAGACGGAAAAGACCTTGAGTAGGATCCTGGCAACTTTGAAATGAGTAGGAGTCTTTCCATTAACTGCTGTTGTGCTGAGATTTCGCCCTTAGGATTCAATATAGGCAGACTGGTCTGTGAAGTAATGATAAGGAATTATTTGTGTATAAATTAATGTATCTCGTATAAATGCAAATTGTTTTTTATCTCCTCCGTATATAAATATACTGCTTTAGTTGTCTCTTTTTAAAGTGTTTAACTTCAAGCCGATGACTTCATATGCAGTAGGGTATGTAATGCTGTTTCTATACTGTAAAGCATGAAACCTAAAAAGCTTCCTTCAGTCAAATATCTTCCACAGAACTTTGACCTGTCAAAAGGTTTCATTTCATGTAGACATTGCTTTCCTGGATTGTTATCTATTTGGTCTCTGCAGGAAGAGGTAAGAAGAGTTTATCGCTAATAACAGGGGTGTTTCTTCTGCAAGTAATGAAGCTTTACAGAAGATTCAAAAGAGCTACTGAGGTCTGTTTTTTCAAAAGAAACTCATTTTTGCCTGCTTTCTCACTTGCAGGGATATCTGGTTTTGTGGGTAAACTCAATTTATATGAACATGTAAAATAAAAGAAATGCCATTGATGAAGCAGTAATAACCTTAACTCTCACTCTAGTGCCTAAATATTGCAGAACACCTAAAGTGCTTTTTTTATGGGAGCTAAAAGGATAGTTTAAGACTATAAGTAATTCTACACAACTTAGCCTGATTATGGAACTATAAAGAGCAATAATGCAATATAGTAACAATTTTGTCCATCCATTTACTAAACTGGTGATCAAGGAAATACAACACATATCTTCAGAGATTATCAAGGCTTCTTTTTTCCTATAATGCTTTCTTCTGATATACCAGATTCTGGCCAAATATTTTTTCCATTGTTTGCACATGATCCTCTGACTATGTGTTTGATGATGGTAGGTAAGATGACTGATAGAAATTGGAAATTTTAGCTTTTATTTCCATTCTCTTTGGTACTTCTATTTCCCTGATTTCATTATTTAAATTATTTTAGTCTGTTAAAGTCTCCTTTTGCTAATACCACTTTGCCGATGAATGGCACTTTTCCATACCTCGTGCCACTTTCTTGTTTTAAGCCAGCTTTTTTGAAAGTGTCTGGTGTCCACTAGTAAAGAGATTAACTACAGCCCTTTCTTACCCCTTTCTTAAATGGTTTAGTTTGTTTATTAGCATGGCTTATTTTGAAACAGAGCATCTACACAGCACTTATTTCAAAATAGAGCACTGTTCCTCTGACTTCTCTTATTCCTCATACAATGAGGATTACAGGAGTTGCAGTAAGAAGTCCTCCAGCTTGACAGTATTTTGCCACTATTTCAAAATAACTGCCTGCAGTGTAGACGTGGACTAAGTTATTTCGCAATAGCACTAGTTATTTTGAAATAGTGTTGCAGTATAGACGTACCCTTAGTTATTACTCCCTACTGTCCCCTCTTCACTGAAGTACTATCTTCCTTCAACCCAAATATAAACTAAAAAGCTTTCCTTTGCTTTTCAAAATGGAAACAGATACACAAAGCTTACTGATTTGTGAAATTCTGAGTTTACATTTCATCACTCAGAAAATTCCTTATTTACAGGATCATTACAATTTCTGGAATGAAACTGTCATTCTCTGCCAATGTGCTACTGTGAGTTCAGAAGGACACATGAAACTCAAGCAAAATTCTCTGCATTGTATTCACTAGGGCACAAGAAAAAGCTAGGGTAGGATGCCATCCAAAGTCTCATGAAGTGGCTAAAGTTGAAACAAGAATAAACCCCCAAAAGTTCAGAGATAATTTGAGACTCCGCTTTGGCTATTTCCCTGGCATCCTCTTTGGCTGATGTTCCTTTCTGGTTACTCATCCTGTTAGCTCAGATGCAAGCGACATGTAAGTATCCAGCAAACATGCCACGACAGCAAAGTCTTAATTTAATTTATTCAGTGGTTAGTTACAATTACAAAAATCTGTCAAATACAAAATAAACCCTGGCAATCCCAGTTTATCTGCAATGAAAACAACACTTTAAACAGAAAATAAAATAATAACCGCTGTTGCTGGGTCATGTCTGTTAATTGTAGAGCTTCTGTACAACATCTGAGTTCTATTACCACTTGGAAGTGACATGTATGACCATTTCTTGACTGAATACTAGAGTAAAGATTAATGGCTGTGTAGTGCAACTCCTTTTCTTAATTTGCTGGGGAGGTCAATGTGTTTAGCCTAGTCTATTGAGCAAAAGAAGACTGAGGCCAGTGATCAGGCATCGCTATGGATATACATCTTTGTCTGAAAAAGAACAAGTTGAGCTAAAAGTAATGCTTTGAGTCTGTATTTCTGCCATCCTGTGATCAAATTAAAAATCTGATAAAGATTCATTATAAACTGGCACATTCAGTGTGAAGGGATGTGTAAGTGTTGTAATTAGGCTAATTCCCTTATGCGGGATATCTTCTCTATAAATATTTAGCTATACAAATAATAGAACCTGATGATTAATTATTCATTCTCAAGTGTGAGTGTATTTATAGCACTTTTGTAACTCGTTCACATATCCACACCTCTCTGGATGTGGTAAAAATGCAGCCTTATTTGACATAGGGTGATACAATTCTGTTCAGTACAGGAATACTTTTATAGATATTTCAAGTAGCCTGCAAGCATAATTTCTCACAGTGAAGTAAATAGCCTCCCCATTTACACACTGGGGCAGGTTAGTTTCACCTGACAGCAGTGTTCAGAACTCAGGAAACTTGCCCTGCAGGCTTTGGCTTTAACTGCTGCACAAGTGGGTCTTGAACTATGTTCATCAGACCAATAGTGATTCTCAGGGTGTGTCTAAACTACATGGCTCCGTCGATGGAGCCATGTAGATTAGGCTGATCGGCAGAGGGAAATGAAGCTGCGATTTAAATAATTGCGGCTTCATTTAAATTTAAATGGCTGCCGTGCTCTGCCGACCAGCTGATGATCAGCTGTTTGTTGGCAGATCGGGGCAGTCTGGATGCGCCACTGTCGACAAGGAAGCCTTTGTCGACCGGTGCAGGTAAACCTCATTTCAGGTAAATGTCGCAGTTTCATTTCCCTCTGCCGATCAGCCTAATCTACATGGCTCCATCAACGGAGCCATGTAGTTTAGACACACCCCTAGAGCCCTTCCTGGTGGTGAGCAGAATGAAACACTTTCACAGTCGAATGATGAAGGATTAAAGGGAGAGTGGGCTAATTCATGTGACATCCACAAAGGCTACTCATGTAATGAATGAAAAATTAAGGAAATATTGTGAGCCCCTCCCTGACCCAGCCTGTATCCTTTTAAGACTCTCTTTTATTTGAAATTTCAGGCTGCAGAACTTCTCACTATGACCTTAATCTATGCAATAACCAACAGCAAGCACTGAAAACACCTCCCCTCCCCCCCCCCCCCCGCCAACTTCCTTACATCTCTGGCTCTCATTGGGGACACCATCACCTCCTCTCCTGGCTCAGATCCCAGAAGTTTATTCCTAGAATATACTCTTGGGTTGGTTATGCAATTATCTGGTATTCTAATGAAACACTGTAAGGCCAGAGGAATGTTTAAGCAGAGGAATTAGTAATACACAGAAAACACATTAGTACCTGGGGTACTGTGAGTTGAAAGTTGTCTTGTTGATTCTTTGCATTATTTACAATCCAAAATGTATTGTTGTATGTCAATTGCTTAGTTAGATGAGTTTAGTAATTCCAGTTAAAAAGGTTCTAGAGCAGGGTGTGAGCCAAACACAGTTCACCAGTGTTAGCCCCTGGCGGGCCCCCAAATGCTTTATTTACCTCTGTGTCATCAGGTATGCTTGTTCACAGCTCCCGTTGGTCATGGTTTGATGTTCCTGGCCAAAGGGAGTTGTGGGAAGTGGCACTTTATATTTGGAATATAAATATAGTACTTACATGTCACTGCATAGCACTATAAAGAAGTCTAAACAAGTTATCTGTATAAAATTTTAGTTTGTGTAGACTTTGCTAGTGCTGTTTATGTAGCCTGTTGTAAAACTATGCAAAGATCTGCATATCAAGGGGTATGCTGGTCCCTGGTTGAGACTCATTGGTGGAGACAAGTCCTGTGATTTGGTGTAATTTTTCTTGGCGTGGTATTGTCTTGGGGAGCTATTTGTCCTCGGTTGATGTTTTATATTGTGACAAATCCTCAAGGTGAATGCATGCCTGTGAAGATGGTGCTGCCAGGAAGCTTTGGCTCCCTTGACTATGGGATGCTGTCCGAGGAAGAAAGACTGCTAATCAGAGATGAAGTCCACCTATCAAGGAAGGGGGATGGCATATCTGGCTAACTTAATGAGGAAGGCTTTAAACTAGGTTTGATGGGGGCTGGTGACCATAGCCCAGCAGTAAGTCAAAAACACAGAGACCAGGGAGAAGGGTCAGAAAGTGTGTGTGTGTGGGGGGAGGAGCATGGACTGTAATAGTAGAGATAAAGGAAATACAAAATAGAAGCATGTGTGAGGGGGGGAAATAAAATCAGTATTTTGGATGTCTATACTAATGCAAGAATCATGGGGAATAATCAGGAGGAACTTGTAAAGCTAGTAAATAAACACAACTATGACACAGTTGGCATCACAGAGACTTGGTGGTATATAGGGCTACAGCTTGTTCAGGAAAAACAGACAAGGAAAAAAGGAAGGAGGTGTTGCTTTATATATTACAATCTATACATTTAGACTGAGGTTGAGATTGAAATAGGAGACAACGGTGATGCCATAGTAGGGGTCTACCTGCCTAACTGAGAAAAAGAGGTGAATGAGGCTTTTTATAAACTAAGAAAATCATCTAAAGCACAGGACATGGTGGTGACCTGGCAATTCAATCACCCAGACATCTGTTGGGAGCATAACACTGCAGGGCACAGATTATCCAACAAGTTCTTGGAATGTATTGGAGACAGAGGGTTTTTTTATTATTATTATTTCAGAAGGTGGAGAAGCTACTGAGAGAGGCTGTTCTAGATTTGATTTTAACAAATAGGCACCGATTGAGAATTTGAAAGTGGAAGTGATCATGAAATGGAGTTCATGATTCTAAGGAATGGTAAGAGGGAGGCCAGCAAAATAAAGGCAATGGATTTAATGAAGGCAGATTTCAGCATACTCATGAAGTAGGTAGGTAAGGTCCATTGGGAAGCAAGTCTGAGGCTTTGTCTACACTGCAGTGTTTTTGTGCAAGAAGCTTTTTGCAGAAGAGATCTTCCACAAAAACTTCTTGTGCAAAAGTGCGTCCACACTTCAAAAGCGCATTGCAAAAGCTTTTGTGCAAGAGAGTGTCCACACTGCATAGACGCTCCTGCGCAAGAAAGCTCTGATAGCCATTCACAGAATGGCCATTAGAGCACCTGTGCTTTTTCTGATAGGCTCTTTTTGCACAAGAAACCCCTGCGGAGTGTCCACACACACCTTTTTGTGAAAGAGCTGTAGCGCAAAAAGGAGTTATTCCTCATGGGAATAACTTGAGGTGTGGACGCTCCACCGGTTTTTGCACAAAATGGCCATTTTTATGCAAAACCAAAGGTCCACCTAGCCCAGCATCCTGTCTGCTGACAGTGGGTAATGCCAGATGCCCCAGAGGGAATAACCATCACATGATCCTGCTCCTGTCATCCAGTTCCAGACAAACAGAGGCTAGGGACACCACACCTGCCCATCCTGGCTAATAGCCATTGATGGACCTAACCTCCATGAATCTATCTTGCTCTTTTTTGAACCCTGTTAAGGTCCTAATCTTCACAACATTCTCTGGCAAGGAGTGCCACAGGTTGACTCTGCACTGCATAAAGAAAAACTTCCTTTTGTTTGTTTGTTTGAAATCTGCTACCTATTCATTTCATTTGGTGACCCCCAGTTCTTATATTTTGGGAACAATTAAATAACTTTTCCTTATTTACTTTTTCCACACCCGTCATGATTTTATAGACATCTATCATATCCCCTTAGTCTCCTCTTTGCGAAGCTGAAAAGTCCCAGTCTTTTTAATCTCTCTTCAAATGGGGCCTGTTCCAAACCCCTAATCCTCCAAGCCCTTTTCTAAAGGTTTTCCAATGCCAATATATCTTTTTTGAGATGAGGCAAACACATCTGTATGCAGTTTTCAAGGTGTGGGCATACCGTAGTTTTATATAGAGGTTTTATATGTGCTCTTTCTTCTTCTCTATCCCTTTTTTTATGATTACTAACATTCCAGTTGCTTTTTTGACTGCCACTGCACATTGAGTGGATGATTTCAGAGAACTATCCATAATGACTCCAAGATCTCTCTCTGGACTGAGGAAAGCTGATAGTCTTGAAGGCCAGTGTGATGGGACTGCTCACACGAGTAAGATTATTCTGCTGTGTAAGCATTTGCAGGATCACACCTTAAAAATGCAGCCATCAGAAATACAACACACAATGGTTCCAAAAGCAACTCAGGAAGTGAAGACCAGCAATAGTATTATGGTCTTCCTGGGGGAAATCTTAATTCAATATCTTTTTATAAAACAAAATGGCATCATCTTTAAGCATTTCACAACTATTAAATTTAGAACTTGTGAAGAAATATAGGCATTTTCTTTTACTGAAATATGCTCCTAATTTTTGCTTAGTGATAGATTCCTTCAGTAAACTTTACTATGAATATTGCTATTTGGAAGACATATTTTCTGACACCTTTATAAACATTTCTAAGAAACTTTGGAACAATGTTGGACTCTTCTGTTCCTGGCAGGCTTCCACGAAAGATCTCACATTCACTAAGTAATTTCTCCACAGTGTACCTCTCTTTCCCTTTAGGATTGCTCACAAAGTCTCCATTTCAAGGATGAAGGTCACTGAAAGTACTAAATCTACCCATTCACTAGTGTTTAATTCTATTATCCCAGTTAATAGATGCTTCTGAAGTGGTAAATATTACAGAAAATGATGCAAGCATTTTCCTGCTAATTCTGGTTTATTGTAAGACACAGAAATATTGGATTTTGATGGCTTTGGATTTAAGACATTAGACCACAGCTGGAGTTATGCAAAACCATAACTCACTCATTGTTATACCCTGTGAGACCTGAATTATCAGGTTATCCAAGTCTTGCATCACTTTATCTAAATATTTGGATACTCATAGGAGAGGGGACTTGAATTTAGGCATCCACCTCCTTTATGAGTAGCTTGGCCACAAGGCTTTAGAATATTCTGGGATAGGTCTCTTTCTCATAAAGCTGTTTCATTTGTGTATAAAATACTTGACTAGTCTTTGGATGATGTGATGTATGCATGTGGGGAATGAGTCTAGCTTGGTGGTTAGGAGACTCACTTGGGAGGTCAGAAGGCCATGCTCAGATCCTGGGAAAAGGGGAGATGTCTATTATCCAGCCTGCCCACCTCTCCGGCAATATGCGAGTCTCTAGATCTGTGGTCTCTAGATCTGAATCCACATGCTGAATATAAACTCCTGTGTCTATCCATTTTTGGAATTATCCAATTGTCTTGATTCTCATGTGCCCTAAGACCCCCTTTACACCACTCAGGCAGTGTATGGCAGCTGTAAAGTGGGAGTAAATCCCACTCATAATGTGGTTTGAGAACATGGAGATAGGAACTACCAAGGGTTGCACAAATCAGATGTTGGTCGCATCAGTCCAGCAGATATTGGGATGAGTACTACAGGTAAATGCTTCAAAGGAGCTCAGGGATGCAGCTGTTGTTAATCTGCAAGGCAAAGTAAGGACGAACGGCCAGGAGAAGATTGTTTGTGTGGCTAACAGACCAAAACTGTCAGGGAGCTGACATCCAGTTAAGCATGAACATGTCTTCCTCACAGTGGAAGGGACAAAGTGTTAATCCTGTAAACATTGGAAACCATCACACCTCTCCTTACCTACTTGTATGGGTGAATAGCTCCTGATTTCTCCACCATGGCTGAGAGTAAAGGGGTACTTACCCCTCTGAAGGGCTAAATAAAGGCTTTGAAAATCATATTACTTCCCTCTCATACAACACTTTTTATCAGTACAGCTTTGCATGTTTTCATAGAAAGGAAACCAAGACACAAAGTCCAAGCATATCGGTGGCAGAACCAAGCACAGGTCCTGAAGCCAAGGCTATCTCTCTGATCTACACTTAGCTGTTTTCCTCTTCTTGTCCACTATTTGTACAGTCCCTAGCACATGAGGCCCCAGGGTACTATTCCAATAAAAAGACCAATGACTAGAAATCATAGTGCTGTGGAAACTGTAGCTGTATATAGCTGTCGGAGATACTTAAATAATATTTATACTTGCAGAGAAGGTATATGGGAACTTCAAAACCCTTAGAAAGAGAACTGATTACAGTAATTGAAAAACCTTGTATTTCCTTACAGGTGAGTTTTGAGAGTAGAGATCTTTCTCCAGTTCTTCCTCCCTAGCCTTTTTTTTTCCCCTGAAGGGTTCATTGTTCAGTTTTAGAACCTTGTGATTAATGAGGTGCCCTTAATGAATATCTCTATCTAAGTGCTACACTGCCTTCTTTTAACACTGCATTTTCTCCCTTCCTGTAGAGTAGATGACTGTGTAGTCTATTGGATTTCAGACCCCCCTTTTTTCCCCTAGATAACAATATGTGGTATATTTTTCCCCTCTCTGAAACATTTTTGTGTAGGATTGCTTTTCTCCATTTTAAGTTTTTTATTATATTGGGACTCAGTGAAAATAGTTTTGATGTGTACAAACTGGATATGACTGAAATATAAAAAGCATCTTCAGTTTCTATTAAACCACTAATTACTGTGATGATTTCAGTTAATTCATTACAAATGCCAATTACATTTTGAAACCGAAAAACTGGAGAACTGGATTAACACAGACTGTTGAAAATTTGTCCTTTTTATAGAGAGAGTTAAAAAAAATGGAACTTCCGTTTCATGGGAAATTTTGACAGTTTGAAATGCCTTTCTGTTCCATGTGGAACAAAAAGTTCAACTATCAAAAATATTCACAAAATGAAGTTTTGACTTGGAAATATCAAAATGGAAAACAGCATTTTCAATCAAAATAACTCTATGTCAATCATATTTTCATTTTTATTCTACCAATCCAATTTTTTTTAAAAAAAATCTAATTTAAATCAGTATTTTTCATGTAGAAAATATTAATATAGACAAAACAACATGTTCTGACAGAATTACATTTCATGTGGAAAAAGCTCTGCTTTGACAGGCATCTCTACTTACTCTAATACCTGTTTAAGGGTTTTCATACCTGATTAGAGTCTCCTGTACTATTGTGGTGGGTGGCTTTGCTAAGTATGTGGGTTTGAAGAGCTACTGATGGAAAGCAAAGTTTAGAAAGTTGGGTTTACACTTTGATCTGAACACTGACATTTCTGGCTATCCTTATCTCTCTCTCGTGGATGTGTTTCTAGACTACAAATGATTCCCACAAGTTTTCTGGGTGAAATCCTCAGACAACTGAAATTAATGAGAGTTGTGCCGTTGACTGTAATGAGCTAGGATTTCACCCTCTGTCTCCTATAGCCTTTTTGGGATTAATGGCATTCTTCCTATTAGCAACTGAAATACAAAGAAATTCCTAATATAGCCTGAAAGAACATACCTAAGATAAGTCTAATTTTTATTGTTTGCTTGTCAGCTATATTTCTGCTTCCTCTAAAGAGTTAATACACCAGAAACCACCAGGCTAAATATATTTGATTTTACACAAACCTAGCAGACAGGGATGAAGAACTGTCCTTAGATGCAAAAGTGATAGATGCGGCAGCAATTTATAAATGTATTACAATAGAGCTGTATCTGTTTTGGGTCTTCCAAAAATGTTGGAAAAGCCTCTTCCAGAAAAAGAAGCGGAAAAAGATACGCAAATTGCGATTCACAATTTGCGTATCTTTTTCTGGGAAGAACTGTGTAGTCTAGACACAGCCTAAGAGGGCAGCTAGACACTGGAGAGTGTTAACAGGTCACAAAGGCCTGATGGCTGCTTTTCATGAGTGGCCTATTACCACTGTATTGCACAAATACCAACATTTTCTGCACTTCTCTTATAACAATCTTATGCTCTGTGTTTGTTTTATAATGTGCTGTCATCATGTAGAGCTGGACAGGAAATGGTTCTCCCATCCTGTATAATTTTGATACATCCAAAAATTCTTTCAAGTAGTGTTGTGCAAGATTTGAGACACACTCAGGCACCCCTGGAAGAGGGATGAGAGGTAGAGAAAGCAAAGACCTACCCCAGAGTAAATGAAGTTTGAGTCCAGTATGAGTCTGTGAAAACGCCTTGATATTTTGACAAAAAAAAATTACAAAACTCCTGACCAATTCTATGTCCACACTACAATACAGTCTTGTTTTGTATACTGTAAAACCTGGTACATTTATTCTATAAAGCAATTGATACTGGCCTTGAGTTAGTACAACCTGGATAAGAGGGTGTAATCCAATTTTGTAGGGGACAGGATTTCATCATGGAGAAGGGAAAAGCTTATAGAGAAAAAACAAGATGTGACTCTATGTAGACAATCATATAAGAAAACCATTTTGTCTTCATGTTCTGCTAACCCCTGACACTAGCTAGTTATTTCACTGCAGTGGAAAGAAAAGCAATGGGATTGTCAATGGCGCTACTGTTAGAGAATCAGTGTCTCATCTTATTCGTTTAACTCCATTTGTCCCAAACGACAAGACTAGAAGGCAACAATGAAAATGTCATGTTTCAGTTTTCAGTAATTGCCCACGTTTATAGCATTAGGCACGATACATGTTCCTTGGCTCCAAGTGAATGAAACCTCTAAATCAAGAGCTGTTCAGACACTAATGAAACAGCTGCTTACTCATCAGTTCCAGCCTTGTAGTTAAGTCCCTGCAGTACATTTTTTCTCAAAATTCCAGTGCATATACTTATGCAAACTATCCCTCCACCAAGGAAAGATGCTCTTAAATATAAAACAATCTGCACATTTTAAATACTAATCTAATTGTAATTTGGATCTAGACAAGTCAGAGCTGGCTTTTTAACTGGACAGTGGAGCTGGCATTGCAAAGCTTCAGAACCAGCACATTGACTTCCAGCAGGATCACAAAAGGGCAGAAAATGTGCTCTATGCCATTAAGCATCTTGACAGTGAAAAGCACTTTCAGTGGCAGTAATTCTTCCACGTTGTGTGTGTGTGTACGCATATGGGCATTGTGTTTCTAGTGAGTCTTTAACTTCTGCATGCAAGGATTGAGTGGGCATGGCTTCTATCCTTATAAAAGGAAAATCTGGGACAGTATGTGCATTGGGTGCCATGCTGCAAGTAGCACCGAAGGCTGGTGGAAGCCTGAGTGTGACGGGTATATTGCTAGGAAACTTCTGGGAGCAAGGCTGCAGCTACACATGCAAATGGGCTAGGTCTGCTCAGACCAGCTTGGGAGCTACAGCAGCAAAGCATTGGGCGGCATCCAGGGTTCTAGGGCAGGCGATGACATAAAATCCTCACTGCTCTGGGCTGCACCCCAGAATCTGACAAGAAAATGATCTCTTGATAATAGCACACACTATAACAGCCTGGAATGTTAAACCTAGAGAAGAAAGAGTGAGCCATCAGCGTTCTTTGTAGGTATGTGGTGCACTGCTTCTGGGAAACAGAAATCCTGTATTTTACTGCCAATCTGGTCCCCTTACATCTCCACTACATTTCTCTCCCTTTCCTAAGGGTTGGGAAATCATTTTCTAGCCCTTATATATGCTGCATTTAAGTGTACATCAAAGGTAGATAAATCCTTTGGTTAAAAAAATGTCCAGAATCAGCAGATCTCTTTCTTCCCTATTTTGATAGCACTTTGGTTTGCATAAGGAGGAAGCTCACAGGAAAATTCAGAGCTGGAGAAAACCACTCCAACTGAGCTGAAATAAAGAAAATTGAACAAAAACAGAATTTAGCACACTGCACAGAAGCCCAGTTAGTTGTTATATCATACAGTGCAACAACAGCTGCATTTTTAAGAATGTCACTTGAAAAACTTGCCTTAGCTGCACCATTTTCCTCAAACCTTTCAGTTCCTATCTTTAGAAATCAACTGAGGTGTTGCTGGAATTCATTTAAATGTAACTGAATCATTATTGTAAAACACACATCTCAAATGGCTTTCAGGATTTTGAAATTCTTATGTTAGCCTGAAGCTTCATTAACATATTCATTGTGATGCTCAAATTTTCAGAGCTCCACAAACAAAATACTGTTTTCCAATTAGGAAGAGTGTGTAGCTTATAAAATTTAGTTGTTACTGGCTAAGAAATACAGAATCCTCTTATGGGATAATTAGGACAGCCCAGATATATGATGATCACTGTTAATGGCCAGTCTGGCCATGACCTACTACAAAACTAAACAGCTGTCCTCCTCTCCCTCTGGTATTGCACAATTGCTTTTCAAATGGCTTCTTAAAGCAGATGTTCCCTATCCATGCATACACTTTCTTTCTGTTACTAACCTTTCATTCTGCACAGTTCTTTTGCTGACGTTCTTTGCATTTAGGGAAGATGGGGGAACTCCTTTGCCATTACTATTGTTTCCTCTTTGGCACTCAGACATCTGACCACAACTCACTACTGCTTCCAGATGGGTTTTTTTCTGGACCTCTCTCCTTTGATTGTACTTGGATCTTTACTTGGTGATTAACAATCCATTTTCCTCTGAGAAAAGCCTTTGATTCTATAGTAACCAGATCTGGGCCCAAGCCACAAATGTTAGCTCTCAGTTTCCCCAAATTTGAGGTTGTTCAGAGGCAGGGTTTTTGTTTGGCTCATTGTTGGGCAGGCCTGAAGTTCAGTTCTAGATTCAGAAATGAATTTCCCTAGGGTTCAGGGCTATTCAGGTCTGTGGTTTTACATTAGGTCCATCTGTAACCAGTGCCTAAAAATTTAACTGGTGTTCTTCTTGGAGTATCTACAAACAGTACACACTACCTGTAGCCCATTTTGCCCTACTCTACAAAAGGGAGTTATTTTGAAATAACAAGCATTGTGTCCACGCTAGCAAGCCCGTTATTTCAAAATAGTGCATTAGTTATTTTGAAATAACTCCAGCTTTTTATGAGGAATAATGCTTATTTTGAAATTGTTATTTTGAAATAGCGTGAGTGTGGGCACACAGCTGACTGCTATTCCAAAATAACTGGCCTCCAGCGGCCTCTCACAGCTGCACTTGTGGCCACACCTGACAATGCTACTGCTCTCCTCCTCCTACAGAGCTTAAAGCAGCAGGCAGAAGTGAAAGGGCTTGTGGCAGCTTTTTCACCTGTTCCCTCCCTACCCGCTGGGAGAAACTGCTCTGTCCTCAGCTGGGAGCTGCTGCTGTCCCTGAGGAAGAAGTGCCCCTTCCTCCACTAAACAGCTCCGTGCATGAGTCCTGAGCCCCTGACTGGGCGGGACTCATTAAGCCACTGTGGGGTCGCTCTACTGTGCAGCTTAGAGAGAATCTTGATAGTGATGGTGATGAGGAAGACAATGGCTAATATTTGAGGTTGTGTTGCAAAGGATTGTGTGGGTACATGGATGTTCAGATGTACAGTCTGTATTACCTCTAGCTACTTTGTTGAGTTATACTAGATTATTTGTGATATTATTGGTAATGCAGTAGAGTATTGCAACCGTGCACATCAGGATTCCTAACTAAACAGTGATTTTAATAATACTGGGCCTGATCTTGGGACAAGAACCTATTAAACAATTTTCAAATATCTATATAATTGATAGGTCAGGGTACAAACCTCAATCGAACATGCAACTGTGTTTGTTTATAACAGCTAGGTGGGTGGGTTGTTATATATGTATGATAGAGTTCCACAGAATGTCTTGAATATTCACATTCAAAGCACAGAGCTTGCAGTTTTCTGAATCTTGTTTGCAGTGAAATATAATTAGAATGGAAACCTATTTTTTTACGGACTTACTCACCCATCCATCTAGAGATGCTACTGGGTTGCATCCTCCACCAAAACTCAAGACAGTGAAGTAATTTTTTTCTGAACCAGTACCTTCCTGTACCAACCGCACTTACTCTTTGACCCCAGCTAACAGCATCTGCTAATATACAGTTTCCTCTTGACCTTGTGCTCACTTTCTATCCAGGCTATTTTATAAGATAGTAAGAATACCACCGAACTCTTATTTACTATTGAACATCACTATATCTCAGTAATTTATTTATGAAGCTTTCTATTGTCAGAAAGACAAGGAAGATAAGCTTCCATTCTCTCTCTCTCTCAGCATTTTTAGTCATTATAGTGAGCAATCTTTGCATAGGTAACTTATATTTACAGACTGAGCTTCACAGACTATTCTGTGTTTTACTTTCTCCACATTCTGAAAAGCTCTGTTTGAAATGCAGACAGAGAACATTGTGCACAGGAAAGATGTACTCCTGGTCAGTTCCATAGGAGAGAGGGACTGACATATTCTGTACATGGAGGAGCCTCTATTACCTCCATCTTCACCTGCAGATATAGCAAGTCACAGACCCTATCTGACACAGAAAAGAATGTGGCTCATTGGGACCAAATCTTCATGAGAGGACAGGATGGAGTCTCCTAACAGATTGCAAGTGGAAGGAGGCACCATGTGGGCATTCTGGGTAATGCTGAGCCCAACAGGACCATGAGGCTTTGTTCCACTTCAGCAAATAGGAGGTGAGAGGAGTGCCCTGCTATTTTTTGCTGCATTTTCTCCTTTCCCTAGCATCCTGTGGGTCTTGGCTGGATCTAGTGTGAGTCTGCTGTTACTCCAGATCCTGATCTCTGCTACTGCAAAACATGGCCAGGTCCAAAATTGAATCCCTAGCAACTATAGAGGGATTAGCCAACTTGAATAGGAAAATAAGTCTTTAGATATCCCCTCCTCCTTAGCTCTCATGCCTCCTGATGATCAGTATGCATTATATACCACAAAGAAGCACAAACTGCTTTTACCTAGCCCAGACAGGATGCCCTCTTCTGCATTTCTGGCTGTTGTCTCAGCTGTATAGAAAGTGGCTGTGGAGCCTTCAGCATACCAAAAGAATCCTCTCCTATGTCTCCAAAGCAGCCATCTTGCTAGGTCAGTTGTTTGGCTTACAGTCTCAAGTCCTCCTTCCGTGGGCACAAGTACCAAGGAACTGGTGAGGGGAAAAAAGAAGTGTGATTGGAATTAATTCCCTGCAGGCCAGTGACTAGACTCACACATGGTTACAAATGTTACTATATATAGTGATAGTTCAGCTTTCTCCAGGGCTCATACTTAAAACTGGCCCCAAATTCACTCAACCCTGCCCATTGATTTTACCTTGTGAATGTGATATAGAGACTGTGTTAATTATGAATAACCATAGCAAAGAGACTTTCCCAGACAATCCCATTCTGGCATATTCAGAAGGGCTTCATCCAATTAAAAGTGAAAGTATGTCTGATCACTAAGAAACTAATGAGGTAAAGATTAGAATTACAGTGACTGAAACCATTGACCATGACCATTACACAGAAAGGAATAGCTTATCACTCTGGTTTACATTACAATAGAACTTCAGAGTTATGAAAAACAGTGTTATGATCTGATTGGTCTACCACACGTGTCATTTGGAACCAGAGGTATGCAATCAGGCAGCAGCAGAGACATCTCCCACCCCAAAAATCATAAATGGTACTAATGTGCTAAACAAACTATTACTACAAAAAAAAAAAGGAAAAGTTTAATGATTTGATAAGGCAAGGAAACTTTCTGTGCTTGTTTCATCTAAATTAAAATGAGTAAAAGGAGCATTTTCCTTCTGTGTAGTAAAGTTTCAAATCTGCATTGAGTCAACGTTCAGCTGTAAATTTTTGAAAGAATAACAATATTTATCAGAATTATGAATATTTCACAGTTACGAACAACCGCCATTCCCAAGATGTTTGTAACTCTGAGGTTTGAATGTACTATTTAGAATGTCTTAAATAAACACAAGTTCCTTGCTCTTTTTCAGTCCACAGGAGGGCAACATTGTGTCACAGTTAAAAGCTAACAAGCTTTGCCAAAGTAGGTGTACAGTTTATTAATTGAAAAATTAATGAATTGAAGCAAGTTAGTTCATTTAAACATATTACAGACTACAGATATTTAATAATGTGTCAATCTGCAGCCAGACTGACTTCATGTTTGGTTGTATTTGTGGTTAATCTGAAAATTGTTCTAACCTGACTTTGTCATCTGTAGCCAATGAGAAATGTATGTGGTAGAGGATGAGGTAAAGTTAAATGTCGTGATGTAGTTCTGTTTTTCTTTTTGGAAAGAGAAATAGAAATAATTCTATACTCATTCATATCCATAAATAACCTAAATGTTAGGAGTCATCAATGCTCTGTAGTTGTTAAAGAACATGCTGGTGTGCAAGGGGATGAATAAGTAGGCTGATTTCAGATTTGAATGACACTCATAGCTGGAGACTCTGTTAGTTAGGAAATATTCATGAATATGAAGAGTTTAAATAAAACTCATAATGCAAATGATATGGGCAAAATGTGAGCTCTGATTGTATGGAATGAAGGGAGCAGATCAGCATAAAGTATGTATTGTATAATAGAAGTAATCTGTGGGCTCCACTGACCTACATCTCAGCAGATAATTCCAGACTATGGTTATTCAGTACATAACAATATATAGTATTCCCTAGGTGCAATTTTGCAGCAATGCAGGGTACCCATGAATTATTCAGATGAACTGTTTCCTTCTTCATGCAAACAGTGAGATATGTTCCAGGCAGTATGGGGAGACAATAGCTAGGAAAATGGGGCAGTATTGATGGCGGGTGTGTGGATAAAAAGGGCATAGCCTGGCTATGGCAGCAGGAATTCGGCATGTGCATCTATGCATTACCCAGATCTGGTTTCAAAGTCGTAATGAGACTGCTAGTGCAGTGTACACCAGTATGAACTTAGAGAACACTGGGAGCAGAGAGCAAAGCCCATACTCCAAATCTCTGGACTTGCTAAGTGGGAAAAGATGTCACTTGCACATTACTACACAAAGCAGTCCAGAGGTCTTCAAGAAGGCAAGCTGGTAGGCTGAGCTGAACAGAGTGATAGTTTCACAGACACAGAGAAGAGAGGAGAACCAAGATGCTCTTTTCCTTTGCTTTCTTATTGTGAGTGCTGTTGTGAGCCACAGTGTTGGCAATAGAAGGCATGGCCCAATTTGGAAATTGAACTTAATCAATGAGCCACAAATGACTTAAATATTGAAAACCTCAAAGAAGGTGGAAAGGAAGGAAGGGCATGAAGTGAGACTGTCGTGATGTATTAATGTCATTTCTCTAATGGAGAAAACAGCACTTCAGCCTATGTCACTGAGGGAAAAAAATTAGAAGCCCAGTAGCAATAGTACCATTCTTAATAGTGTTGCTAAGCAGTCTAATCACATACTGAGAGAAAGAAGCTGTTCATGCACCCAGGGACTGCAAAAGTACAGCAGCATTCCAGCATGGCCTCTTTCTTTCAGTTTCAGCTTTGATGTGTCCCCTATGCCAAGGAATCTCTTTATTCCAGGGGAAATCCCAGGTAACCAGTTATATAGGCCTCAAAGTCCTTCAATGGTCGGCATCATGTTTAAATATTTGTACCCAAGGGTATGTCTACACTACCACCCTAGTTTGAACTAGGGTGGTTAATGTAGGCAACTGGAGTTGCAAATGAAGCCCGGGATTTGAATTTCCCAGGCTTCATTTGCATATTGCCGGGTGCCGCCATTTTTAAATGTCCGCTAGTTCGGACTCCGTGCCCGCGGCTACACGCGACATGGACTAGGTAGTTCGGATTAGGCTTCGTATTCCGAACTACCGTTACTCTTCGTGGAACGAGGTGGAACGGTAGTTTGGAATAGGAAGCCTAATCCAAACTACCTAGTCCATGTCGCGTGTAGCCGCGGGCACGGAGTCCAAACTAGCAGGCATTTAAAAATGGTGGCACCCAGCAATATGCAAATGAAGCCCGGGAAATTCAAATCCCGGGCTTCATTTGCAACTCCGGTTGCCTACATTAACCACCCTAGTTCGAACTAGGGTGGTAGTGTAGACATACCCCAATAGAGATGAATAAGGCACTTTATGCCCCTCTTAGAGCTATATTCTCCAGATGCTCTGCAGACTCAGGTAATTAACATTTCCTCTGTTTGCACTTGGTTCATGTTAGTTTCCCCCTCCCCCCCATAATCATAAAAGCTAGAACAAATTCTTTTTTAAAATTGTCTTTATGTATGTATTTATGGAAGCTTAGATTTTGGATTGCATTTCTGGAGCAAGAAGCAGAGTTTATGCCAAGTTCCATGTCTCCAAATCCAAGAATTACAAGGGACCTATGTTTGGAGGGTGTGTGGAAGTAGGGGATATTATATATTTTTAATAAAGCTTTTCTGTTTAGGAGCATCTGGTATATATAAAAAAGTAGAAAAGCTCAATTGAGACAGAACTCTATGATAGATCATCATATTAAGGATATTTGCTAGTATTCCTCTGGGAAACAAGAGCTTGGATGTTTACCAGTCCCAGCTGTGATGTAGGCAGGGGTGCAGCACCATGTGGCCTGTAAAATAAACTCTTCGTGAATCAACATTTTCTGAAACAGCAGTTTCCGGAAAGGCCCTTCACACTTGACTTATCACTAGACTGAACACTAAAAACTGGCTGTGATGCTAAAGTTTGGATCCTTTGACTTGAAAAACAACATGCCTCTAGCACTTAAGTTAAAAGGCAATCTCCATTAGTTTGTGGCAAAATATGGCTCATGAATCTGATAAACAGCTGAGTAGTTCTAAACCTGTTCATGGCACAGTATTCGGACACAAACCTAATAGCTAGCTCCTTTTAATGGTACTATTTAAAAAAGAAAATTATGGGCAGATCCCCAGCTACTATAAATAGGTGCCACTCCATTGAAATAACCGAGGATATAAGCAAACATATGTCCCACTTTTCTAGGGAGCCAGACATTTGAGATGTGATGTTGAGGTAGTTGTTGGAAAGACAAAAAAAAAAAAAAAAGATTTCCTGGTTTTAATGGAGCGGAGGCACCAAAACCTAAAACCATCCCAATGAAGAGCATTATACAAGGATTCAGAGCCTACCTTAAAAGTACTTAATGGAAAGAAATGGAAAATGTGTAAACAGACCCACTGTAGAATGAAACCTGTTTTTGATTAAAAGAAGCCTGATTCCTTGTAGGCGGAGTACAGGAGTAGACGAGTATGCATAGAACAGCTGTATGATTGATGAATGGGTGGAGAATAATGATCATGCTGATATTCAATATTACAGGCTTACCAGAGACAAAAGACAGATGTTTTCATTATGTTCTCTGTCTTAAAAAGATGGTAAAATAAGTTTGGTCCCAGAGAATAAATACAGCTTTCCATAAACAGGCAACAAAATTGCACCGAAATTGATGTATTATCTGTCCTTCTTCTGTCCTCTGAAGTACAAAGAAGTAGCACAGTGGATTATGGGACACAACTTATGGGGCAATTTGTCATGATAAAAGCTTTTTTTCATTCGCAACCAGCTCTGTTAATAATTGATTCCCATTTCAAGACATAAACACTTGAGCATTTGTGTAGTGACAGAAGCTAAAAGATTCTGTAGAAATGCACAGATAATAAAAGCTCCTCATGGCTACTCCCCACTTATCTATTGAGCAGAATATAGTTCCTCATTTCTAGAGGAATCACTTCTGACACCTTTTCAGCACCAACAATGCAGTCATTTCTGAGTCTATCAGGGTCAAGGAGCCGGTACATCAAGAAACAGTGATTGCCAGGACAAGTTGTTGTCTCCTAATAGGGAAGCAACAGTATGAATAGCAATATATCTCACTGGTTGGTTGGATACATCCACAACATCAATGGTTTTCAATCATCCTCAGTAGAAAAAATAAGCAGGTTAATTTGCTAATATTTTGGGGGACTATCCCAGTCTTGTTAGATATTTTTAAGATTAATCCCCTAAATTATTCTCTTCTCAGCATCCATTTGATAGGTTTATCATTTCAGCTGCCAAGCTTTGAGTCAGGATACTGAGAACTTATGTAGCACTCTAAAGTTGTCTCCTAAGGCCTTGTCTATACTACCATATGCTGTTGACTTACATTATACAACTTCAGTTACATGAATAATGTAGCTGAAGCTGACACAGATATGTCTGTTTACCATGGTATCTTCACATTGGTAAGGCAACACTGACGCTCTCCCATTGGCTCCACTCTTCTCATTTTGGTGGAGTACTACAGTCAACAAGTGAGCGTTTAGCAGTCGATTTATCGCATCTATACTACATGTGATAAATTGACCCGCTGGATCAATTGCTACTTGTCAATCCGAAGACATGCCCTGAGGGGTTTTATCTGAGCCACTTCTGTTATACTCTGCTGGACAGACAGCTCCCATCTTCCACTGCTTTAGGGAACATGAGATAACCAGAATCTATCTGTCTTGCATAACTGAACACAGACTTTTCTCCAGAACACTTATCTGGAGAAAAGTCTGAGGGGTAGCTGTGTTAGTCTCTAAAGTACCACAGGACTCATCTTTTTTTCCTTTTTCCAGCTACAGACTAACGGATTTATTAGGGCATACATTTTCATGGGTAAAGCTTATGCCCTATAAAGGTGCCACAAGAGAGAGACAGTGTGGGCAGAGAACTGGACTGGGACTCTCACTGGGTTGCTAGGTGACTTCGGGCGCATCACTTCATCTTTCTGTGCCTGAGTTTTCCCATTTGTAAAATGAGGATAATGATAGAAATTGGCTTCCTGTGTAAAGCACTTTTAAATCTACTGAGGAGAAGTGCTCAGTAAGAGCTAGTTGCTAGTTTACTTTAAACATGATCTTATGCCTAGCGGAGCTGATAAAAGGATTTCTGTTGACCTTAGGTTAGATGGCACCATTTATTCCTAGGAATTCTTTAAATTCTAAAATTTGTGATATTAAACAAAAGTTGTGTATGATTTTTGCTACTTAAAAGGCTATTGCATTAAACCGATAATTCCAAAATATGGTGGACCTGATTTCAACAGCAGTGGAAACTAACACAGATACAGCAATACCAGCTTTGGCATAATATACTAGAAATGATTCTTAACCTTATTAGGTGTTTGACCTCCAGGAGAGAAATGGTAATCAATTTTGATAATTGCCACCATTTAATGAATTTTTAATGAAACAGAATCCGTAAACACCATATACCCAACCTCCAGAACACTGTTAACTTATATCCAGTGTTCTTGAGGCCTCAATGCTTCGAGGGCTTTGTAATGTTTTAATATTGAGACTTTTTGCTTTTAGGTGGCTGGTTCAAACCCGGAGCAAGTCTGTAGCGTTTAGGTCAAATTATTCACTAGGGGTGTGTCTACACAGCACACTAAAGTTGAAATAAGATACGCAATTTGTGCTACACAAACTGCATATCTTATTTCAATTCTATTTCAAAATAGCTTATTGTGAAATTTGGCGTGGCTATGCAGCACAAATGTCAAAATAATGCACTATTTTGAGACATCCCTTAATCCTCATGTAACAAGGGCTATGGAGATGCCAAAATAGCGTGCCCGTTATTTCAAAAAAGATTTTGAAATAATGGGCAGCTTGTTAAGACACAGGTTAGCTATTTCGGGATACCTCTGGTATCCCAAAATAACTGCCCAGTGTAGATGTACCTTAGGAGTATTTTTTTCTCTGAATTTAGCCTTTTCTTCTCTCCCACCCCCTTCTATTTATAAATCAGTCTTGATTTCTGCTAATGTGAGCACTATTTTAAAGCATATGCTGAATAATTTGTATGGATTAATTTCAGCTCAGGGCTGATTCATCATTCTTGCAACTGAAGTGATGGTTGATTGAGACTTTTAAAACTGGACAGTAACACACACTTATCCAATGGCATATCTCACGTTCATGAATAAAACCCCTTGTTTGCATGTCACTCTGGTTATCCAAACAAAGAACAGCCATTTCCCACCAATCAAATGTTTCTGAGGCAGAGGTTCATGAACTTTTCTGCTGGCCTATGGAGACCATGCTGTTGGATCTTTGTTTCCAGCTGCTAAACTGCATTAAAACATGAGTACAGATTTTTTTAAAATGCTTTGCCATTATAACTTTGTCATGTTAGTGTTTTCAGTTGCTACCTCAGGGATGTTATTTGATAGTTTGTTTGACTTACTGTCCTCTCTAGTAACGTATACACTTTACTGAAACATGTGAGAACCTATGTCCACCAATTTCATTTCACCACTTTTGGCTCAAATCCAGCCCTATATTGAAGGAAGATTTTTTTAAACATAATTTTTAGTTTATTTTTTGAAGAATGCTCAAAACATAGGGTTTTAACTGTTGTTATAAAACTGTACAATTATAACAATGGAAATGTCTTCAGAAACCTTTTTAAAGAACCTTAAAAAGGGGTAGCAAGTGACAATTTCCTGGTTCAATTACCACCAGTTCTACATACAAAGTTAAAAAAAATAAATTTCCTAATAATATATAGAACAGGATCATTTTCAGAAGAACCAGACTGTAAAAGCTATTGCACATTAATTGCAGTAATTGTGCCAGGAAACTTGAAATAATCCCCCTACTTAGAGTAAAGAACAAATTATTTTTAATATTGCACATAATATTTCAGCAAAATAAGAAATGAGAAACATTAATTTCCTGAAGTTTATGAACCAATAATTTTCTGGCCCGTATGTTTTGTTGGTCTTAGGTGCACTAAAAGATGACACTAGTGGGTTTCCTCCTCCTCCTCACCCTATAGATTTTATACAGATGTTATTAGCAGGAACTAGGCTTTGGATAGGCTCACCATAATAAAACCATGTGAGAGAGATCATTATAATATTTTGTAAGTGATTTATATTGCTTCCTCACCAATCCCAATCATCAACTGAAAATGACCTGTGTAATCCTGCCCTATTAAAAATAATTGTATAGATGATCTCACTCCCTTATTTATTTTACCGTGGAAAATAATAAGCTTTCCCCTCCATCTTTCACATAATGATTGAGAAATGGCTTGAGCTTTTATGAAGCATGCACATTGTTCAGAAGTATTTTTTCATCAGACAAATTAATTAGGCGCATCGCTCTCACACAATTACTTTATTTAAAAAAACATAGTTTGGCTTCTTTTACTGCCCTCCCTTACACTGATTCTGGTGTGTATTGGTTAAAAATTTGCATTTTGGGAAGAGAGTCCAAGTGTAGTCTTTAATCATCAAAGAGCCTTCTTATAATTAAAAGTCCTTTTTTGACATGATGAGCTATTCAGTTTGAATTAGTTACCTCTCTGGATTTATCAGCAGCAGCACTGTAGTGACCATTTACCCCTGAGTGCCATCTGTGCAGAGGGCTGTGATTTCATCTTTAGAGGAGATTTCATAACAATCCATCTTTCAGGTTTTAGCCATTTTATGTGTATAAAATATTTATTGCAATAGTTACATTAAGAAAATGCCAAGAGTATGAAATGGTACCAGTCACAGATGAGACTGGAACAGTGTAGGTGGGACAGAGTCAAAATCTTGAGCCAGCAACCTTATACAGTATTTTAAAAATATAAAAATTGTATTTGGATTTAAACACAATAACATAAAAGTTCCAGCCTGGGTCATAGGCATTCCTGCTATGGGTTAAAATATAAGAATCACTGCAAAACCAGCAGCAACAGAATTCACACACATAGTCACACCCTATACACTACTGTAGTAATTGTTGTACAACTTAAGCCACATGAGTTATCATTTGAAGACTTATAACTCACTGGCCAATAATATCACGCTGAAATGTATGGCACCACATTATGTGTAAAGTCATGACATGCCCCTTTTTGATGTTGATGTTGTTAACACATGTTCAAACTCAAATAGCTGTGATTAGGTAGAACTGGTCAAACAGCCCTGTCAAACAGTGAGCTGTATGTTTACCTCAATTTGCATATACTCTGTAAACAGGCTCTTCAGACAGGGAGAAGTAGAAGAAGGAAGACAAAGAAAAATCTGTGAATCAGGTGAAAAGAAACAGCATGAAGCCTCCTTCTGCCACTAGCTTTCATGTCTCTTTGCTGTCACCTGCAAAGAACTTTAACCTGGGCTCTGATGCAGGAAAGTTATTTCGAAATAAGTTATTTAGAAATAATAACGCCCAAAATAACTATTTCGAAATAGCACATCCACATGCTTCTAGCACCTGAGATTGGAATGTTTCAAGGAGGAGTGCTTCATTTCTAAAATGGGCCCTTAAACAGCTGTCCTGTTACATATGCATCTCATGAAAACATGGGAGCATCCTAAAACTTATTTGGGGATATAGCAGATTTTTCACTTCCTGATCCCCCTCCTCTGGATACACAAAGGAGGCTAATTAATAAAGTACCTTCAACAGTCTAATACAACCTTCTCTACCATATATTGTGTCCCAACAACATTAAGTGGTATATTCTATACAAACAAAACAAGGCTATGTAAATTGTAACCAATCAGATTAGCTGTATGTTTTGTTTTTTTTTTATGAAAACTGCTATACAGAGATGGCTGAATTTTGAATTATGAAACTTGACCTAGAAATCCCAACACTTGATATGCTGTCAAATTCACTTTTGAACTGTGATCAATGTATATGAATGTATATATGTTGAGATATGTATATGTGTACTATCCATGAGTACAATAAAACTCCAGTAGTCCGGCATTCAGTGGTCCGGCTCTCTTGCTAGTCCGGCACCACCTTGAACCCGGAAGTGCTCCAGGCAGCCAGATAATTGGAGCTGCTCTACCCCGGGCTTCCCAGAGTCAGTCACTGGTCAGTTTCAGCAGCGGCTGACTTGGGGATGCCCGGGGCAGAGCAGCTGAGGTGCTGGGTTGGTCCCATAGCGCCGTCCCTCGGCGCTGCTGGACCAACCTGGCAGCACCCCAGCTGCTCTGCTCCAGACTTCCCCAAGTCAGCGGCTGCTGAAATTGACCAGCAGCTGACTCCGGGAAGCCAGGGGCAGAGCAGCTGGGGTGCTGCTGGGTTGGTCCTGCAGCGCCGGCCCCCCATCCACCCTACCCCACTCTGCCCCAGACTCCTCATAGCCCCCCCTTCTGATAGTCCGTCATATCTGATAATCCGGCATCCCTTGGGTCCTAAAGGTGCTGGATTATTGGAAGTTTACTGTATATTGTGTTCATACATATATGTTTATGTAACTATAAGCACATGCTGCTGTATCTGTTTAAATAAAATAAGTCTTTCACTATGTATGTATTGTCACTATCTATGTTGGCATTGTTCTCATGTGGGATAACCATGGCAGCTTTTTGCACTGGATGCAAGATTGTCACTCCCTCAAACCTAAACATATTTTATGTGCATACTAGTACTGCCTGCAATGTTAGTACATAACAACGTAAGACTGGCCATGCTGGGTCAGACCAAAAGTCCATCTTGCTCAATATCCTGTCTTATATCAGTGGGCCAATGGTGTCCCACAGGGGATGAACACAACAGGTAATCATTAAATGATTTATTTTCTGTCCCCCACTCCAGCTGTGACAAACTTAGGGTAGAGGCACCATCCCTGTCCATCTGGACTAATAGCCATTGATAGATCTACACACCATCAATCCCGTTATAGTCTCGGCGTTCATAAAACCCAGCGCCTTAACTAGGTGTTTTTGCAGGGCAAAAATATTAATTATGTACCTCCTGTTCTTAGGTTAGCATTCATCGCATTCTTTACTTTCGTAGCTTATTATTTCTACTTATTGCGTCTTTGCACCCCCGATTATGATGTACCCAGGGCGAGCGCCCCATCCTTGTTACAGCCCTGACAACATCTTCTGATAATGAGTGCCATAGGTTGACTGTACATCGTGTGACGAAATCCTTCCTTTTGCTTGTTTTAAACTTGGTGTCTTAATTCATCTGGTGGCCCTTAGTTCTCATGTTATAGAAGGGAGTAAATAACTTTTCCTTATTTACTGTCTCCAAACCCATCATAATTTTCCAGATCTCTATCATGTCCTACTTTAGTCATCTCTGTTCAAAGAAGACAAGGCCCTTATTAATCTTCCCTCATATGCCAGCTATTCCATACCCCCAAATCAGTCTGGTGCCCTTTTTTGAAACATTTCCAATTTCAACATAACTTTGTTGAGATGAGATGGTCCCATCTGCACACAATGTTCAGGGTGTGAGTGTATCAAGGATTTATACAGATGCAATAAGATATTTTTCTGTCTTATTATGTATCCCTTTCTTCATGAGTCCCAACATTCTGTTTGCTTTTTTGACTGTCCCTGCACATTGTGTGGATGACTGTCTGACAACTATCCACAATGACTGCAAGGTCCCTCTCTTGAATGGCAATATCTAATTTAGACTCCATGGCTGTCTCTAGACTGGCCAGTTTTTCCGGAAAATCAGCCGCTTTTCCGAAAAAACTTGCCAGCTGTCTACACTGGCCGCTTGAATTTCCGCAAAAGCACTGACTTCTTACTGTAAAAAATCAGTGCTTTTTGCGGAAATACTATGCTGCTCCTGTTCAGGCAAAAGTCCTTTCACGCAAAACTTTTGTGCAAAAGGGCCAGTGTAGACAGCTGAGATTTGTTTTCTGAAAAAAAGCCCCGATTGCAAAAATGGCGCTTGGGGCTTTTTAGCAGAAAAGAGCGTCTAGATTGGCACAGACGCTTTTCCGTAAAAAGTGCTTTTGCGGAAAAGCGTCTGTGCCAATCTAGATGCTCTTTTCCGAAAATGCTTTTAACGGAAAACTTTTCCATTAAAAGCATTTCCGGAAAATCATGCCAGTCTAGACATAGCCCATCATTTTTTATGTATAGCTGGGCTTATGAATACTAGCATTACCCGTCCCGTTGTGATGGCAGACGTACACATGGCCGCCTCCTTCCCTCCCTGCTGCTCCCAGAGCCAGGGAGGCTTGAGCCAGCTCGGGCTGTGTGGCCTCCCTCCCCACTGCTCTCAGTGATGGGTGGGGGTTATCAGGAGCAGGCTGGTGCCTTGCATCAGCTTCACTCCCTACTGCTCTGGGAATGCTGGAGTGCACACTCACGCTCGTCCCCTCCCCGTGGTGGTGGGCAGCACGTGCACATGGCCTCCTCTCTCCCTGCTTTTCCCAGGGCCGGCTTAGGCCACAGGACCCCCCTCTTCCCCGCTGCTTCCAGGGGCAAAGAGGCTAAGGCTGTGTATCATAGAATCATAGAACTGGAAGAGACCTCAGTCTCTTCCCTCTCCGCTGCTCCCGGGGTGGGTGTTGGGGGCCGTGCATCTGCTTTTCTCCTTGCAGCTCAGGTGCTGCTGGGGCATGCATGTGCATACTTTTCCCCGCCCTGTGATGGTGGGGGAGAGGGGCACCCACACTGCTCTGCCTTCTCCCCTCCCTGTGGCAGGGGTAGGGTCTCAGCAGACGGGAAAGGGGTGTAGGTGGGCTGGTGGGGGCCTGTCTCCCCCTAGAAACTTCTCAAGTATTCTCAAATGGTCTGTGTGACAGATGATGTGATGGTTGCCTCTCCATTTATCGTAGTATAGATATTGAATAGGATTGATCCCAGTACAGACCTTTGAGAGATAGCACTTGTTACTTCACTCCATTCTGAAAACTGATTATTTATTTCTTCTTTTGGTTTTCTATCTTTTAATCAGTTACCAATCCATGAGCAGACCTCCTCTGTTATCCCACAACAGCTTTTAGGGCTGTCAAGCAATTAAAACAAAATAATTGCAATTAATAACGCGACTAAATAATTAATCATGATTAATCGTGCTGTTAAACAATAATATGAATAATAAGAATACAGCCCCCTGCTCCAACCCAATGCAACCCCTCCTTCCTGGGGAGGGGGGGGATTACAGCGCTTGTATCCAGCTGGCCGCTTTTCCTGGCTTTGCGGATCGGTGTCCGACGATATATGCAGCGGAGGTAGGGGGAGTGATAGGAGAGCAGCTGTGGGCCACTTTCTTTGGGTTTTTTTTTTTTTTTGCTCCACCAAATGAAAAGAGGTTGCGCACCACTCGTCTAGATGGACCCACAACCTTTGAACCAGGCATGTAAGTCACCATGTGGTTTTTTTGTCATTACAAACCCAGCTATTTATGTTTTTAATGATTGAATCCCCCATTAGTAATGCCTGTTTCTTCCTCATAACTGGAGTTCTCTCCCAGGAAAGGTATCCTCGGTGTGAGATGATACCACAACATCATCTGGAAGGACAGTCCCAACAATGGGATAATTTTTGTCTGCTCCAGTTAGATGTTCTCCTTTCATGAGACTTTCACCTTCCTCAACAGCACTGAGGCTAACTGGAGGTAGGCCCATTCTACTGTGTCCCAGAAAGTCTCATCTATGTACCTCTCCCTTAGCTTCTCCAGTTCAGTCATCCTAGTGTCCAAAGCCCATACAAGGTCTCTAAGGCCCAGAAACTCCTTGCGCTGAATGGTTCATACACTATATTGAGCGTTATAAATCAGATAGCTTCTTCTCCATTCCTGGCCTTCTGCCTGAATTCTTTTTGCTCCTGAAGCTTATTTTATGTAGTAGTGAAAATGCTTTGCTTTAGATCATGTGTAGAGTGTATTTATATACCCTTTCTGAAAGTACACTTCCCAAACGAGATTTTTTTCAAGCACACTCAGGATATTTGGTGAAAGTGTGTGGACACTTTAATATCAGGAATTAGGATAACATTCATGTTTGAAAGTCAAAATCTAAAATGTTTAAGTGATTCATATTTTTCTTCTCTATGTTTTGTCTTTTGACGTGTTTAAACTTTTGATTACTTATAAAGTCCAGACACAACATCAAATTAGTATTCAGAAAGAATAGTTGAATTTTCATGTATTATTTGATCACAATAAGTATGCATTCCACTTTGATTAAGACTTTGCAGCTCTTGAAGTAAAATTATTAAATATTCATACATGCCTATTTTCTTTTCTCCGCCTCAAGTATTTACTGACAAAATGTAGGCAATTATCTTACTGAACTCCCAACCCTTTTCACACCCTGGCTGCGTCTAGACTGGCATGATTTTCCGCAAATGCTTTTAACGGAAACGTTTTTCTGTTAAAAGCATTTGTGGAAAAGAGCGTCTAGATTGGCAAGGATACTTTTGCACAAAAAGTGGTTTTGTGCAAAAGCATCCGTGCCAATCTAGACGCGGTTTTGTGCAAGAAAGCCCCGATCGCCATTTTCACCATCGGGGCTTTTTTGCGCAAAACAGTTTTTACCTGTCTACACTGGCCCTCTTGTGCAAAAGCATTTGTGCAAGAGGGCTTTTTCCCGAGCAGGAGTGTCAGTGTCTTTGTGCAAGAACACTGATAATCATACATTAGATCGTCAGTGTTCTTGCGAAATTCAAGCTGCCAGTGTAAACAGTTGGCAAGTTTTTGTGCAAAAGCAGTTGCTTTTGCGCAAAAACTTGCCAGTCTAGACGCAGCCCCTCTCTCATATTCTTACATCAGATATGAACATAAACAGCTTATGTGAATGCTTATAAACAGCTATGTGAAACAAATGACATTTACAAAAAAAGGTAGTGATATGGCCACATCTTGATTCATTTATTTAATTTTATATATACATACCAGATATTCCTACAACAGACTAAAATCACTTTGGCTGCGTCTAGACTGGCATGATTTTGTGGAAATACTTTTAACGGAAAAGTTTTTCCGTTAAAAGTATTTCTGCAAAAGAGTGTCTAGATTGGCACAGATGCTTTTGTGCAAAAAGTGGTTTTGCACAAAAGCATCCGTGCCCAGTATAGACATGCTTTTGTGCAAGAAAGCTCCGATGGCCATTTTAGCCATCAGGCTTTCTTGCGCAAAAAAGTAAGGTGCCTGTCTACACTGGCTCTCTTGCGCAAGTATTCTTGCGCAAGAGGGCTTAGCCCTGAGTGGGAGTGTCAATGTATATGTGCAAGAAGCACTGAATTCTTACATTAGAATGTCAGTGCTTTTGCACAAATTCAAGTGGCCAGTGTAGACAGCTGGCAAGTTTTACGCAAAAGTGCCTTCTTTTGCGCAAAATCTTGCCAGTCTAGACTCACCCTTGGTGTATAGGTGAAGATTGCTACTTAAAATGTGGCTATACTTAGACAAACACAGACCCTCCACAATATCATTTGCCAGGGTCATTTTTCAATCAGGGCATGTCTACACTAGGCCATTATTTCAAAATAACTTATTTTAAAACATCATCAGTGGAGTGGAAATAACTATTTTGAAATTAGTGTTATTCCTCATGGAAAGCTGGAGTTACTATTTTGAAATAACCAGCCCACTATTTTGAAATAATGGGCTTGGTAGTATGGATTCTGATTATTATCAGGGCTCAGTGATTTCCTTATAAAATGTGCTTATTTTCCAAAATCTAAGCGTCTTGTCTTTTAATTTCCAGATCTATAAGCTCTCCCAGAGATCTGAAAGTCAGGCTGGGTTATTTTCTTCCCAGACATCATTGTCAGTAATCCTCACCTAAAGGATGGGAAAAAAGAAGTGATCTCTTGATTTCCACTCTCAATCCTAGAATCTTTTGTTTGATCTTCCCACTGGGTAACACTCAAAACAACAAGTGTCACACTGAAAAATTTTTGAATAGATATTAAAATACTGACATTTCTCTAAAATGTAGTATTGAAATTCATTGATTGTATAGTTCAGTTTTTACTGTGGTGTCCTAGGTTAAAAAACAAGGTATCACTCACTACACACCATTACTTGGGCTCACATAGTATTTCCCTACACTTAAGAGATGTGACCATTCCAAATGATAAATCACCATTCAATGCATTACAGACTGGAAGGAAATAATGAGTGATTAAAAGGGCCAATCAGGTGGCATATCTGTGAGGTCAGGTCTTTTGGACTCTCTTGTAGAGCTTCTCTTCGGAAGAGTCACATGAGCTCCTGCAACTCAGCTGAGAGACATCAGAACAGAGAGCTGAGCTATGCTGTCTTCTCTAAAATAATTTGTTCTCTGAATACAAACCTTGTAGTTTCTCAAAATAATTGAACAACATGTAAATATTTGATGTGTAATATACGCTTTAATCGGAAGGTATTGAATTCCTACCATATTCTGCGTCTGCACTTAGTCTAGACTCCTTGCAGCTCTAAAAATGTTACCATCATCTTTCATGTAAAAATTGTCTGAAATGTTCTGTGGCCTAAGGATTTCCTACAGTAACTTTTAGGTTATTGAAGGACAAATACAAGAAAAACAGAAGAGTCAAGATAACTTTGGCACTGGGCACAGAAAAACTTGAGAAGTTCGAAGTTTCTACTATAGCAGATAAATTATACATACTAGCTACAGTGCAACTTTTTCCAGAATTTCCTCATTTGAACCACAAGTTTTTCCAGTGCTATCATTTATAGCTTCAATCTTGTCTGCCAGAACTTCAGCATGTTTACTTTAAAAGAAATGTCTGTATTGTAGCATGCAGGAAAAAATACATTTTAAAATTAAGTAAAAGCCTGCTGACATTTCAACTCTTTATGTTTTCATTCCACTTTGTTTCCGTGAAGTCTTTATATAAACATTAACATTCTCTCCTATAACTCATCCCTGGCTTCTGTTTGTATATAAAATTAGATGACTTCTTTGATACAGTGGTTCTGATTCTGTATTGCACCTTATTTTCTAATACCGTATTTTCCAGCGTATAAGATGACTTTTTATGCTAAAAAACATCCCCCAAAAATCGGGAGTCGTCTTATACGCTGGGGCTTTTCTCACCCCGGAGGACACAGACTGCAGGACCTCGCGGTCCTGCTGCCCGTGTACTCCGGGGCAAGAAAAGCTGCTCCACGTCTCCCTGGTCTGCAGACCAGGAAGACGCGGAGCAAAGCCGTGGAAGGGCTCCGGAAGCGGAGCAGCCCAGGCACACCTGGGCTGCCCTGCTGCCTGAGCCCCTCCACGGCTTTGCGAAGCCTCGGGGGAAGCTGGCAGCGGGGCAGCCCAGGCGCGCCGCGGCTGTCCCGCTGCTGGCGTCCTCAGAGGCTTTGCTCCCGGTGTCCCTGGTCTGCTGGAGATGGTCCCCAGCAGACCAGGGGCACCGGGAGCAAAGCCGAAGCGGCGGCGGGGTGCCAGAGCAAAGCCTCAGAAGCGCGGCACCCCGCCGCCACTTCGGCTTTGCTCCCGGTGCCCCTGGTCTGCTGGGGACCATCTCCAGCAGACCAGGGACACCGGGAGCAAAGCCGGGGAGGCGGAGGGGCGCTGGGGCGCTGCCGGTTGGCTTCTTAAGGGGAGGTAGTCTTATACGGCGAGTATAAGATGAAAACCTATCTTTCAACTAGAATATTAGGGGGTCGTCTTATACGCCCAGTCGCCTTATATGCCGGAAAATACGGTACTTTGTATTTTCATAGCAAAGTTTCTTGTAGATAGCTCAGGGTGCTAGGCTAGATTTACCTCAATTTTACAGATACAGAAAGCAAGACATGGAAGATTTAGATGACTTGCCTAAGGTCTCACAGCAAATTCATTAGTAGAGTGGGCAAGACACTACTACCATACCCATTACACCGCCATGCTGTCACTATAGAGGATTACAGCATATTGTCTACAAGCAGGAAATATGACGAGGAAGGTTTAAAATATAAATAGGTTGGAAATTGTTGGGTTTGATTCCCTTCCATTGGAGTGGTATTGGAAGGAAGCTTTGATTTATAGTTAGTGTTAAATAGGAGAGCTGCTACTTGAAGTGTCCCAAGGGATGCGCTGAATCAGCATTTCTCCTGATTACAACCTTTAGTACCTACTTCTGCCCTTTCATGGGACCTGCTCTGGGCCACCTGTGAGAGTGGGTTTGTGGGCACATTGTGACGCCCCTGCCAATGGCATTTCTGCATCTGGGAACCATGTGGTAAGAACAAACAACCTGGGACAGAGGAAAAGTCATGACGATGGACTGAGCTGTCGACTGACAGATCTTATCTTCTATGACATTGTTGGTAAGCAACTAAGCCAATCCTTAATCAGCAAGCCTGTTCACAGATGTCACATAAAAACACACCATCAGAGAGTGCTGTGCACTCTTTTCGGATCCTATGCTTTCCTTGCAATGCCTGAATGCATTGACTCTCAAAGCACTGAGAGCCTGTGCAATAATTTGCGGCCAAAATGATCTGTCCTGAGCTATCATTTCTAAATCATGGAGAGATATGTCACATGACTTCATGTTGGCCTTTAAGATATCTTTATAACACTTATACTGACCACCAATAGAGTGCTTCCCCTGAACAAACTGGCCATACAAAACCATCTTCAGTATCTGTGTATCATCCATCTTCATAATGTGACCAATCCAGCAAAACTGTTCATGAGCATTAATTCCATGCCCATGACACCACACAGCTTAAGGACATCTGTGTTTGGAATTTTGTTCCACTAATTTACATGGGCAGTCTTCCTGAGGCAGCACATATGGAACTAGTCAAGTTTTGAAATGTGGTGGTGATATGTGGTCCATGACTCAGAGCCGTACAAAAGAATACTCAAGACAACTGCTTGATAAACTGCTGCCTTCATATGAAGTTTAACACCCTGGTCCTTCCATCGGTGTTGATGAGTCTTCCAAGGCAGTGCTGGCTTTAGCTAGACAAGCAGTTACATCATCATTGTTTAAACAAGAAGATAGTAAGCTTCCCAGGTAGCAAAACTTGTCAACAGCCTTAAGGACAGAATCAGTAGTCATAATCACTGGAGGGCTGGGCTCTTACTGAACAGTCTGAGGCACAGCTTCTAGAGGCTCACTGTGAGTCCAAAACAGTAAGCAGAGATAGCTTCTGTACATCGTTGACTGAATGAGCTGACAATGCATAGCTATCAGCAAAGCAAACAGGTCATGGATAGTTGTAGTGAATACTTTGGTGTGAGCCCGAAGTCTTCAAAAGTTGAAAATTCTGCCATCAGTTTGGAACTGAATGGATGTGCCCAACTTGCAGTCTTTGAAAGCAACTAACCATATCATCAAAAAGTAGATGCTGAACAGAAGAGAACCATTTGAGACCTCAAAAAGAACCAACATCTCTCCAGAGGATGCAACCCAGCATACCATCAGGAAAGGACCAAACTGTATTGATTAAATTTTTCAGGGGAGCAAATTTGTCCAACTGCCTTCCAACTCCATGTCTGTTGACCACATCAAATGCCTTGGTCAGGTCGATAAAAATAATGTTAAAGTCATGTAGAGAACCCGATGTTGCTCTCTACACTTCTCTTGGCTCTGCATGGCTTTGAATACCATGTTGGCAGTGCCCAACAAGCATGAAATCCACTATAACTTTCTGGAATGATAGCATTTGTTAACTATGAGTGCACATAAACACATGTAGCCTTAGTATTTACTGAACTACTGGAAAGTACTCAGAATATGGTGATAAGCATGGTATGAGACTTTCTATAGGAAGAACAGAATAATGAATCAGGTCTATCATCTGTATGGTGATGATTTTCTTTATAATCCATTTGATTTATCACATAAATAAGCAAAGTCAACATTGAATCTGAAGTTGCTTTTGCTGGTGTAAAAACAAGAGTAGATTAGCTGATGTGAAATGGCGTGCGTTAGAATCAGTACGCATGTGCTGTAAATTTGATTGTTAATGTCCCAGGAAGAGGTTCACCACAACAACTTGATTTCAGGATATGAAAGAACTCAAGCTGAACTTTTACAAGGAACTGTCAGTGCTGTTGGTCAATCAACACATAATAATTGTTCATAAACCTTACGGTCTGGCAGATGAGTTGCCAACAATTCTTCCAAACTTTGATAAACAAAGCAGAACTTAGTGGCGACACAAGCTTCCATCAGTGATTAAAAATGTTCCCAAAGTATTACTTGGGCAACTAGAATGAAACATATCAGTGACATTTCAAAAGAATTACATGAAAAAAATGAGCATGTTGCTACCTCCCAAGAATATAAATTTGAAATTAAAGCTGGCTGGACTAACCCACAGGTTAGTTTTCATCTTCAAAAGCATGACATTAAAAATCCCCACAGGAATCAAATTCACTAGGAGCTGCTGGACAAAGTAGGGATATCTGTAGATATTGTTAGCACATGACAAGATTTTTTTTCCTGCAAATAGGAAAACTGGCCTTTTGGTGACTATATTGGACTTCCAGAGACCATGAGATGATGAATAGTGCACATCAGCACTCGAACAGCAGCAGGTCCATGAAGACCAGGATACACACAAACTCTTTGCTAACTAGTAGGCAATTAGGAAACATTGTCAGTAGGAGCAGGAGCCATTTTTATTTCCCTATCCTTTCTCCTCTGAGGGGAACCTTTTCACTGTATTAGCAGAATCAAAGCTGTGCTCTGTATTTCCTGTGATTAAACATTCAGTACTTAGTTCTCTTTAGTTCTGATTCTATTTATTTCATATTTACAAACAATTGGGAAGGATTTTTTTCTGTGCTGTTTTGGTTTGTTTCTGGGATTATCAGAGGAGAAAACATAATTGGAGATTAGGTGTCTGCATGTTGGTCATGGATAGATTGATGGGTGCCCAGGTTAGAGTGATCTAGTCTGTTAGGTCATTTTATTGTTTATTTTGGGATATAAAGCCTAAGGTATTTACCTAATTGATAGCTGTTTGTTAGACTGGGGCCCCTTATGGTAGAACTTGGTGATTGTGATTTCCTTTCCCAGAAACTTGGAGATGGGTTTGAGGACACAGGTAGGGAGATCAGTGAAGGTGTGAGTAGTGGTGCTATCATGATGATATGGAGATGATCCCAAAGTAATTTTTCAATAGGAAATAAACTAGCAGCACTTGTGACTCAGCTCAGAATAGGCAGTGAGCCAGATTCCTGATGATGTTACTTTTTAGCAGAGGGAGGTTATGGCTTCTAAAGCAAGGGGAAGTTTGCAAAGCAAGGTTATGGCTTCTAAAGAAGAGGAAGTTTTTTTTTTATTAAAGTCCCCATTCTCTTTGCCTTTCCCATACTGAGTCAGCAATTTAACACCCTGGGCTCTCAAATTAAAGCCTGCAATGACCTTGCTATGTTGATTTATTAGCCCAGAGAAATATAGAAAAAGGAGCCTCTCTAGCCTTACTCCCTCCTTCCACCATGAATAAGTCTGTCCTTTCCTAACCTTTGTATCATTTGAGAGCTGTAGTTTGGGGGTTACATCTTACTAGCAGGGTACAATTTGTATGTGAGCCTTTACATTTTTAGGTACACAGATACCATCCCTGCAGTGAGTTATTTCATGAAACCAAATGTAGCCTCAGCCTTTACTCTAGTTAAAACTCTGCATCAGTGTTTTACTACCACACTGTACAGAACAGTTTCTTAGTGATGACAGAAAAATTATAACATTTATACTCTTACGCATGACAACTACTAAATGTGACAGAGTGACATCAGGTGCCAAATAAATTTTCCATCCCTAGTCAATTTCATTTTGAGATGAGCTACACCAAATGGTCGGTTTAATCGAGGGGGTAAATGGAATATTTCATCAAATATTTGAGTTGGTCCAGGATTTCCCTAAATAACGTATTTTAATTTTCTGCACTGAAAATTTCTTAGGGCTTGACGCTCCTCTGATTGAAAGCAATAGGAGTTTTGCCATTGAATTAAAAGGAAGGAAGAACGGGACTTTTCTGCTTACCCCAATGTCATTCATCTACTCTCCTGTTGCTGTCATATGATGGGTCAGCAATTCCGTGTTCTCAGCCCACTGTCAATCAGTAATTGGATGTAGGTCCACCAACAGGAGGGGGCAAAAAGGGCAACTGCTCCAGGGCCCAGTGCTCCTGGCCACTGTCACTGATACTGCAGCAGTGGCAGTGGCTGAAGTCCTAGACACTTTAAATCACTGCTGGTTCCCTGGGCAGTTTGCTCCAGGTGGCACTTAGGGCTGCCGGGCTAGCCCCTAACCCTGGAGTGGGCAAGCTCCTGTCAGTGGGCTGGATCTGGCCCACCTACCTCTTTTATCCAGCCCACGTGGCAGATCCTGGCCCCACCCCCTAACGTGTTGCTTGGGAGTCAGGACACACGAGCCCTTTCAACTCAGTCTACTTAAAGGGTTTGCACCTTCCCCGTGGCTGCCAGGAAATGGAATTCACAGGGAAGGTGCAAGCCCTTTAAATAGAAGCAGTTGACAGGGCTCTAGCATCCCCAGCTCCCAGGCAATGCACTAGCAGCAAGCCCTTTAAATAGCAGGAATTGAAAGGGCTTGCAGTGCCCATTCCCCGCTAACATGATGCCTGGGAACCTCAGGGGAGGTGCGAGCCCTTTCAACTCCTGCTATTTAAAGGTCCCACCCATTCTATCTGAGGTCCCGCCTCTTCCAGGGCAACCTATGACCACTTAAAAAATGTGTGAAGTGGTCCCACCTTCCAAAATTATTGCCCAGCCTTGCCCTAACCCCACCTCTTCCACCCAAGCCACTGGGGGCTTGGAGCCAACTGCTCCCCCCAACCTTGCTCCAGGCCCGGCAATTCTGTTGGCCCCTCTGAATGGATACATTACATCCTGGAATTGCTAATTCAAGGGCTGAAAAGTCACACTAGTGAGAAACAGCCTTGATTATATTATAACCAATGTAATGTGCATTTTTCCATTTGCAAACCATCCAACTTATGTTTTAGACCCTGTCTGTTTTCAAGTAGTTTTACAGAATACAGTGCACTGATTGGTACTACTGCCTATTCCACTTTGCACTGCTTTTCACTGCCAGAACTTTCTCTGGACGTGAATTCCATCTGGCTTTTGGAGTGACTGATGCTAAGATGTAGCATCGACAAGTGCATTTGCAATTCCTGGGTACAGTTTCCAAGCATCTCGATTTAGATAGAAACTGCCCAATATACAAGAACATTTTAATTTTTCCTGTCAGGATTAGGCCAAATTAGAGCCCCCACCACTGGACGTTAAGCATTAATAGCCAGCTTCAGCCAAGTCAACCTAAGAGAGGCTGAGAATCAGGGCAGCTATTTGAAAGGACAAGAAAGATGTGGTCCCAAAGATGGAAAATTGTCTACAATTGGAGTGAGATGCTGATCAGCATGTCACATATGACATCAAAGTGGTCTCAAAACTTGCAATGAAACAGAAGGGTCTGATGAGTGAAAATGAACACAAATATTTGAGGTGCAGTACAGGAAGATAAAGGATGAAAATATGGATTTAGATTTCATTATAGATCAGAATTTTGCAACTCAGTCTATAAAAGGTCTCCATTTCCCATTTTGAAATATTTTGATGCAGAATTTTTTTGGAGTGGGATAAAGAGTGTTTTTGCAATTAAATGCAAATATGGCTTTTAGCCTGTAGTCCACTGAGCCACAGAAAACTCCAATCTGCCTTCAACACTTTTAGTTCTCAGACTGTTTAATTCAGGGGTTCTCAACCCTGGGGTCAGGATCATTCAGAGCAGCCATGGTCAACCTGAGTCTTGTGAGCCGCATGCGGCTCACGAAGCCCTCCCCCCCCACCCCGGTGACTCATAAGCTGCCCCTGTGCACCCAAAAACGTCCCTCTCCTCCCGGCTCCCTGACATGAAAGATGTAGAATTAAAGATGGCGTCGGGAGCCTGCTGTGGCCAAAAAGCCTCAAAATGCATTTAAATGTGTTTTGTTTTGTTTTTGCTCGACCAAACGCAACCGGGGGATCCTCAGAGGATCACAAGGTAATTAGATGTGAGGGAGCTGCAAGCTGTCAGCCTCCACCTCAAATCCTACATTTTATACAGCATTTATAATGGTGTTTAATACATACAAAATGTTTTACATTTATAAAGGGTGGGGCATTCTCAGAGGCTACTATATGAGAGGGGTCATCAGTACAAAAATTTGAAAACCACTGATTTCATTCCTAAACACCAAGAAGTGCTCTGCAGGTTACCTGTGGCTGACAGACTCTGGCTTGAGAAACACTAAATAAGACAGCACGAACTACTGAATAAAAATAGCACATCTAAGAGCTAAAAAGTGGAAAAGGGAGAGGAAAACATACACTATATAAAAGAAGCATACTAAGATTTCCACTGAAGGCCCACTCACAAGCAGAGTAGTTAAAAAAGGCTTTGTAAGTTATTGTTGTTCATTTCCTCAATGCATTGCAGGGCTCAAGTCAACATACCCATGGGCCAATGACTGTATCGTGGATACCTGGAGAATAAAACCCCAAAGGAGTTTATTCTAGGAGACAACATTCAGCTACATTAGCAGGATTTCCAGCAACAATAATGCTTGTTAATGGCTATGGCATTAAAGCTCATAAAATGTTTAGAAAAGCTGACCTGAGGGAAGGTTAATAAAACTGGCCATGTTTAGGTTATGTCTGCTCTGTCCTGCTGTTTGGACTACAGAAGTATGAATAGTGTGTTCTCTGCATAAACACTACAGGCGTGACCTAAAGACTTCCTAGTTCACATGAATATAGTCCTGTTTGAAGAAGACTCCACTACAGAAAGGATGTGGATACATTGGAGACAGGGATTTGGGCTTATTTAGTCTGCAGAAGAGAAGAGTGAGGGGGGATTTGATAGCAGCCTTCAGCTTCCTGAATGGAGGTTCCAAAGAGGATGACGAGAGGCTGTTCTCAGTAGTGACGGATGGCAGAACAAGGAGCAATGGTCTCAAGTTACAGTGGGAGCGGTCTAGGTTGGATATTAGGAAAAAACTATTTCACTAGGAGAGTGGTGAAGTGCTGGAATGGGTTATTTAGGGAGGGGGTGGAATCTCCATCCCTAGAGGTTTTTAAGTCTCAGCTTGGCAAAGCCCTGGCTGGGATTGGTCCTGCTTTGGGCAAGGGGCTGGATGTGATGACCTCCTGAGGTCTCTTCCAGCCCTATGATTCTATGATTCTAAATGTTAACTTGGAACAGTGTCTGCAAAGGGGAGCTACTGTGCAGCACTTTGGTGGGCACTGCAAGACTCACACCCAAAGTTTTAATTGCAGTAGAGTGTAGACAAGTCCTTGGCTCCAAGAAAAGAAAACTTGGTCCTACTGATGTGGGATCTTCGAATATGTTAAGTGCTGTTATAAAAAGGACAATTACCATATTAAGTTAGAGATTCAGAAAAACTTACTTAAAGGACCATTACGTATCAAAATGAGTTACCTAGGGAGATTGTGCAATCCCCATAATTGGAAAAAAGGTTAAACAGGCATCTTCTTAAGGACTGTTCAGGTAAACTTGGTCTTGCCTTAGCATAAGGGGCTGGTTTAGATTATCTGTCCAAGTCCCTTGCAACCTTACATTGCTATGATTCTGATGCCTACTTTTCTTTTGCAGTAACCTTGAATTCCAAACATAAAACAACCGATTAACCCATTTCAAGGCATTACCACTCTGTTTAGCAAAGAGCCCAAGTGATAAACCTTAGATCATATGGTTAGAATTCTTTTTCTATGATTAAATCATACAGATAAGTCATTAATTTAAAGCTACTTAAAAATAAATCTTGACCATATCCCTTGCCCTCTGGATTTTTCCACTCTGAAAAAACTGGCATTTTGTCAGGAAGAAGGGAGTGACGTTTCTGTTTAGAAAAGAGTGCTTAAGAGATTTGTGTGGTTAGCTGGGAATTAAAAAAGTAAGCAGTGGGTTTTTCCTTATCCTTTTGTAAAGCTTTGCAATACTCTAGTGGCAAGATAAGAAAGAACTATGAGTCCTTGCAGAGACATCTCCCTCTGCTATGTGAATGCTAGAGTGATGCTGCCATTTTCAAATTTTTCCATAATCAAAGTAAAACTCTGTAATCTCATTTAATACACATAACATAAGGAAGTCTGCCCCCATCTGGTTTGGTGCATTTAATTTATTGCTATTAATGCAAAAATAGTTTAAGCCAATTAATTGAAAAGATTGAATCTGCAATGAAGACATCATAATTTATTTGTAAACCTTTGAAATGTTAACTCTTTTCATGCCTGTAATGCATATTACACATTTTACAGTTTGATTCTGAGATGTCGTATATATTTACTTCATGTAAAAACGTGAAAATGAACGCATGCATCCAACTCTAAATAGATATATTAGTTCCATGATTAGGTGTTCCATTCAGCAGTACAAGTTCCTACACAGTTTGAAGACTATGACTGCACATGCAGCTGAACAAGTGCCAGCAGACAACTGAAAACAACCTACTGATCCTTTCCACTGTAATGGAAATAATTATGTTTCCCTGGAGCGAGCTGTGCAGACGCAGGATCATTCTGCTTGTGTGATCGACAGGGTCTATGTAATCCAAACTTGAAGAAAGGAATCTTTTACAGTGTAATGGCAGACCCCAGATGATCTAAAGTCCCCAGAGGGCTTGATGCAAACAGTAGGAAGCCAGATGTATTTCAGAGTGAATGCACGATAGATTGTGTAACAGAAACATCACTGATATTCATGCAAATGCATGCATAGAATGCTCTGCAGTATGTACTTTTATTTAACAGCTCCAAGAATGCAGGGCTTGTGTTAGTACTAAAGCTCATTGTGAGCCTCTCTTCTGATGGAAGGCAGATAATGCAAGGATGATGATGGAAAGAGACCAAATGAAGAGGATGAAACTGGATGAATTTGAAAATATATGTGGCAGGACATTCTAAGGTGCATATCAGACGTGTGTGTGTGTGTGTGTGTGTGTGTGTGAGAGAGAGAGAGAGAGAGAGAGAGAGAGAGAGAGAGAGAGAGAGGCTATGTTTAGACTGCAGGTAATGCGTCCGCATTTTCAGAACAGTTTCAGATGCGTTCTTTTGGCATCCTGGTATTCCTCTCAGTGAGAGAAATAAGGGATGCTCTGAAAGTGGAGGGTTTTACAAAATATGGCCCACTGTAGATGGGCCAAATTTTAGAAAAGCCTCTTCTGAAAAAAAAAGTGGAAAAAGAACTACAGTCTAGATGTAACCAGAGAGAGAGAGAGAGTTTCGAGGCAGACAGACATGTTCAACAGCTCTGGGAATATACAGGCTCTTGTCCAATGTAGTGCTGGGAATGAGTCTTGATCTACAGAGCACCTGGAATTTGCACAGCCGAAAACTCAATACGTATGAGCCCAAATTACAATGCCTTTGGATGTGAGCCTACAAGCTGCTGAGCATTTTCAACTTTCACATGTTTTAAGTTGTAGATATGCAGAAATCCAAAAGGATAATTCTAATCAGTCAAAAAAAATCCCCAAAATAAACCTTTGAGAAAATAACTGATATTTTCACCAAATAAAATAGTTTCCTGGCTATTTAAGTCTCTCATTATAAAAAGAATATTGTTGATTGAGTTTTGGAAACTTTTCACATTTTATGCAGTGATGCAAGACCTCTCTAATGTGAGGCCCACTGGTTGGAGGCCTGACTGGGAATGAGTTCATGAGAATTGCTGAAAGACAAATGGAGCAATATGGACAGATGATGCAATGGTGTGCTGACCAACACTTGAGTCCCAGAGGCCTTGCACTCTGTCTACAAAGAACACACCCTGGACCCTGCTAAGGTGCAGATGCTAAAGTCGGCCTTAATATGGAAGGGGTGGGCTCTGAAACAATCATATCCCCAGCAAAATAATAATAATGCGCCACTTTAGAAATCACTTCCTGAACTCTGAAAGATGAAATTGAAGAAGGAAACATAACCATTCCTTCAGGTTGTCCTCATCTTGCTGACTGCCTCTCATGACTTAAATGGAAGTCTGCAGTCATTAACAATGTATTGCATTCAATATGATAAAGTGGGTTTTGCCCCATCTAAGGTGCCACAGGCCTACCTATTTTTAAAGTTACAGACTAATATGGCTACCCCTCTGAGACATGTATTGTTTTGACTGTGGTGGAGATTGTGTTCTATATTTGCCTTTTGCATTTGGCTATATATTCAATGTGCACAGGTGCTTTGCAAATCTTTTTCTAACATTATATGCTGCTTTTCTCTGTTGTCATATAGATCTGGAGGATTCATAGGCTGGCTGTTACACTTGCATAAGATTTGTGGAAAGCTGCACTGCAATTCCACTATTGGCTGCATAGTTTGAGTGAAGCAGCGATAGCACCAGAGCCTCAAAACTGCTTATGCACGGCTCTCACTCATAAAAAATGATGGCAGTGCAGCTAAAGGGTTGCAGAGCCTGACAGCAGTTTAGCCATAAGTATAATCAAGCACAAGCCATATGAGACATCATGGTTAAAACCTGCTTACTGTAAGTCAGAACTGGAGAGTGTCTCTCAGAGATGTGTCAGAAGGGTAACTGTGTTAGTCTAGATCTTTAAAAATAAGGAGGAGTCCTATGGCACCTTAGAGACTAACAAATATATTAGATCATGAGCTTTCATTGGTAAAACCCATTTCATCAGATGAGTGGGAGTGGATTACAGAATCCAGAGTACAAACAACAGAAAAAGAAGTTATCTGTCATCTGTAGGACCAGTGTTAATGAAGCTAATTTAGTCGGGTTGGATGAGTCTCATTCATAGCAGGTGATGTGGAAATACAAATGTGAAAGGCAAGGAAGCTGGCTTTGTGGTGCGTTAATCACTTAAGGTCTGTATTCAAGCATAAGTTGATAGTGTTGAAGTTATAAAAGAACTCCATTTCAGATGTCTCCCTTTGTAGTCAGGTGATAAAATTTCTTTGAAGAAAAATGGCTACTTTAAAATTAATGAATGAATGTCCAAGGAGTCTTAGAGACATGATAATCAAAGATCCAGTAATCCTCACTCGGTATATGTGAAGTGCTTCTCTCATAGTAGTGAAATAGCACCAGTGCTACCAGAAATACTATTTAAAATTAACATTACAAATACAGAAAAAAAACCAAATTGAAGACTGAAATATTAGTATTGTCAAATTGTAGATAAAGTGTGCGATCACACAAATCATTTGTATCTTCAGATGTTATGTTCTTCATCCTCAATAGTTCTCCTTACAAGTGCATAGCAGTGGGGAAAAGATGAAAGTGGAATGGCAAAATGTTCTTTCTGCTGGGACAAAGAAGTCTTCCTTCAAGAACTCTTGCTCTTCTTTGGATAGTTGTTCCAGTAGCAGTTCACACAGAGGTTACCCTCAGATTCTCGGGTGCCAGCCTTACATGCACCCATGCAGCAGGAACCTCCCCCCGCCCCCGCCAGGGACAGGAGCAGAGGCCAGCAGAGACCAGGATGCCAATTATAGGTCTGACATGTACTTAGTTCTCCATATCAAATGGTAAAAGGAACTGGATTGCTCAACTCTAGCAGCTTACTCTGTGTCTTTGATTACTGCTGCTCCTGTGATGCACAAATAAAGGCTAAACATTTTGTTATCTGTAAACATGTGAAAATGTGGCTTCTTATCCTTTACCAGACCCATACGGGGCATTCAGGCTGGAAGTACTAAAGAATGAAGTATATTTTAAGAGCTTCCTGAATGGGGCCAATGTCCACACCCATCATCTGCCTGCCAGAGCTTGATCCTGATGTAGTTATGAAATCATAGACTGTTACCCTTTAGAAATATGTGACCCAAAAATCTCTTAATGCTAATAAAGTGATGGAGAAGAACCTGCTGACTATGGCATATACATTCAAGTTAATCTAAGATGTCATGGGAAATCTCGAAGGAAAGCCATTGTCACATGGGTCATAAAGTCAGCAAAACCCATTTCTTCAGATGACTTGAGTATTAAAATTCTCCAGTCATCTGAAGAAATGGGTTTTGTCCATGAAAGATCATGATACCATCAACCTGTTTTGTTGGTCTTTAAGGTGCTTCTAGAATATTTGTTGTTTTTTAAGTTTTTCTAGTTACAGACTAACTCTGGTTTTGACTAACTAGTTTTTGGTCATAAAGGGTATGTCTAGACTACATGGCTTCATCAATGGAACCATGTAGATGAGTTTACTAGACATAGGAAAAAGAAGCAGCGGTAAACCTCATTTCACAAGGCATAACGGAGCGGTCGACAAGAGCTTCCCTTGTCAACCACGGAGCATCCAGACTGCCCTGCTGTGCTGCCAAACAGCTGATCGGCACAGCGTGGTGGACATTTTGATGTAAATGAAGCGGTGATTATTTAAATCGCTGTTTCCTTTTCCTATGTAGTCTAGACATACCCAAAGAGTGTGTGTGTGTTTGTGTGTGTGTAAAAATATGCTCTTTTAGTCTGGAGAGGGAGGGAGGGTCACCAGAAAAGTTGAAAGCCAGATATTCTGACAGACAAGCTGCCTGTGTCTAGACTGGCAAGTTTTTCCGCAAAATCAGCTGCTTTTGCGGAAAACTTGCCAGCTGTCTAAACTGGCTGCTTGAATTTCCACAAGAATACTGACTTCCTACTGTAAGAAATCAGTGCTTCTTGTGGAAATACTATGCTGCTCCCGTTTGGGCAAAAGCCCTCTTGCGCAAATCATTTGTGCAAGAGGGCCAGTGTACACAGCACAGTACTGTTTTGCGCAAAAAAGCCCCAATGGCTAAAATGGCAATCGGGGCTTTTTTGCGCAAAGGCGCATCTAGATTGGCACGGACACTTTTCCGCAAAAAGTGGTTTTGCAGAAAAGCGTCCATGCCAATCTAGATGCTCTTTTCCGCAAATGCTTTTAATGGAAAAGTTTTCCGTTAAAAGCATTTACGGAAAATCATGCCAGTCTAGACGTAGCCGCTATGTTTAACCATCTGTGGGTTTACATATAAGCTTAGGGTTCTCTCATTCACAATAAAACTCCTATCACCAGCGTGAACTGAATGCAAATGAAGGATGGTAAGTGAAGGATTGAAAGATACAGGAAGAGCAACACAGCGGGGGAGAGAAGAACCTTATGTTTAATTTAAATCAAAGGTTTGCTTTACTGTATTTGAGGGGCAGAGAGGGTACCCTCCAGTAAGGAAATAAAAGGACAGCCAATTTGCTTAATGAAAAAAGGGGTCTCAACCAGGTTTGACTGACAATACTGAAGAGAACTTTGGGTGACATAAGCTCCTTTAAATAAGCAGTAACTTGTGAAATTAAAGTCTTGTCTCTAGAAAGCATGTTATGATTTTATTTTATATGTATGCATTTATTTCCAGTAGTCTTACTCATACTTAAATCTCTATTCTTTGAAAATAATCTCATTCTTGTTTTCATATGCTGGGTCTTAAGAGATGGTCCTGAGCTGAACTAGGCAAGCTGGTGTGTACTGTTGCCTTGGATAAAGGATATTGCAGGGACCATTGTTCTAAGTATATGGTAATTGGTGTGTGTGCCTATAGCTATATGTTGGATGAGATCAAGGACTGTGGGGACCTGGAAGCTAGTGCTTATGCTGTTGGGGGCATTGGATCAGTAGTAAGACCAGGTAGAAGTGAGTTTCCTCATAGTCCTGGGAATCCGTCGGGAGTGTCACTATGTGTATGTGTTTGTAGGACATTATTCAGCCAACCCTTTGCTAAGCACTCTCCTATGGATTCTGGAGGCAGTCTGTCTTTCTGCTTTCATAGCGATGAATGAAAAACATAAGGAAAGTTTCTAATAACTCAATTAACAGTTTCTCCATATCTCCATCATGTTTTTTCCCCTGTGTATATCAGTATTTAATTGCATCCACACAGAAACCTCTTTAGAAAGCCTTTCAATACAGGTCTTGCATTTTAGGTCAATGAAAAGTAAACAATAATTTGTCGTTTGAAGTTTTCATTTCATGGTTGGGCTATTGCAGACATAAGACAATAAAAATACTGGAATCAGTTACTAATCAAATAATCAAACAGGAAATCCTTCTCTGGAGTGCACTATCAAGGGTTATGGTCTTGGCTAGCAAATTTACCTCATGTTTATTACAAGCCCAACTGTCTGTAATCCCTGGCAGTGTTTTTGGGAAATTATATTTGCTATTCTCAGTTAATAGTGAGTTAAGATTTACATATTACAGTTGTACAAAAAATTTCCATATAACTGGTCTTTACTATCTGTTTTGCTCTTTATGCATGTTTTTAGAATGGGAGAATAAAAATCAATGACTTTTAAAAAATGATTTTTTGGAATTTAAGCAAATTTAAATTTAAAATAAATATGAGTTTATTTAAAAAATCTTACTAAATTGGCAATCTATATTAAGGCCTACACTTTATATAATCTATTAAACTTATTTAAATGAAATACAAAAAATAATATTAAGCAGTGCATGTTTGCTGACCTGTTTTTAAGGACAGTCAAAGGAAAGAACAGGTAGAAGTCACTGTCTGTGATCACCTAGAATCAGAGCTTTTTGAAATGCTAAATCAGTTTTTAACAATAACATGCTCTTCTATAGGTATAGAGAGAATATTTACTTCATTTCAATTTATTAAATTAGTGCAGTACAATGACAAGTTCTCAGTTTTGAATGGAGCCAATTGGGCATTGAAAAAGAAGGAAAACTTGTTTTCTACTTCCAATCTCTGAATAAAAAAACCCATTTGAGAGACGAGTATGCTAGTTTAAAATGTTGAAGGAGATGGTGACTGGAAACAATTAATTTAATCCATTTATTGCAGATAATAATTTTTTTTTAAAATAAATGAGTTAGTTTTAAATGAAAAATGTTTTGATACATTTTAGATACATTTCTTTTCTCATGTAACGAGCACATTTCAGTTAGGGTTAAGTAATAAGAATAATAGCTGGTTTGTGCTTTTTAAATTTAATTTGTATTCCCATGCAAATGGAGCTGGGCACAACTCATAAATAAAAAAATTAATCATTTAGTAAATAAGAACTGCACCATGCATCATTGTCTAACATAAAATTGTAAAAATTAAGAACCTGAATAAATGTAAGTTAAGTCATAAAATTGCATATATTATTGCATCCCTCTTGCATCAAGTGGCAAAAGGGAGTACCAAATTTAGCATAAAGATTGTGTTTAGTTGCAAGTCAACACGTTCTAATGGTTACCAACTAAGAGAATAAGCCTTTCTTTAGGAAAATAAATAAGTCAAATCATAATTAAAATTGTTAATTTAAATCAACTCACCTTAACTCCAGGGGCGGCCAGTGAGTATAGGATGACTCAGCCATTGCCTAGGGCGCCGCCTTCAATGGGATGCCCGATGATAACATCACGCCATTGATGGCCGTGCAGGCGGGGACATCAATCGTGCATTTCACCTGGGGCGCCAGCCGCTGCAGCCTGCCTCGGGCTGCCCTGCTTAACTCTGTTTTTTATAAATGAGTTTGAGATTTAATGGGTAGGCTGTTACATGGCTTCTGGAGACTCTAATGTAAAATTTTCTGTAAATACATAGGAATATAAAAGAGGCAAACAAATTTCAAAAGCCCCAAAAATCAAGATCCTCAGACTCAGGGTGCGTCTAGACAGCACTCTTTTGTCGGAATAAGCTACACAATTTGCGCTATGCAAAATAAGGCACTATTCTGATAAACCCCTTAACCCTTGTAGAATGAGGTTTACAGGGATGCTCGAATAGCTTGCCCACTATTTTGGGAAATAAAGATGCGGCATTGCTATTTTGGGATACTTCTGCTACAGATACGACAGGAAAATGGAGTTGCTTTCTTATTGCATATATTCTTAAGGAGAACAATATGTGCATACACTCCCACTCCCATTCACAACAACAACCCACAAATAAATGGAGTACCAAGATATACCAGGTACATTCAGCAAACTTGGAAGTGCAAATTTCCTGAATTCATTGTGACAAATACATTTTTTTGAACAATGAATGATGGGAGGCTTGTTTTTGTCCTTTTTCCGGATAGTCATCATTCATTACTGTTCTGTTAGTATTGCTGTAAACAGACATTTAGCTATTTGCTTGTTGTCCTTTTTCAGTTCCCCTTTTGAATGAATCGTTTGGAGACTGACACTTCTTCATTTTTGAAATCCTAGAAACTAGCAGTGGTCCAAGTCAGATCCAATATCCACGATGAAGTAAAAATTCAGGGCATATTGATCTATTTATAGCCAGTAGTATTGAGATACTGACTGTCAGGGCTGTTCCCCACTCTGGCACTCTAAGTGCAGAAGGTGGGGGCCCATGAGATACCTTAAATACTTTGCCTCTATAGGTTTCTGCTTACAAAAACTCCCCAACATCGTAGATTTCCTGCCCATGGGAGGTAGCTTCCACCATCAAGTGTAAAAACAAACTCCCGTCTTCTGAAACCCAGGAAGAAGCACTTGAACTTCTTCCAGAAGTGTACCTCCCTCCTCCCCAAGCCCTTTTACCACAAGAGAGAAAAAGCAGAAAAAAACCCCTGCAATCTCTGATAGCTGACCTCTCAGTTTAGGCATGCATACACAGTCCTTGTGCTACTTTCCAGGACATAAGAAGAAAATCATCACCTTAAAAAAGGTGATTTTAATTAACAAAGCAAAATATATACTTAATAAAGCATACTCCTGGTGCAGCTTAGACATAGTGAATGGGAGTGGGTGTGTATGCACATAAATTTAGCACTGAGAAATGTAACCAAACAACAAAACAAAGAAAAATAACCTGATCATGACTAAATAGACATTTCTCTATTTTATCACAATCCATACTGACCTGTTCTTCAAGGCCCAGTCCATTCCCAGGCCCAATATTCCTTGTAGGCATGATAGTTCTGTATGATCATTCTTGTATCTTGCTTCCCCCAGCCCCTAGCTTAAAACACACACAAAGGAAAAAGCAGGCAGGTATAGCTTTCAATTTAAATTTCAACACCTTCTGCCATTGACTTTCCTGGCTTTCTGCCAATACCTCCCAACTACCCGAGTTTAACTGACATTATATAATCGTTGTATAAGGCACAGCATTATAATTACTACTTCTTCTGTTATATCAGTAGTCCATGTTTTCCTAATTTATTTCTAGGTATGCTATGATGAAACCTTCTTAAATCATTGCGTTCAATAAGTATATCTGATGCTGACATGAAATCACTGCATTCAAAAATTGCTTTTAATACCTTGTTGTCAAGAATTTAACTACATGCATAAAGTACAACAGTTAAGCGTATTGGCGCTAGACATCCACAAATCCCTAAAAGCATAGGGCATGTTCAAAAGCTAGATCCAGATCAGGATTTCAATTATTTAAGTTGACGAGTCACTAACTAGTGCTCGATCTCCTTTGCATTCATAATCCATAGGCCTCAAAGCTCTTTAGAAAGGTGCAGAGTACACATTTAATTTTTTTCCAATTTTGAAATGTCAAATTTGAAAATAAATCAGGGAAAATGGGAATTTTCCTTTTCAACCCCCCTTTAGAACTGGCTAAAATATTTCAAATTTTGAAATTCAACGTTAAAAGCAGGAGAAAGAAAAACAGGACAATGTTTTAATAGTTTATGCAACATATACTTCTCAACTTGTGCACGTTTTTTCTTGACAGCTCCTAGTACATCATGGCTATACTTCTGAAACTTTCATACAATTTGTGCACAATCTACCTAAGATATAGTCATAACTGACTAACGTATAAAAATAAAATCAACTTTAGAACATCATATATCTCTAACTTGGTTCTACAGGTTGGACCTCCAAAAACCAGGACTCCCTTGTCCAGCAACATCACAGATGTTCCTGAAGCAGAAGTCCTAGCTAGGAGCCCCAGTGGCAAGAAGGCTGGTGGCTTGGAGCCCAGGGGTGCTTGGGCTGGGACTGGGGTAATAGAGGTGGGGCCAGGGACGCAGCAGCTGTGGCAGTCCCTGTTGCAGGGGCAGGGACGCAGCAGTCCAGGCTGTTGGGACCACAGCAGAACAACAGTGGCCAGGGCTGGCAACGGGAAGGGGAGGTGGACTGGGAGGTCAGTATCAGGGGACCTCCCCTGGTCCAGCAAATTCCCTCATTCAGGAACAGTCACATCCCACGGGTGCCAGATCAGATAGGTCTAACCTGTAATTGAAATATGATTTATGTGGAAAGTAGTAATCAAAATGTGTTCAGAGTAAATGTCATGGCTATAATGGAATATAAGTTAGATCAGGTTTTTACTGGTGTTTGGCAGACAGGAAAATAACCATGATGAGAAGCACGATGAATTACACTAGTTTCCAGAATTTAAAGGAAGAACTATGTATTGAATGCCTATAAAAGTCAGGTTCCCTGGTCATGTGCTCAGCTTAGAAAATTATGGCCTTAAACTTTTAGGCCCAATCCTCTGCCCCAGCTGAGACCTCTCAGCATGATTCCAGAGAAAACTTGGCGCAACGGTGGCTTTAAGCCACCTCAGCACTCTCAGAAAACTGAGGCCAGTATATGGTAGTCTGGTCTCTAGGTGCTAGTTAAAGCGCCCTGAAGACAACGTGTTGCTAGCTGCAAATCACTTTGAGCAGAAAGGTTCGGGCCATGTCTCCTTTGGTCTGGCCCAAACTCTGTGCACTGACCGCAGTGAGGGGTGATACTGTACAGGCACCATAGATACTCACACCCTGAATAGGATCCATCTATGCTGGGGTGATCCTCTTGAGTCTGACTAAAACAGTATGACAGTTTTGTGCTAACAAAGCAGTGCAGAGCTTCGTGTTCTTGCCTCCCCCCCTCTGAAAATTATCATGCTATTTTACCTTACTTGGAAAACTTACTTACAAAATCTGTTAGCTCTGACTGAGCACTCTTCAGTTAAGTATTATTTGCCCTTGGGAAAACAGTTAATCATTTTATAAACACGAAGGACTTATATTTTCCAATTAATCTATGTTCCTTGATGAAAATAAATTGACCAAGTATAGACTTGGTAAACTATCTACACAGCCTATCCTATACAATGCAGCAAAACATTTTATAATAGGCAAGAGTATACTAAACTATTAATTACACATACTAATAAGAATGAAAATTAGCTAGAGAGTTCATTTTATGGACTGCTGAACTCTTTTCATTATAATTAATTAAGGAAGGCCATTTAACAAAGTATTCTATGAGTGTTTTAAGATGCTAGTCATTTTTCACTATTAAGATTTCCCAAACTTTTAGTAACACACTTAATACTGTAATTGGCCACAGAAACACCCCTGAACTATATAGACTGGACCTCCCTGATCCAGCACCCTTGGGACCTGAAGGAGTTTGCTGGTTCAGGAAAGTCAATTTTGGCTATTCTGCTGGTGGACTCAGGTCCATCAGGAGACTCAACTGGGCTCCCTTCTGGGCTCTATGCCCCTACCCAGCTCTGCTGCTGGCCTGCCTCCTGGTGTGGCTCCCTTATTGGCTGCTGTTCTAGCCACTGGACTTCCTGCCACTGGGATGCCAGCTCCAGTGGGCTTACGCTGCTGGAACTAGCCCCAGCCCTGGCTGCTGGGCTCTCTGTTCCCAGACTGGCTACACTGCTAGCCCTGGCACCAGGCTTTCAGCACTTCTCCCAGTCACTGGGCCCCTGTCCCATTGCCAGCCCCTGTACTCTCAACCGGGGGTTCTCTGGCCCAGGAGCTCTGGTCTGGTAACACTCGTGGTCCTGCCAGACCATGGATGTTGTCAGTCCAGAGAGTCCCGGACCAGAGAGTTTCAACCTGTATAGCACTTCAGGAGCCAGATGGCGTCCTAATTCAGCAGACCTCCCACAGCAGAGGTTTCTGATAGATCCAGAAATTTCTTAAAAAAACCCCTAAGGACTACTAATTTTTAAAACAGATGAGCGCATCCACTATGAAATCATTTCCTCCCGCATTGTGCTGATTAGCTAAACAGTTTGTGCTACTTTCTCTTGAACAGATGGGCTACAGTTCTTCTGTAAAGTTGGTGCTACCAAAGTTGTTGCAAGGTGCAAGGTAGAGGTGTATTCACTCCTAAGGTTGTTCCAAAAATTGTGAGAGGTTAGGTTTGCTATTTAAGAAGAAACACATATTTTTCTACAGAGAAATAATTGTCCCACAGCCTCCTGTCTTACAACTTTCCCTTGTTTCCTGGAATAAGTCCCAGTCTTCATCTCTGACTTCTGCTTTATTGGGTTAGTCCGCCTGCCAACAGTGGCTGCTGTGTTTTATTTTCTGCCTGCTGAGCTCATACACCACTTGTGTTCATGTGTGCCAGAAAAGACAATCTTAAGGTTCTTTTGTTATGACAGTATGTCATTGGATCACCGCTGATACTTTCAATCTGACTGCTTATGTGTCTCTGAGTCTCAAAAGTTTTATTCTTCCAATCACTACACAAAGCTGGTTCTGATATTTTTTTCCCCTACGTTTGAGTTAATTTTGGGAAACGGGAGTCACATTTTTAATGAGTTTGAGCATTCTTGACATGGGATAAGCCAGTGGTTAAAGGCATAATGTCAGAAATCTCATAAACATTCATTATATAGTTCATTTTTACTGTACTGTATTGCAGCCTATATTTTTGGCTGGGAGAAAGGAGAACAAACTAGGATAAGATACAAGCCTTCTTTAGGTATAAAAAGTAAACATATTATGAAAGGCTGCAAATTCATTGCTGCAAATTCAATCTGTAGGATGTGACTAAACATTTTATAAACTGAGAATTTATGTTGCTTCTTAGCTTTGTTTTGGTTTTCTGCTGTGTATTTTGTTAGAGAAGCCTCTATCAAGTAAGGTCCAAGTCAAAGTTTTCTGTCTTATTTTATTTTTCTAAAAATTATGTTAGGAGCATTTAGTACAAGTGAAAGTCTAATGGTTTTGGCGCTGCATTCAATGCAAAGGTCTATACCAGCAATGCAGCCTGAAGAGGCAGTTTAATAGCAGAACACATTGGAACAAAGTTGCTGCAACCTTATTTGAACTAAAAAAGCCCCAGTGGGCAAACACAACCTTAGAAATGGGAGGCTGTGCCTGAGTGTGGTGACCAGTGCAGCTGTGGAATTCACTGCTACACTTTCCTCTAGCAGAGTTCACAGCTGGGGCTGCACTGATGATCCACACAAATGAAAGCTGCTCCTTTACTCTGTGATACACAGCATTGGTAGTTCTACTCACCTCCCTGAGTGCTGGGAATATGGCTGACACAGCAAAGCGACTGACACCTCCCACCAAGGATTTATTGAAGTTTGCCTTCAGTTTAAGTTAAGTATTGTGCAGGTGGATGTCATGTTGTCCTTCCTCACACCCTCATAGTTTGACTATCGATGCTGCTGCTATTCTTGCCCTATGTTTGACTGAAGCTGATTGTGAATCAAATGGTGGGATTTGCATTAGGATACTCCATCATATTTGTTTCTCCAGAACTCAAACCCATGATTCCAACTGTGAAAGGCTGCCCCATCTATTTCCCCTTCTTCACCTGTGGAATTGTCCATTAGCCATAACTGTCTAGTACGGGTTTTCTTGTACATCTGAGACTGTCCTCTATTGGAGACTGGTGAGTGGGACATTGTTCTGACCCCGTATTCCCATTCATATGAGCCTAAAGCCGTACGGCACATCTACACAGCAGGGCTAAACTCAAAAGAAGCTATGCAACTTGAGCTATGCTGCTTGCGTAGCTTAAGTCAAAATAGCTTATTTCGACTTTTGGTGCTGTCTACACAGAAGTTATTTCAAAAGAGAGCTCTCTTCCTCTGACTTCCCTTAGTCCTCCTGAAACAAGGGTTACAGAAGTAGAAGTAAGAAGCTCATTATTTCAAATTTATTTCAAAATAATGGGCTTGCTGCATAGATGCACACTACTGACATCATTCTGAAATAATGCTGCTGTGTAGACATGCCTTAGAAGAACAACTAATATAAATTCTTGCTATCCTAGAAATGAACAGAATGAGAAAAGAAGTACTCCAGTCACTGTTTTATTTCTTGTTTTTATTGTGTAATTTATGTACAGGGGACATTTTCATCTTCTCATATACGTATACAGATGCGAGGCCAGAACCTACTTCCATGAATGTTAATATTCAACCCAAGATGTTATCTAATTTGACTTGCAATCATTTTAACGAGAGAATAGATAAAGGTTTTCCTAGAGGTAGCTTATGCTGCATGCTGAATAATAATTTGGACTATTGACAGAGTATTCCTCTACTATTTATCAGGAGGCTAATTTGATCAATGCTGCAGCAGTCAGATGCCTGGGGCTTCTCTAGAGAGTTTTGAAAGTGCTGCTTTGGCACAGTAGAAGTTGTAAATCTAGAGGATGTAATCAAACTAAAGATACAAGATATAGGTGTATTGAAACATATGCAGCCATGCTCTCGCTTTATCCTTATAATGATTTCTGAACAGGCTAGTCTCTCCAGGGTCTGATTTAAGTGCAAGAGCAGCAAATAAGCCGAAGAAATATTGCAAAGCAGTGTGAGAAGTTTCTACTTTTTACTAATGTTATCAAACCAACTGAGAGAAAAAAGCATGTAGCTCAACAGAGTGAATAAAATATTCAAACAAAATAAATCTTTCTGGATCTTGGCAACCAAGAAGCCTCAAACTCCTTATGTAAAGGCATGAAACATAAATTTGTTTTACTACTGTATCATGCCTTTTGTGTTTGAGGAATCCCATAGCACCTTACACAGTAACAATGAGTTAGATACTGAGAATGGAATGACTGACAAATATTAGAGCTGTTAGCCTCTCAACAATAGTTCATATAGATTTGGGCTATAGATAGTCTAATTTTTTTCTCTAGGGATACATCTATACTGCAGCCGTTATTCCGAAATAACGAAGAGTTCATCTACACAGCAAGTCATTATTGCGAAATAATGTAGAGCTGGAGGACTTCTTATTCTGACTCATGGTAACCCTAATTTCACAAGGAGTAATGGAAGCTGAAGGAAGAGTGTTCTTCCTTTGACTTCCTGCTGCGTAGACAGCGCCAAAAGCTGAATTAAGCTATTTTGACTTGTAGCTGAAGTTGAGTAGCTTAATTCTACTTTAGCTTTGCTGTGTAGGCGTAGGCTTAGCAGATCTCCTACTGACATCCTTATGCTTGGGGAATCAAAGAAAGTCTATTGTTAGGTTTATCTTGCTAGTACCTGTCAGATGCCACAGATATTTGGGCTGGGGTTTCGGTAACCTGTTAGGCTGTGAGTCCCAGATACTGTGTCTGAATGCTGACTTTATATGCTTGATATCTTAATACCTACTCCTATCCTGGAGTGTTTAATAACATACAAATATTAGGCCCTTTGCATCTCCCTACCAGAGAAGATCCATCTGTGAAGAAAATGAGACTGAAAGGGGGAACTGTGTCATGATTCTTGGGCCTATAAATTGACAGTACCTGTGAGCATAACTGTAAAACATTTAAATGATGTCACAATAACCCATAATAACAGCTGTTGATGGGAAAAGGTATGGAAAGAAGGCAGACTGAATTATTCTAAACAAAAATGTCTCCTGCCATAGTTCAAGGACTGAATTGATATCATACTTGGTAAAAACAGAAAATGTGAAACCAGAAATTAATGAACCAAAATTGGTGTGATGATTGTCACTCCTAATTGGTGAACCCTAATGAGATGATGAGCTATTCTACCCATTGCTCCCTTTTTGGGGTCCTTAAAGAAAGAGACTTTGTGGGGGAGGGGAAGGAAAACCCCTCCAGACACTGGCAACTGAAATGAGCTTCACAGTTGTGGCTGCCATCCCCTCTTGGACGCCTCCACTTTCAAGATCTTAATCACGATAGGTGGCCAGACCAGGTCTGCTGGAGGGAAATGGATAACACTGACACACCTCTACAGCTCTGGCTGAGTCCTAAACACAACCTGGAATCGTTGTCCAATGAAGCTGGACTTTAATGACTGCAGCAGCAACTCTAGCCCATCTCAACTAACCTCTTTTTCTTTTCTCTAAAAAGACAGTTACCACCACCTTTTCTGCCACCTAAGAGGCTGCAAGACAAGGGACAGGTTCCTTCTAAAGCTTTCAACAGATAAATGAAAAGGGATAAAAATGCAATTTCAGAAGAGGCATTATTCCTCATTGAATGAGGTTTACAGAAGTTGGACTAAGCCATCCGTTATTTCAAATTTATTTTGAAATAATGGAATTGCTGTGTAGATGCTCACATTGTTATTTCAGAATAAAGACCATTATTCTGAAATAACATGGCTGTGTAGATGTATTCTCGGATGGTTGCTGGGGAACTTACAACAGTAGAGAGCTCCTGCCCCAAACTCCCCTTCAGAAAGTCAAAGGGTTTTGTAACGCTGTAATGATTTTCAGCACACCAAAGAGAAGAATATTTGACCACTTTTTCAAAAAATTAATAAAAAATGCATGAAGAGGAGTGGATTGATAATAATTTAGATGAGGCATGCGTCTCTTCCAATGCTGCTTTAACCTCATTGAGTGACACTACCCACAAACAGAATGCTACCCACAAACAGAATGCCAGTATACGGGTCATTCCTTGTGTGCCTGTGTATAGCTGTAGCCCTGGTCTACCAACTCTGACCCCAGCAGCCTGCAAGCAATAATCTACTCATACTTTGGCCTCCTCCGGCCTCAATATATTCTCACACCCATTTTTTTCCTCTCAAAAAAGCATGTGTTCTGCATTGTCCAGCCCTTTCCTTGAAGGTTCAGATTCTAAAAGTCTATTTTCAACAGTTTGCCACTTTAATTAGAATTATTAAACAATTCAGGTTAACCACAGCACCGGATTAGTGTAGATTAAAAATAAAGCAATTTATTTAATTATAAAGAGACAGGCTTTATGTGAGTACAAGTATTAAAGTCAGAAATGGTTACAAAAGTAATAACATTAAAATTCTTTGTAGTCGCTAAAACTTAACAAATTAGAATTTGTTCATGTTAAAATCCTCAACCTATGCTTCCAGCCACACATCTGATCAAATTCTGAGCTCATAATATTAAACGGCTGATTCCTTTGTTTTATTAGGTAGAAGAGAGAAAGATAACCAGGGGTGTTTATGCCCCTTGCCATTATATTCCAGTCACCCATGGGAGTGCATGTTTCTGAGATTTATCCTTAGAGACAGTTCATTCAAGCTATGAGAAAGGACAGAGGGAGTCTCTTGGTGAAAGAGGTTCAATGTTATTTGCTTAACTGCAGTGTGAGCTCTTCCAGCTCCGCTTTGTTGCCAAAGAATGGTGACTTGGCAAGTATATTTCAACTAAATTTGATGAGTCATGGTCTAGCTTGTCCTTTGTCTTTGAGAAACACATTTTCCACTTTCCACAGACTTGTCATAATTTCAGTTTATGTTCATAATGCTTAATACATGTTTGTACATACATCACACAAGAATATTAATGAACAGTGTGTTCATTTTTAAATGATACTGCAGAAGGCAATTTTGCACAAAGATTGTTACAATAGGGTGTGGCTACAGAGGTGCTTAGGGTAACAGCAATATGCTCTGAGATTGCCTAGAGAGAATCAAGTTTCTGTAGCTGCCTCTGGTCTATTCCAATGTCACATCTAGCACACCTGTGGGCATGCTGTCATTTTGCAAGTCCCGCACCACTAAAGTCTGGGGAGACAGAACAGAGCATTTGTGCACATTAGCCAAAGCCTGAATCTTAAATGGTTGAGGTTACGCAAGTAACACATTTGCAAAGGAGAAATCTTGACAGTGTGGCAACATTGGGACTTTTGGAAGCATAGCCAAAACTATTCTGCCTTCTGCTGTCTCTTTGTGGAGGGACTAGCGCTATGAGAGGAGACACCAGGGCCAGAAAGGGTAGACAGAGAGCTGAGCCTCAGTAGCTTGAATAGAGGAACTCAGACAATGAAAAGATCCTTCCTCTTCCCCTTATGGAGGATGCATGGGGGCAGCAGGACATCAAACCAAGTTCTGTGCAGGTTACTTGTGCTAACAGCGACTCTTGATCCTAAAAAACAGAGGAGTTTCACACCAATTTTCCTTCTAATTTTTCCATGCATGTGCAGAATAAATTTTGTTGTGTACTAAAGTATGTGTGGATGTGCACCACCAGTAGAAACATGTATTGCTGGCTACTGCCAGCTGTGGGTGTTCTGCTGATCAGCTGGGGAGCATTTGACTCTCTCCTGGGTAATCATGCAAATGCACAGCTTATAGGAAACACTGTTTCAAACTATTGCATACTGTATATTTACACCAGGGATAAAGTCTGACCTTTGCTTTGGAAGCAAGCTTGCGGGTGGAGTAACTGATGATTTTCAAGTGAGTCTTCTCCATTATTACTACTTAGAAGCAAAATGCACGTAGTCCACGAGTAATTCCAGAATGTATTAGTGGTGGGTAGGAAAATGTTTTTTGTAAGAACCTTTTGATGACTCATCCTGACAGGAAACAACTTTGCCGTCAATATCTGCTGAATTTGGCAAGTATTAACCTTTTACCAATTTCTGAACTGTGAATGCACACGAAGGAACTCTTTCTGCAGATATGTCAGCTTGTTTATCCTCCAGGATGCAGACATTTTCTAGTTATAAGGACAGATCATCAAGAGGAACCCAACACCACAATTCTTTGATAAAATCATATTAATGGGTTCGCTCAAACTTTGCAATATACAATGTGCATAATTCACAAATGGGAGTGAATTCATAGTGAAACTGGAAGCAGAAGATTGAACCAGAGAGTCTGTCAGCCGACGGTCAGGGCAGTGTGTATGTGCTATACACCCGAGACTTTAACTGCTGAGACCGGGGTCCCTTGCAGCAGGCAACCTGGAGGAGGCTGACGGGTGCCCAATAAGTGTACAGGGAGAGCTTATAACACCTTAGATTTCAGCTGCTAGAATTTGTAATTCCTTCGCAGCGGGCAGCCTTGGGAAAAGACTGAACGGTGCCCCAGTGGATTCTGCCACCTGGGTGTGATACAAATCCAAACGCCCAAGCTCTTCCTATACTGTGTGTGTACTATACACCCGAGACTTTAACTGCTGAGACCGGGGTCCCTTGCAGCGGGCAACCTGGAGGAGGTTGACGAGCGCCCCAATAAGTTTGCAGGGAGAGCTTATTGCACTTCAGATTTTAGCTGCTAGAATCTGTGATTCCTTCGCAGCGGGCAGCCTGGGGGAGGCTGAGAAGTGCCCCAACGGATCTGCCACCTGGGAGTGACACAAATCCAAACGCCCAAGCTCTCCCTATATCTGTCCCTTAAGACCGGCTGAAGTTCTTTTAAATTGTGCCTGGTTCTGTTACAGCAACTGAAGGAGTCAGGTTAAAGCTTAAACAGTTACAGGTTTATTGAGGAAGCTTATAAATCATATGGTTGCAATGGCTATTGTTCTATTTCTTAACTGCTAGCAAAATATAGATCTTAAAAATGGTTACAAAGAAGATAAAGATAGGAAAAACAGAAATAATAGTACCAAGTAACAGCTTAACCTTTAAAGAGCTCTAAGTCTGTGTACACTTAAGACAGAGGACCACATCCAGGTACAATTTTTACCCCCTTCTGTGCCTCTCGACTCCAGCATGTCAGGCCAGGGCCGGTCCCTCAATTCCTAGGAAAGACAAAAATACGAGGTGGGTGTCCCCATAGAACCTCGGGAGGTCAAACACCTAACCCGACCAGCAGGTAGAGGGTAGAATGACACTCAAAGTGAGTGTGCTGCTGGACCTATTTTTATACCCATGGGGTCACGTATTTCTCTTTCTTGTCTGTCATGCCAAATGGTGCTGGTCTGTCTTTTGTGAGACCAGTTCTTACAAGGGAGTTGTGAACTTAATTTACACTTGTAAGAGAGATAACTAAATTGGAAGTACTGGGCATTCTTTTCTCAGTGGGAAATTCCTCTTCCAGGGACTGTGTGTGTTCAAATCAACATGGGTGCCAGCTGGGCACACTCGCATATCTTGATCTCGCATCAAAGCAGATCAAAGCTTAATGGCTATGCTGATTTTTTTATTGTTCCTTCTCTGTCCTGTATGCTTCAGGAACCTCAGAGAGGCAAAATAAGATGGATGAGATGGGGGGGGGGGGGGGGGGGGCCTGTCTGGCTACAGAGTGTTGAAAAATTCTTCCCTACGAGGGATGTAATTTTTAGCATACTTTTATCTGGGGAACTAACGAGGGCAACTGAAGCTTAAACAGCTTGAACTATAAGATCTAAGTCACAGACTAGAACAGACATGTTTAATAATATGTTTTTGATGTCTGGATCATATTAGGAGAAATCATTTGCAGGGTTATCCTTGTTATCAACATTATTTTAAAGCAATGATTTAATTAATGTCACGTGCAAATCTCCAATGAGGTGAAAATTTTAGAAAGCTTCTCCCTGTCTTAAGTGTTTATATCTTGCAACATCAGATACAATGTCAAGGCTTTTGGTGCTATCTGTGGGTTTGATCCTACATGCACATACCCACAGACAGACCCTGAGAAATCCCATTATTTCTAGAAAATTAAAATGTCTTGTATTCTTCCTATAAATGCTTGTGTGCTATCTAAAGCTCCAATTCTTCAGCTGTTATGAGTGGGTAAATTCCTTTCCCTCTTACCTCTCCTTTTACATAGCATCTAAAGCTTTGTAATGTATCTATCTTCAAGATGCAGACATACCATTATGAAAGAGAAAAATCGTACAAAATTTCTGCCAATTTGGAAGAAGTCTTCCAAGAAAAGCTTACGGCTTTGGCAAGATCAACTCTAACCTCTAGCACTATCCAAATTCTAGTCCAGCCTAAACCTAAGGCAGATGAGAGCCCAGTACAACTTCCATAGATGATCAGTAGAAACTGGCAGTATGGATGTGCAGTAGATAATCAACAAAAAATGAAAGGATTTTAGAAAAATAACCAAACTTTGCTGTAACTCGTGAGGTAACATTCAAGTTATGGCACTGTGTGAATTAAAAATGTATTGGCTCTGAGAAAATACATTTTCCAAATGTAAAAACCACAAAGACTTTATTAGACTTTTTAGTTTCACCTCTCCAAGACAGAATTGCTGTTCACAATTTATGACTACAGCAAATACATTTATAATGGGAAGTTTACCTTGCAGATTGGGCTTGCTGATCCTAACAGCACCACAAATACGTTTCAGGGGCTTATTTTTTTCAGCAGTCTTTTCTTCTTATTTATTTAAGATTATTCAGAATTTTTTTATTGCCTGTGAAGACATCAGTGAATAGACACAAGTCATTAAAAACAGGAGCTTAATTTGCATGACTGTTTACACTTTTAAAAATACTTTTTAGGGACAGTCAGCACACTGTGGCACCCAGAAAATTCCTCTGGAAGGTATCTGTGAAATTAGCTCATCTTATTTATGATGTTGTTATAAATTTTCCTAATGTTATTATAAATTTATGAGGATTGAACAAATACTGAGAGACAGATACCGGAGATGAAATGTAGGCCACACCAAGACATCTTTTCAGGCAGTGAATTATTCCAATTAGAGAGAGCTAATAAGCAATTTTCTAAGGCTAAGTTGATGTGCTTCTTATACTTCAATGCAGTTTTGTTGGGAGAATAATCTCTTATTACATATACTTCAAAAACTGGGACAGCAAGTGAGACTCACTTTCTATCCACTAATGAATCATGTGAGCAGTGATCAAAGTACAGTGGTGAAGAAAAGAGCAGAATCGTTGACACACAACTGAGTTAATTTGGAGCAACTAGCCAGCTCCAAAAATGATGATGGCTTTGAAAAATGCTCATCCATTCAGGAAGTTTACATTGCAAGTTCTAGTTTATTTGAATCCACAAAAAAGGGAGTATGGGAGATTGTAGAAAAGAAATGAGGAAACATAATGAGATTTCAGTGAACTGCTATGGACCTGAATGCACATACATTAAATAGGTAGAGTACAGAGACCCAGGACTCCAGAACTGAGGTGAAAGGAAGACTTATTTTCTGTTTACATTAATTTTTCCTTCCTTCCTTCCTCTATGACCCATAGTGAATACTATGAATACATTCACAACTACCACCACAAAGTAGAGAAGTACCATTACTAGACAGGCAACTTATTTGGATTCCATATTTAAAGCTGAGAAAATATGATAAAAACATTTAGATTAACACTTGGTTTAATGAAAACTAATTGGTTTTGTCTATGGTCCACATGCATTTTGTGTTAGTCTTATTGGAATATTATAGCATGGTAAATGGCAGAAATATCTGAAATGGTTAATTTCAACTGAACGCTGGGGATCCCTCATGGAAAGAGAAGTTTGTATTTGTACCATTCACAAACATTATTTTAAGAATTCAGAAAACCCATTCAGAGAAAAGCAACCTACCATACAAGCTATGTGTCCAATAAGATCTAAGTAAGGTCCCAGTCTTCCAATGATCTCTGCATGGCTGCACTGCATTACTTAGAGCAGGGAACAACACAACTCAGAGTTTGAGCACCTACCAAAAACACTATTTGTGAGCAATCTATAGAACAAAATTGTTCATAGTTGTGATGTTATTGGAGTATAATAAGAACATACAGATCATTGTTGCAACCACTGTTACATGCTTGCAACAAATCTTATGTCTTTAAAAATCTTATGATTAGCTGGTTATGTTTGTGCCATTAGTATGCATGTATCATTTTTGTATTTGACATTATAAGCATTGGCTATGTACTTGCATTTCAGATGTTTGCTTCTGGGATACATCAATAGGATACTTGAACAGCCTCTTGGAAAAGGATTGCTAATCAATGAGTAGAAGTATTTAACTGACAATAGGCCTGAGGAGGTGCCAATACATATTTGATGAGATTTTCTGTGAATATTCAGATCAGCATAGGAGCAATGGCTTCTACCTGTAAAGAACTGAGTCATTCATGGAGAAATGCTTTCCTGTGTGACTCCAAACTCCATCCTGGGATATGCTTTCACACAGTGGCTATGTCTATACTGCAGAGTTTTATTCTGACGCATCCAGGGATCGCATCTGCTCTTCCCAAATTTTTTTTGAAAGAGCAGATGCACTTTTTCAGCATCCCTATAAACCTTCTTTTACGAGGAAGAAGGGATGTTCCGAAAAAAGGCTTTTTTCTGATATTTGGCCCAGTGTAGACAGGCCAAATGTCGGAAAAGCCTCTTCTGAAAAAAGAAGTGGAAAAAGCTACGCAAATTGCAGTTTGTAATTTGCTCAGCTTTTTCTGAAAGAACAGTGCAGTGTTGACATAGTGAGAAAAATGGGATTGCCCCACAGGCTGACTATCTATAAAGGGCCCTAGAAATCCCTCCATTTTGTCTTCAGTCCTGTTTCTTACCTCTGGAGGATCTTCGCTTGATTTGACTTAAACCAGCAGTTTATTCCACCACTGCTACAAGCCTGAACCAATAACTTCACAATTGTTGTGTGTATCTGATTCCAATTTTCCCCCTTCCTTCTTCCTTCCTTCTCAGGGCCAGAGATATTCTGTGCTCCAGATGATTATTGGGGGGGGGGGGGGGTTTGTAACCTGCTTGCTCACCATTGTGCATGCACCTGCTCTGAGGAAGGGCTGAGGTCTCAAACAGTAAGCCTTGACACAAGCAATGAAGGAGGAACTACCTTATCTACTAACCTGAACTCTACTGCAACATATAAAGATGAAAAAAGATTTTTCAGCGACTAGTGAAAAGGTTATCTCTAGAGACTTCATCCTGGGAGCTGTAGTGAAAAATGATGAACGGCACTACTGGAGGAATGAAAGTGTCCAGTAAATTGAACAGCTCTGCTTATGATAAACTGGAGCTGCAGCAGAGAGCTGTGAAATCTGTCAAACAAGCCTCCCCGCCCCACCCAAACTTGAAAATTCACCCATGTTCTGTCTGTAGGCCCATTTTTCAGTTGGGAGCTAAAGGCTCAGTTGAAAATGGTATTATGACAATCAGAGGCAGTATTGTGCCCCTCTGAGGGTATGTCTACACTGCAGTTTTTTCAGAAAAACAGCCATTTTTCCAAAAAAAAACTTCATTTATGTCCACACTGCAATCACATTCTTTCAAAAAACAAAATAAAAAGAACAAAGGGGTTTTTCTGACATTGGTAAATCTCTTTGGGCTCGTCTACATTGGCCCCTTTTCCGGAAGGGGCTTGTTAATTTCAGAGATCGTAATAGGGAAATCCGCGGGGGATTTAAATATCCCCCGCGGCATTTAAATAAAAATGTCCGCCGCTTTTTCCGGCTTTTAGAAAAGCCGGAAAAGAGCGTCTACACTGGCCCCGATCCTCCGGAAAAAGCGCCCTTTTCTGGAGGATCTTATTTCTACTTTGAAGAGGAGGAAAGAAGAAAAAGCGCAGGTGACTTGGACTGTGTCTAGACTACACCTCTCTGTCGACAGAGATATGTAGATTAGGCACATTGAAATTGTTAATGAAGCAGGAATTTAAATATCCCTTGCTTCATTAGCATAAACATGGCCACTGCTTTTTTCCAAAACAGAGCTTTTTTGAAAAAACGGTGGGCTAGACACAGATCTGTCGAAAATAAACCCTTTTTCAACAGATCCTGTAAATCTCATTTTTTTGAGGAATACAGGATCTGCAGAAAAAGGATTTATTGTTGACAGATCTGCATCTAGACTGCCGTTTTTTTTAAAAAAAAATCTCCATTTTGAAAAAAAGTGGCAGCCATGTTTATGCTAATAAAGCGTGGGATATTTCAATCCCTGCTTCATTAGCAACTTCAACATGCCTAATCTACATCTCTCTGTTGACAGAGAGGTTTAGTCTAGACACAGCCTTGGTGGCCACTCCAGCCATAGTAACCACAGCTTAAATAGTGATAGAAATGTAGCTGTGTTAGTCTGGGGTAGTTGAAGCAAAATACAGGACAATGTAGCACTTTAAAGACTAACAAGATGGTTTATTAGATGATGAGCTTTCGTGGGCCAGATCAAATAGTGGAAGAAAGTAGTCACAACCATATATATCAAAGGATACAATTTAAAAAAAATGAACAAATATGAAAAGGACAAATCACATTGCAGAACAGGAGGGGGAATGCGGGGGGGGGGAAGGAAGGAAGGTAAGTGTCTGTGAATTGATGATATTAGAAGTAGGGAGAGTGGGATGTTTGTGAGTTAATGGTATTAGAGGTGATAATTGGGGAAACTGTCTTGGTAATGGGTGAGATAGTTCAAATGTTTGTTAAGTCCTTGTTGGAAAGTGTCAAATTTTAACATGAATGACAGTTCAGAGGATTCCCTTTCAAGTGCAGATGTAAAAGGTCTTTGTAGCAGAATGCAGGTGGTTAAGTCATTGAGAGAGTGTCCTTTCTGGTTAAAATGGCAAGAAACTGTTTTTTCTTTGTGATCTTGTCTGATATCTGTTTTGTGGGCATTGATCCTTTGGCGAAGTGTCTGAGATGTTTGTCCAATGTACATAGCAGATGGACACTTTCGGCACATGATAGCATAGATTATATTTCTGGATGCGCAGGAATATGTGTTCTTGATCTTATAACTCACTTGGTTAGGTCCAATAATGGTATCAGCAGAATGAATATGTGGACAAAGCTGGCAACGGGGTTTGTTGCAAGGGAAGGTACCAGGGTTGGTATTAGTGTGGTATGTCCTGTGGTGGTTGGTAAGAATCATCTTGAGGTTAGGTGGTTGTCTATAGGAGACTATGGGTCTGTCTCCCAGAGCCTCTTTGAGTATGGTATCCTGTTCCAATATAGGCTGTAGTTTATTGATAATGTGTTGGACAGGTTTAAGTTGGGGGTTGTAGGTGATGACAAGTGGTGTTCTATTGTTGGTTTTCTTGGGTCTGTCTTGAAGTAGATGGTTTCTAGGTATTCGTCTGGCTCTTTCAATTTGCTTTTTTATTTCTCTGGGTGGGTAGTTGAGATTTATAAATGCTTGGTAGAGATCTTGAAGCTTCTGGTCTCTGTCAGTGGGATTAGAGCAGATGCGGTTGTATCGAAGGGCTTGGCTATAGAGGATGGATCGTGTGGTGTGTTCTGGATGGGAGCTGGATGCATGTAGGTAACTGTATGAGTCGGTGGGTTTTCAGTTACCTACATTTGAACTATCTCACCCATTACCAAGACAGTTTCCCCAATTATCACCTCTAATACCATTAACTCACAAACATCCCACTCTCCCTACCTCTAATATCATCAATTCACAGACACTTACCTTCCTTCCTCCCTCCCCCCCGCATCCTCCTCCTGTTCTGCAATGTGATTTGTCCTTTTCATATTTGTTCATTTTTTTTAAATTGTATCCTTTGGTATATATGGTTGTGACTACTTTCTTCCACTATTTGATCTGAGGAAGTGGGTCTAGCCCACGAAAGCTCATCATCAAATAAACCATCTTGTTAGTCTTTAAAGTGCTACATTGCACAGCTTAAATGTGAGATAGCCTCCACACTGAATGGATGCTATCTTTCGAAAAAGCAGATAGCTTTTTTGATGCACTTTTGCTGTGCAGACACTCTTTCAGAAGAAGTTTCTTCAGAAGATCTCTTCTGGAAAAGCTTCTTCCGAAAGAAGCCTGCAGTCTAGACGTAGCCTGAGCTAGCAAGAGATTTAAATGCCCCAACAAGTGAGGAGAAGTAGGAGTGCTGTGAGGAAAGGTAACATTCAACCCAAAAGCAAAGCCATACAGTAAAGTTCTGGATTTGCATGTCTTGAGTGGATCAGTCCCAGATAGCTGCCTGGCACTAAATTTAGCAAATTAGTTTCTATATACCTAAAAGTGAGCATAGGGGAACAAGGTAGCTGTGGCCAGCATTTCTCTTATCCTCATGAAAGCAAAAAATCCATTTTAATTTGGAAATACATATTTGATAATCATTGTTGGCTACATATAAATTCTCCTTCCCTATTATTGGTACAATACCAGCTACAGGAAATTATACTGCAGTAGCGATGGCAGTTTGCCTAGGGTCCTGCCATTTAATTAATTGGAAGCTGTGTATTGTGTGGACCGCCCATATTACAGTAATGCAAAAGCAGCTGACATTGCACATCTCCGTATATATAGAGATAGCTGTATAGTATAATGCTAGATTGGTATGTCAAGTTTTGGTTAGACCACAAAGAATAGGCTTTAATCTTTACTAATGGGAGGTTTATGATATCTTTGCACCTATTTCTCTGTCTCTGTCCCAAACAAAATACATGTTATATAGGCCCTATCGAATTTTCATTTACTTAAGAGTTGAATTAAGTCCTAAACATGATTAGGGGTTTAGAATGGGTCCCATATAAAGACTGGGACTGGTCAGCTTAGAAAAGAGGAGACTAAGACTATGTCTACACTGCATCCCTCTTGTGCAAAACCTATGCAAATGAAGTGCAGATTAGCATATAGTTGTGCTTCATTTGCATATTAATTAGGGGCCATTTTTGCACAAAAAGGAGATGTCTACATAGCTCCTTTTTGTACAAAAACACCCTCTTGTGCAAGAACCGTTCCGCCTGAAAAAAATGCGCAAAACCAGGTCCTAATTATGCAAATGAAGCGTGGCAATATGCTAATTTTCACTTCGTTTGAATAGGCTTTTGAGCAGGAGGGATGCAGTGTAGATGTAGCCTAAGAGGGGATATGATAAAGTTCTATAAAATCATGACTGGTGTGGAAAAAGTGAATAAGGAAAAGTTATTTTCTTGTTCCTATAACATAAAAACTAGGGGTCAGAAAATGGAATTAAGAGGTAGCAGGTTTAAAACAAACAAACAAACAAAAGTTTTTCTGCACACAGCACACTGTTGGTCTGTGAAATTCCTTGCCAGAGGATATTGTGAAGACCAGGACTTTAACAGGGTTCAAGAAAGAACTAGATAATTTCATGGAGGTTAGGTCCATCAATGGCTATTAATCATTAGGGTAGGAATGGTGTTCCTAGTCTCTGTCAGAAGCTGGGAATGGGTGACAGCAGAGGGATTGTTTGAAGATTTCCTGTTCTGTTCACTCCCTCTGGGGCATCTGGCATTGGCCACTGTTGGCAGACAGGATACTTTGGTTTGACCCAGTATGGCCATTCTTATGTTCTTAACACCAGATGGCAGGGGCTTAGGTGCTAAAACAGTCTGGCATTGAAGACTGGCTAAAAGAAAACATTAGTCTTTTCCTGTGGATCTTCACCTGTCTCTCTCTCACAGATACGCACTGTCACAGGGCTGGTGCGCCCCACGTCACATGGGGGTCAATATGGACCAGTGGTCGAGTCTCTAACTCCCCTGGTCTGGGGTCAGTATGGCACAGTGGCCGAGTTTCTAATTCCCCTTGTCGGGGAGCGTAAGGGTGTGGTGGGGGAAGGAGAGCCTGGGCCCTCCTTTTCCACTGGGGACCAGCCCAGAGCCCTATCAGTGATGGGTGATTCCCACCACTGGCTCGGCAGGGAGTCCTCCCTGAATCGCGTCGAGCCCTCTGGGGCACCTCCTGCTCCCCACCCTGGGATGCTTCCTACACCGTCCCCCTGACCAGCGTAGGCCACACCTGTGCATGCAGATCTCGCTGCGGTAGCAGTGTTGGCAGGCCCGGCAGCGGTTGCTGGCCCGGTGGCTGGTGCAGTAGCGGCATCTGGTGGAGCGGCAACAGTTGGCATGGCAGCAGCTGTTGTGGCAACAGCAGTTAGGATGGCTGATATCAGCGTGGTGGGTGTGGCTGTTGTTCTGGCTGGGGCAGTGCTTCAGGCTCCACAAGCCAGGGTGGCTGCTCCTGTGCTCCAGCGGGAGCTCTTTCTCCTTCAGAGGTCAGCCCCAGCTGAGCTGCTTCTCTGGCTTCTATACCAGGCCTGCAGTTGGAGCATGCCCAGCATGGCCGTTTGAGAGGAGGCCTTCTTAGCCCAGCAGGCCTGGTTAGTCTCCCCTTGGCCAGTGCGGGGCTGGGATGCCCCATCACACGCACTCTCACACACACACTTCTGGAACCATTTAACTTTCTCTGGATCATAAACATGGTCACTGATTGTGGGGAGCTGTAATTTAAGCAAATGGACCTAGTTTTCAGATTTGCAGGGTGTTGTGTACAGCCCTCCGGTGACATGTTGAACTGTTGCTTTTGAGGAGGCAGGCATGGATTTTTGGATTATGCTCAGAAGTGCAGACAAAGCATGTGCATGCTGAAGCCAGTTTGGCTCACTTTGGAGAGAGCAGCACAGTAGCCAGGGATAGCTTTTATCTAAATGGGTTCTTTCTTGCGGCTCTGAAGTAGGTAGTCCACTCTGTGATTCAGGGAAAGATGACTAGTGAAGGGAGCTGGGCAGGAAAGGCAGGTTAGCTAACGAGGAGAGCTTCACAGATGGAAGATGCAGTGTGATGAGACAGACCCATGTACCCCAATGAGGCAGAAGCACCATGAGATGAAGCCTTGAGTACAGCATTAAAGGTGAAGCTAGCTTAACTTCCGTTCCCCTTTGCTCCTTCCCCTTGCTTGACCTAGGATTAGCTGCCCAGCTGTTTTCAGAAATCAAACCCTGGGGAGAAGGATCTGTTTAGTGGATTTTTGTTTTTAAATCGATTTTCTTGGCTCCCTGCAAGCTGAGCTCATATCTGGTGCATGCCCTTCTCCCTGTGGCTTTGGGCTCTCCCTTTCACCAACCAATTGGTTCAAACCCAGATTGGCAAGAAAGGGAAGCTCAACTGAAATTACCCATCCCCTTCCAACCTGGGTTGCAGTGTACAGAGTGTCCTTCCCAATAAACATAGGGCACCCTTCTGATAATGACAGTGTACTGCTGATGGTGCCTCTGGTGTGCAAAATAATCTAGTAAGAGCCTGAAATGGATTTTATTAACACTGGAGTTTATGAACTGCTTATGAATGATTTTGTGACTATACCTGCGTGGCAACATGCATGTGCGCATGTGTGTACATATGCATTGGGGTTGCGGATTAATTGTGCTTAACTCACAGAAAAACATTAATTGTGTTTAGTTACAGTTTTAATTGAACTTTTGAACAACAGAACACCAATTGAAATTTACTGAATATTTTTTGATGTTTTCTTACATTTTCAAATATACTGATTTCAACTACAGTACAGAAAACAAAGTATACAGTGCTCACATTATATTATTAATTTTAAACTGTAAAAATTATAAAAATAATATTTTTCAATTCACGTCATGTAAGCACTGAAGTGCAGTCTTTTTATCATTCATCTGCAATTAACAAATGTAGATTTTTTTTTTACATAACTACACTCAAAAAGCAAAATAATGTAGAATGTTAGAGCCTACAACTTCGCTCAGTCCTACTTCTTGTTCATCCAATTGCTATGTCAAACAAGTTTGTTTACATTTATGGGAGATAATGCTGCTCACTTCTTATTTAAAATGTCACCTGAAAGTGAAAACAAGCATTCACATGGGACTTTTGTAGCTGGCATTTCCAGGTATTTAAATGCTTCAGCCACCATTTCAGACGACATGCTTCCATGCTGAAGCTATTTGTTAAAAAATAATGTGTTAATTAAATTTATGACTGAGTTGCTTGGGGGAGACCTGTATGTCTCCTGCTGTTTTATCTGCATTCTACCACATATTTCATGTTATAGCACTCAGATGATGACTCAGCACATGTTGTCGTTTTTAAGAACACTTTCATTGAAGAGTCGACAAAATGCAAAGATAGTATTGATGTAAGATTTCTACAGATAATTACAACACTCAATCCAAGATTTAAGAATTTGAAGTGTCCTCCAAAAAATTTGAAAGAAATGAAGTGTGGAGCCTATTTCCTTCAACAGCCTTAAAAGATGTGGAGACTAAAGAACTGAGCCACACACACACAAACTCACTCACTCTCTCTCTCTCTCTCTCTCTCAACCTTCTGTTGGTGGAATCTGACTCAGATGATGAAAATAAACATACATCAGCTCACCCTGGTTTGTATCACTATGGAGCAAAACCCATCATCAGCATGGACACTTGTCTTCTGGAATGGTGGTTGAAGCATGAAGTGAGATAAAAATCTTTATGTAAATATTTTGCAATGTCAGCTACATTAGTGCCATGCAAATTCCCGTTCTCAGTTTCAGGTGACATTGTAAAAAAGCGGGCAGCATTACCTCCTGCAAGTGTAAACAAACTTGTTTGTCTTAGTGATTGACTGAACAAAGAGGAGGACCGAGTGGACTTGAAGGCTCTAAAGTTTTACATTACTTTATTTCTGAATGCAGTTATTTGTAGATAATACTGTATTTTAAGTTCAACTTTTATGATAAGGAGATTGCACTATAGTACTTGTAATTGGGGAATTGAAAAATCATATTTCTTTTGTTTTTTATAGTGAAAATATAAAAATAAGCATAAATTGAGCACTATATGCTTCATATTGTATGTTATAATTGAAAACAATTCATTTGAAAATGTAGAAAGTATCCAAGATATTTAAATAAATGGTATTCTATTGTTTACCATTATGATTAATCATGATTAAATGTTTGCATTGCACAATCACAATTTATTGTTTTAATCACTTGATAGCCCTAATATATGCATTTATGGACATTTTGTTTAATTACATTTTTTACTCCTTTTAAGTGCTTACATAGATATACCTAGCAACTTTTCAGGATTTGTATGGTTATTTCCTAGTACGTAGAGTCAGCAACACTGGCTCCATACCACTGCCTCTTCTGCTCCAAGCAAGCAGAAACATGTGGGAGAGGGTGGGTGTAGGCAGTACTGGAAGGACAGGTCGCCTTCCCAAAGCAAGCTAAGAAGACCAGTGACTGCAGGGTAGCTCAGCACTTGCAGAAATGGAGGGGTACCTCTGTTTGTTGGGGAGATCCTACCTTCTCCTCCTCCCTTCCTACACCCTTCCAAACTATATCCATGAGCATCCTATACAAACACACAGGGTTGTGAAGCCAAAAGCTACATGCACAATGTTGCTTTGAATGTGATTTTTTGTATGTGAGTGGGTGACTAGTTTGCTGGCCCAGGCAAGGCACTCTCAAGCAGAAGTGGCTCTGTCCTGCTGCCAAAGAGAGAGGCTGAACACGCCAGGCATGAAAGACAGACACTTTGCTGACCCAGCCAAATTATTCACTGTCCAATGGAGCTGAATGAGCTAGATATCAAAATAACACAACCACAGCAGATAAAGGGTGAATAGAACTATTTGTAAGGGATTCCATTACAGATGGGGGAGGGGGTTCACTTGTAAAGAAGGGGAGGTGATATTTGCACTGCACCAAGAGTTCCACCAGGGAAAGACATCTCAGGGGCCCTGAACATGGCCTCTCCCTAACCAGCTCCTTTGTCTTTTGAGGCACCTTTGGCTGGCAAAGTGGAGGTTGCTGTCACCTTGCATTTTTGCAACCTCACCCAGGTGGACTTGCCACTATGAGGGTCCCTTGCTCTAGTTTACACTGGTAGAAATTGGCACAACACTGAGCTGAGGTAAATCAAATCAGATATAGCACTTTTCTTTCTTCTGCTTGTCCAGAATTTGAGATGATGCTCAAACCAAAAATTTCATTCTAGGAGCACAAGGGAACTTTTCCTACAGATGCACATTTTTTTGTTTAAACTCAGCTTTTTCCAGAATAGCTCACAAAAATACCTTTATGACACCTTTGTGTTTTTTCATTCCCTGAGGGGTTGGTTCACTATTTGGTCCCACCTTGAGCTGGTCCCCAGCATAACCATAAGGAGACACATCTGTGTTACACACTGACTGCAGAGGCATCCAAGGGACCGTTCTGCAACTACAGATTTCTGGAGTGAAATAGTGCTGCTGCCTTTTGCTCTTTCCCAGCATATCCTGACACAGCAAGGCCTACTATAGGAACTGGAGCATAATACTGGCTATGTTGTCTCTGCACCATTATGGTACATATCCCAATGTCAGTAATGAGCTGGTTATGCATGCTATGAAGCTGCTACACAAGGAACTAGACCAGTGGCTGGTATGTGTGTGCTATGCAGTCATGTACTCAGAGAAAATGCCAACATGGCCTTGAATATTAGAGTCCATCCCATTGGCTGTGAGGGGAAATCATGACTGGGTTACCAGATTAAATCAATGTTAATTGAAGTACCATTGGATCATTATGTCTTGCCTAGAGAGGCAGTGAAAGAGAGATCCTGAGTTAAAGTTTCATCAGAAAAAAACAACACAGTACCATCTGAGTTAATGCATGGCAGCGTTATCCTACAGTTTGAGCTCAAAGTCTCAGGGTAGTAGTTTAAGAAGCCACAGTAGCCCTGTTTAACCAGAGCCAGAGGACATTGCACATACTCCCAAGTCCTCATTAGTGAACTGACTGCAGTACACGTATAGTGTGATCGATCAGCTTAGCGTAGGCAGCTATTGCTGCTGGGACTGCTGTTGGTTTAAAGGATCAGCTGTTCTGATTTAAGTAATCACATGTCATGGCAACTTATGCAACAGTTCTTATACTGAGCCCTAAAGTAAGCTATATCTTCCTAGCTGAACATTCAAAAATAAATCCATACGATGTAGGGTCCAAATAAATGCAGTGGCTGATTATGGAACGCTTTCTTTTTGTGTACACTAGGTATGTCTTACTACATGCTACTAAACAGCATAAATAGAAGACAAATTAACTAATAAAGCATATTACATTAAAATGGAAGTAAGTTAATATAGATCCATGTATTCCAATTGCAAACTACAGTTGCCTTCTTTTGATATAAATCCCATGGAAACAATACCTCTCTTCCCATAGCTGAGGTGAATGTCCTTGATCACAGGTTTATAGAGGTGAATACTACAGTATATTTGCCTGCAGAAGCCAGTAGGTCACTGTCCTGCCTGGTGACAGATTCTAAGTGAAGGATGGTTTTATTCAACTCAGTGGAAGTTTTCATGTGGATGTTCATGGAATCCAAGATTTCACCCTCCACAGATTGGACATGAGCCTGCAATCAATATACAGGCTCATCTCAAAAGTTTTTAATTGAAAAAAAAAAAATGGCACAACTTAGAAGGAAAAGCTTGAGAGGTATGAAACCCTTACAGACGGGAAAATATTTTAGCACTTGCTGTCAGAATACTTGCTTTTTTTTTAAGGTATTCTCAAAAGGCTTTCTGCTAACGATGAAAAAGAATTTTTGACGTGAAATTTATCATAGAAATGAAAGTGACTAGAGCCACATCATGATAAGCAGTAATTCTGGACTATTTTTTATTTTTGTATTTAAAGGAAATATTGATATAAAATGAGTGTGCTTGTAAGAAAGAAACAGGGAATTTAATGGGAGCCATGTGTCTTAGTATTAAATGCAGAATTACAGTTTTCAGAAGATTAGCATTCAGTGCAATAGCATAAAAAAAGGCTGAAATATAAATAAAACAATACAATACCATGCTGTTCACTGTTTTTTCTCTTTTTCCAAATCACTGAAACACAAAGGGAAGAAATTATATTTATATATAAAGAGAGAGAGAGTCTCTTTTCCGGGGTGGAAAGCAGAGAAAGCTCTACAGCTAACAGAGGTGCCTGCTTGAATCACTTAGGCCCATAATTTAAGAAAGTTTTGAGACAGCTAACTTCCACTGATATAAATGAGAGTTAAATACTGAAATATCTTTAAGGATCTGGGGCTTGGCACCTAAGATTTTTAGACTATATATATTTTTAAGAATAAAGACCTGAGGCCTGATCTACACTAGGGGATAGCTTCGAATTAAGATACACAACTTCAGCTACATTAATTGAATAGCTTAAGTCAAAGTATCTTAATTTGAATTTTGGTGCCATCCACAACTGTGGGAAGTCAAAGGAAGAACACTCTCCCTTCGACTTCCCTTACTCCTCAAAGAAGCAGGACTACTGGCATTGATGGGCACGTGCTCTCAGTCCAAAACAGCATGTCTTCACTAATCTGCTAAGGCTACGTCTACACTGCAGGCTTCTTTCAGAAAAGCTTTTCTGGAAGAGATCTTCCAAAAAAACTTCTTCTGAAAGAGAGTGTCCACACTGCCAAAATGCATTGAAAAAACTATCTACTTTCTCAAAAGATAGCATCCACACTGAATGGATGCTATCTTGCATTTAAGCTGTGATTACTATGGATGGAGTGGCCACCAGGGCACCTGTGCTTTTTCCTCTTTCCTCTTCTTTTGCAAGACCTACCTCTTCCCCGTCCACACAAGGCTTTTTCCGAAAGAGCTCTTTTGGAAAAAGGCTTCTTCCTCGTAAAAAAAGGTTTACCAATGTTGGGAAAATCCCTCTGTTCTTTCAATTATTTTTGAAAGAAGACAATTGCAGTATAGACGTAATTGAAGTTTTTTCAAAAAAATGGCCATTTTTTTCTAAAAAAAACTGTGTAGTGTAGACATAGCCTAATTCCAATCCCAAAAGGTCAACTGCAACTGCTTCAATCTTATCTGAAGTGTAGATATGGCCTAAATGATTACTTTGTACTCTCGTATGGACTCCAGCGAGCTTTCATAGAATCATAGAACACTAGAACTGGAAGGGACCTCGAGAGGTCATCAAGTCCAGTCCCCTGCCCTCAGGGCAGGACCCAGCACCACATAGACCATCCCTGACAGGTGTCTGTCTTAAATCTGCTCTTAAATATCTCCAGAGATGGAGATTCCAAAACAAATACAGGCAGTCCCTGGGTTACGTACGAGATAGGGACTGTAGGTTTGTTCTTAAGTTGAATCTGTATGTAAGTCGGAACTGGCATCCAGATTCAGCCGCTGCTGAAACTGACCGCCAGTTCTGACTTACATACAGATTCAACTTAAGAACCCCAAGCTTCCCCAAGTCAGCTGCTGCTGAAACTGATGAGCGCTGATTCCAGGAAGCCTGGGGCAGAGCAACTCTGCCTCGGGGTTCCTGTAGTCAGCGCTGGTCAGTTTCAGCAGCGGCTGACTTGGGGACGCCTGGGGCAGAGCAACTGGGGTGCTGCTGGGTTGCTCCAGTAGCACCCCTCGGTGCTACTGGACCAACCCAGCAGCACCCCAGCTGCTATGCCCCAGGCATCCTGATTCAGCCACTGCTGAAACTGACCAGCAGTGGCTGAATCAGGACCTGGGGCAGAGCAGCTGGGATGCTGCCGGGTTGGTCCAGTAGTGCCCAGAGCCGGTGCTGCAGGACCAATCCGCAGCGCCCCAGCTGCTCTGCTCCAGGGTCCAAAACAAAAGCCTGGTCTGCTGGGGGGGGGGGCACACTATCCGCGCCCCCCCCCCCCCTAGCAGACCAGGGACACGGGGAGCAGAGCAGCAGCGGCAGCGGGGTGCCGTGCCTCTGAGGCTTTGCTCTGGCAAAGTTTCAGAGGCGCGGGACCCCTCCCCCCCGCGGCTGCGGCTTCAGTCCCGGTGCCTGTGGTCTGCTGGGGACGGTCCCCAGCTGCTGCTCTGCTCCCTGTGTCCCTGGTCTGCTGGGGGGGGGGGGGGTGGATAGTGTGCCCCCCCCAGCAGACCAGGCTTTTGTTTTGGACCCTGGGGCAGAGCAGCTGGGGCGCTGCGGATTGGTCCTGCAGCACCGGCTCTGGGCACTTTGCCAGAGCAAAGCCTCAGAAGCGCGGGAACCTGCCCGCTGCTGCCGCTTGGGTCCCGGTGCCTGTGGTCTGCTGGGGATGGTCCAGCAGACCAGGGGCACCGGAGCAGCTTACGAACGGGGCTTTCTCGCCCCGGAGCTCGCAAAGGGCCGAGAAAGCCCCGTTCATAAGTGCGGATCCGACGTAAGTCGGATCCGCGTAAGTCGGGGACTGCCTGTAATTCAGTTTCACATTCTATTTTGTCATTGGTTTGGTACATTCCTGTGTGTAAGTGACACCACACAAATTATATCTACACTGAGTGATTCTTAATCAAAAAGAATATTTACATTGTCATTCAAATGTTAGTTACCTGAAAATACTTGTGCAGCCAATCAATTTTCAAGACCCGCTAAGCAGAATGCTATTGAAGCAGAGTTCTCATACTTGCAAAAGGAAATAACTGGAATCGAATAATATCTATTACAAACATTGACTTTTAATGGTAGCCACAGAACATTAACCATTCTGATGTTTTTCCATGCATATTAAGAGGCAATGCATGACCATGGATCATGATGGCTTCATCCAGGAACAGGATGTAGAATATTTTATTAATTTTGTTGTCTCTTCCAAACAAGGCGTATTGCGAAGCAAGTATTACATTCATTTAAACACTTCTTTTCATTATTATTTTGGTCTCTCTTGAGAAGAATGTGCAGAGCTGGCCACAGTCCAGCTAATTCTACCAGTTTTTTATACTGAATTTCACTGAAATAAAGGTATTCACAGAAATAGTTTTGTTCAATCTTTTAGCTTCTCTTTCCTTTTTTTTTTCTTGTCTTATAAAAAATGTTTCCATATTGGTCACTTTTCTTTCTTTCCTTCAGGTCCTTAAGGAGGCTGTATTTTGTAAAGTGAATCCAAGAATGGCAGCATATAACAAAATATATGAATGGGAGCATATAAGAAAATAGGAGTGTTTTTAAACACAAATTGCCTGGTGTGGAAACTTATTCCCATAACTGTGGTTGGAATTCTAGACCTGACATGATTCAGTCCAGGCTCTTGACTATAAAGAGCGCGGCAGGGTTAAGGCATCTGCTATGTTGTATATTTGATACCTTTTCCAGGACTTCAGTTCATTTTCCAGGCTATAATGGAAACAACTGAGTTTAATATAATGAATCGGGGTGGTTAACAAGTTATGTCAGAATAGAACCCTTTAATCATTTGCTAGCATTTTAAACAAGTCACTGACTTTCAAGCCATAAAGCCACAACGAAGGAAGAAAAAGATTTTCATTATTCTGTAAAAGTTAGTAATTCTGTACACCTTCTAGCATATGCATTAAACCCCATAGGAACATCTTTCAGGCTATGTCTAGACTGCAGGCTTCTTTCGAAAGAGGCTCTTTCGAAAGCATCTTTCGAAAGAGCCTCTTTCGAAAGATCGCGTCTAGACTGCAGGCGGATCTTTCGAAAGAGCAATCCGCTTTTTCGAAAGAGAGCACCCAGCGAGTCTGGATGCTCTCTTTCGAGGAAGCCCTATTTACATTGAAGAATGCCTTCTTTCGAAAGAGGAACTTTCGAAAGAAGGCGTTCTTCCTCGTGAAACGAGGTTTACCGCCATCGAAAGAAAAGCCACGTTCTTTCGAAATTATTTCGAAAGAACGCGGCTTGAGTCTGGACGCAGGGGAAGTTTTTTCGGGAAAAGGCTACTTTTCCCAAAAAAAACCCTGAGTCTGGACACAGCCTCAGTGTTGACAAGGTCAACAAAAGAGAAATTCTAACAGAGTTGAATAAACTGACCAAGTGCTATTTCTCTCTTCATAGCAACATGAATTAAGAATACTTATAGATAGTTATGTGTTCATGTATTTACTTAAGGAAATGAAAAATGTAACTGGCTTTCTATTCAGAGACTTTGTTGTCTGCGTCTGGAAAAACTGCTCTGGCAGATGTTAAACAAGAATAAAAATAACTTGTAGAAACAAGTGCAGCTAGACCAACAGAAAATCAACAGACGAGATTTAACTCAGGCATTTCATTAAAGTATGCAACAAACCAAAGTGCAGTACTCCATCAAGGCATGTTTACACTAGCAAGAGGATCAACCCTCTGGAGGTAAATCTTTTAGCGTTCGATTTAGCAGGGCTAATGAAGACCTCTAAATTGAATGCTGAGGGCAGCCTATGCCGGTGTCCAGTACTCCTCATTTTGCAAGGAATAAGGGAAGCCAATAGGAGTGTATGTGCCCATTGGCTTCCTTCTGTATGTTCGTGGCCACAGCTCAGCTTAAGGCAAGCTGACTCCAGCTATGCATTTGCACAAAATACATAGCTGGAGTTGCATACCTTTAACCAACCAGCATGGTTTAGTATAGAGCAGACCTCAGTGCTCAGTAGACGAAGGGATAAACGATGACTGAATCCTCATGGAAAACACAAGAAAAGAGCTAGCAGTGTGGTCTGGTGGACAAAGTACTGCCCCAAGAGTTTTGAGTTCTCCCCCAGCCACTGACCAAGTTACAGGCCCTTTGTTTCCCCTCTTGTTCTTTGTCTTGCAAGATGCATAAGGGGGCACTAATATTGGTTGGGCCTCTAGATGATACTATAATACTACTCACTGGGTTGCCACTGTGAACCTGGGCAAGCCACTTTAACCAGTTCACCTATCTATAAAACGGGGTTTATGATATTTATCTGCATCACATGGTTGCTGTGAAGTACAGTTTTCTGTGACAAAAGGTGATACCAAAATATTTTCAGTGCACCAAAAGGCACATGGGACTAGATTCACAAAAGGATTTAGGTGCTTGTCATTTCAGGCACCTAACTTCCAGAATCAGTGGGATTCACAAAACTCCTGGTCAACTATTCCTAAACTCTCTCCTCAAAACCATTCTGCACCTACATTTTTACTCTGTTCCTGCTTCTTTGAGCATTTGCTTTACAGGCATCCAGATACCTTGCATGGGGCTAAGACCAGAGTGATCCGTGAGCCAGGGGAAGACAGGCATTCTTTCCATTAACTCATCAGAATATCCCAGACCCCAGTAATGAGGGCATTCACTTAAGAAGTGGCAGATACCCATTCAAATCTCTTTTCCCCCTCAGGTGAAGGAAGAGACTTAAACCAGGGGGTCCCTCAAATCCCAGCTGAGACCCCTTCCTTCTGGGTTGAACAGTTTGAGAGAGGGAGCTATTCTGCTGCCTCTCCCTATATAGCCAGACCACTAAAGCCAAAAGAGGGTTTGCAGCTGAGAAACCCAAGCTGATGAAAATGCCTATCTCCAAAAGAGGGCACTGGGCTTACCACACACAGCTCAGCTGGGTATGTTCCATGAGTTAGCTGAGGCAAACAGTTGCCTAGCATGCTGGCTTTTGTGAATCTCATTTGGAGGTGCTTAATTCAGTCTTTGTGAATGCCAGTAATTTTCTAGGCACCTAAAATTTAGGTGCATTGAAGCCCAGCATGATCTTAACTCAGTTTCTTTGTGAAAGAAGCCCCTAGCATTTATGTTGATAGTGTGTGGAATAAAGCAAATCTTATTCTTATGTTTGAAAAGTTCTTATTCAGGCCCTCATTGTCTCCCATCTTGATAATACAGCCTCCTCCTTTCTCTATATTCTCACACTACATGCTCCTTCACTCCGTTCCAAACAATAAGCAGTGGCTAAGATCATCTACCTCACTTGTTACAATAACCACATCACCCCAATCTTTCCACTGGTTCTCATTTCACTGTACTATAGTCTAGCTTCAAGGGGCTCTGCAGCTCTACTCCTTCCTACCGGTCCATTCTTGTATCTTACCCTCTGCTCCTCAATTGATTCTTCAGGAGTTCTCAGGGAACTACATGAACACACCAATCCCTTGTAAAACAAGGATGGGATTGCAAGATTATGGATAAGGATGTTTTGTTCAAACTATCAGGAGCAAAGTAGCAATGTAACGTGTTTGTATCAGTGTATAAAAAGAGATGTCATAGAAGGGGTAACTTCGTCCAACAGAGAGATAGCATTTTGATTCACTGACTGAACTGGACCTTTTTGTGAGTACATGTGTGTTAGTGTACCTGTAGTACCTAGGTTAATGTACCTATGCAAGTACCATGCTCTGCCAACAAATAACATAGCCAAACACCTTCAACCTGAACCAAGCCTGTGGCCTTTCTTATGTATAACACTGAATTAATATGCTGCAAAGTTGGCTCACACAACTAACACAGGAGCTCCAAGAACAACAGCACTAGTAACAATTTAGCAGCAGTAATAACATTCCACAGCACTTAACACCACCTACCTTTAGCATGAGGGTGATTCCTTATAGGGATCCCCTGCTCATTCACATTTTGGCATTATTACTCTGCAAGTAATGGAAGTTAATTACTCATGACAACTATAGTTGTCAAATAAAGATGTTAACTGCCTCCTTGATTGTTTATGCATAAATTAATCTTATATGATATACGCCATGTTTCATACACGAATTAGGCCACACTACTGCCTTCTGTAGTACCGTAAGGGAGTTTCTTTGGCACAGAGATGGATTCTTTAACTAGCTCCTGGGCTGTGGCTGAGGAGCTGGTGTATAATTAATGTTTTTAAATGTCAAAATGAAATTACATGATACAAAAGAGTATGCTAATTATAGGGAAAAAAACCAAAGCCAAATAAACGATCTTGTCAAAAAGAAATAAAACAGATCCATGCATTCAGACATCCTTTATATTACCGTATATGAAAGAAGAACACACATAGTAGCCACATCAAAGAAACAGAAATTCTTTGATGCTAATGATTTCACTTGCAATACAAATGTTAGATTTAGGACCTGGTCTATTTTAGCTCATCTCCTGAATAGCACCCTTTCTGCTAATATACTATATCCGTCTAACCAGTTTGCATTATATAATGTCCTTAGTTTGCTCTGCAACAGACAGTTCTTTTAGCCATTGTGAGCATTAATGGGCAACTAGCCAGTTCATAAGTCTATCATATTAAGATCTAGTCAAAGCAAAAGCTGGGGAAGTGTAAATCACACCCAGTCCAGGCACAGGTGAAAGTAATTGCCATGACTTGCTTTTATCCTTGGAAAGGTGGAGAAGGAATGGCTCTGCACCCCCAAAAGGGGAGGGGCTTTGCATGTAAGAGGCAAGTCTGGGGGCCAGACTCCCCCAGCCAGCCCTTCATGACTTCTGTTGCCATGGGAGCTAAAAGCCTCAGGGTGGCTGCAGTAATCTGAATGGCCGGGTGCCCTCAGCTGCTGCTGTGACTGTTGCAGTATTGTCCCTTTTTAATCTGTGGGCCCTGAGACAGCTGCCTCTTTTGCTTCCTCCCGTTGGCAATAGTGCCAGACCCTTTTGGGAAAGTGGCATTAAAGCACTTGAATGGTAACCTCGCTGTGTACAGGCCAGTACCCATGGGCTAGAACAGATGCTTGGCACTTGGGTGCGAGTCTGGGGCCACCTGATAAAAAAATTGTCAGCCATTTGGCTTTTCACCTTGGCGCTGTACAGCCCAATGCAGAAACACAGTGCTCATGTGTTAAGTGGTACACAGGCATATGCCCAACCAATTTCCATGAAGGCCCTAAGTGGTAAGAAGGACCTTGCAGGAGCCCTCCACATGAATGGTAAATTTTATTCATGAGACCTTAATGAAATAACATCCATTAAGTGTTCAGAAAAACCCCAAGTGAATAGTGCACAAAGCAGTAGTATTATCTTTGCTTAGAAATGATCCCCTGTGCAGGTATTCATGTCTATATAGGAGCACAATTCAAACTAACTCAAACAGCAAAATCTCTAAAGAAAAGCCTTTGTTTTGTTTTGTTTTTCACTCTCTGTACACTGACGTTATGTCTACACTTGGAACTGAGGGGTGTAATTCCCAGATCACGTAGATACAACAGTAATGGTAGCGCAGGGAAAAGGAAGTAGCAGCACAGACTAGTTTTCCAAATATGTACCCATGAGATCCAGAGGGTTTATACTTAGGGCAGTTAAACCTTGATCTACTTGCCCCGTGTGTGCTGCCATGACTGCATTTCTATTTTTAGTGTGCTACTTCAATAAGTGATAGCACAAGGACATCTATTGAGACTTGGAATCACATCCCAAGCTCCAAGAGGAGACACAGTAAGGCTGTGTCTACATTGGTGCGATATTTGTGGAAAAACTTGCTGCCTGTCTACACTGGCCACGAGTTCTTGCGCAAGAACACTGACATTCTAATGTATTAAATCAGGGCTTCTTGCGCAAGAACTATGATGCTCCCACTCAGGAATAAGCCCTCTTTCACAACTGTTTTTGCACAAGAGGCCAGTGTAGACAGGCAACATGAATTTCTTGCACAAGAAAGCCGTATTGTTAAAATGGCCATCAGAGCTTTTTTGCGCAAGAGAGCATCTACACTGGCATGAATGCTCTTGCGCAAAAGCATATCTCTTGCGTAAAGGCACATGCCAGTGTAGATGCTCTCTTCTGGAAGAGGTTTTGTACAAGAACTCTTCCGCAAAAGAGTTCTTGCGCAAAATCATGCCAGTGTAGACGTAGCCTAGAAGTGCCCAGCCTATGTATGTTCCAAGATTAATTAGTTGTATATTCATAAACCTTTCCCAATATGTCTAAAGAGGCTTGTTTGATAGTTCTAGTCAAAGTCTCCCAAACAGATTTTTAAGCTACAATTCTTCCATCATTTTTGCTCTCACAGCTCTTATCTCCTTTTCTACATTGTTTTCCATTTCTTCCTAAGAAACATTTTCCTTTCTTATCAAATTTTCCTGGTCCTTCCACTTTATCTAGTTAATGATTATTATGCCATTCTTCAATAGGTTATTATCTATTAAAACACTTTAACTAGGAAGGGAGCCAGATTTATTCCTGATGTGATAGCATTGACAATGCCAAGGGTTTTTTGGCTCTCAATTTTATGAGCTTTGTTTGTTTTTTCAAAATGAATCAAAATTGCAAAGTGCCTTTATGAGTTACATGCAATAGCTCCTTTTCTCCCCCTTCTGGGGCTTTGAAATCATAGAACATTCCACATGATTACTGAATTAGCACGACAAGAAAATATTTACCCAAAATATTATAAAGATCAAAGCAACAGTGAAATGACAATCAATATGAGACTATGATGTGCACAATACACTTCAAAGTGTAACTGAAACATCATGTAAACACTTAATAAAAAAAGATGTATTCTTAAAGAAACCTTGGTTTCTTTAGACCTTCAAATTTGGATTGCTTAAAAGAAGAGTAAATCCTTTGCAATATTTCTACTAAATTAAAGAAAATTATAGAAATGCGGGGCTGGGTAGAAGCTAGATAGGTCATCTAGTCCATTCTCCTATTCTGAGGCTAGAGCAGGGATCTCAAACTCTCTGTCTGTGGGCCATCCCTAGCCAGTGTGATTGTGAAAACTGGGCTGACTGCCGTTCATTACTGTCTCCCAAACCCCACCCCTTCCCACTATCACCTCATCCACTCCACCTCCTCATGAGCCAGGAGTTTACAAATTGATTGTTTAATAATGTCTTCTAATATTTTCCATGTATTGAAGTTAGATTGGACTATAATTCACTGTGTCTCCTTTGTTCCTCATTTAAAAAGTAGGCATTATGTTTGCCCTTCTCCATCCCATGAGTTCTTAATGATAATTACTAATGGTTCTGAGATTGCTTCATCTAGTTCTTTAAGTACCTTCTGATGACTCGAATATATCTAACTTATCTGAATATTCTGTAATATGTTCTTTACACTGGCTTTCTGGAAATCTTTTCTATATTCTTCTATGTATCTTTACTTATTTAAAAAATAAGATGCTGGTTAGGTAGTTAAGTATTGGAAAATAAACACATATTGGGAACAACTGACCCAAGCAAGACCCTAAAACATAAATACTTAATATTTTTTTAAGTCTATAAGGGATGAACTTTTCTTTAAAATGTATTTCCCCCTTGTCGTGTAGCAGGTTCTTTTGACCATGGCCTCGCGTGTATTGCCCATACTGCCACATTAAAGCCCCTTACAAGAAAAACACAGGCCGCTGAGGCGGAGCCAGAGACAGAGCTTGAAGTCCCTCGGGTGCTCAGTAAACGGAACTTAACTTGGCAAGCACCTGGGCCAAAAAGATAAGAGCAGGGACACAAGTTGTCCCACACACTAAGTTAACAAGCACTAAAAAACCAGGACAAGATAGGAATAAGAGAAATGAGCTGTCATATACATCAGTTAACAAGCACCTGGAGCAGGAAAACAAAAAACATAGCTAGGTTTCACGTGTGCCAGTCATGTTTGCATCAGGCACTGACCACAATGCCTTGAGGCAGACGTCATGTGGTACCGGATATCAAATAACCCTAATATGGTACCAGATGTCAAAATTATAGTATAAAGCACCCTGAGCCCTAAGCTTGGGGAGGTTCCATATCAAGATAGAAGGCACATATCATCCAGCCTGGCTAAGGGGTTGATCACCCAAGGCTGCCTCCCACCCACCGAATCCGGAGTGTACGAAAGGGGTGTACGAATCCGGAGCATGCTACGTGTTGTTTTGTGTCTGTGCATCGTAATTGTTACTGGACTTGTGAGTATTGCTTACTATATTGTATTAACCATTTCATATTTAGAGGTTGTTAAGTACATGTAGATTAATGACTAACTCCACCAGCTGTTCAAAGATAACCATAGAAGGACTGGCTACGGAAGGAGTTTTTGTTATTGCTGTATTGGTTTATTTGTTATATTCTTTTTTTGCATGCTGTGCTGTCTAAGATGAATCAGAGACAGTGATTTAATATAATCAAATTGTAGTTAATAAACTTTGTAATTGGTTAAGTGCATTTAAGTTTCAGGCTTTCATCCTTCTCAGCCTCAGTTCCTCGTCACAAACGCCACCCTTAGACAATCTTCGAACCTCTGGTTCATCACCCCTCACCACAGTTGACAGGGTCGATTTAATTATAAATATGTTTATATCTTAGGATCGAAAGACATGTAAGCAGTTTGGATAGCTACAGGTTTGGGATTTGTGTCTGACCTTCCCAAGACCAGATCTCTGTTGGGCTCTTCCATTATACATAACATCCTCACAAGATGTTACACGTGAAGAAAATCTTTTTACACATGGCATCGTGGTGGATCAAATTACACCTCCTTACATGGTCTCTACATACAGCAAAACTGGTACTGTTTCACAATGCAAGAGGGAAGCAAGATTTTGGTCATTATAACAATGGAACTCTGCATTGTAGGGGCTGCCTATGCTTTATGCCTGATGAGGAATAAGTCCAGGGAAGCAGTGACTATATGAAGCTGTGATTCCACTGAGCACAAGCTCTTTGAGAGCTAATAGTGCAAATTCTGCAAAAGCTCCTGAGCTCCTGTATTGCAGTATTTGCAGCTTTGTCACCTGCTGGGAAAGGACCACCCCAGAAAAGGTCTTAATCTGGTTTCCCCACCTCTTTCTTCTTTATAACCTTCAAAGGCTCTCAAAGAATGTCTAGAGTCTGGCTTCATTGCTGTTGCTTTATTTACTGTATTGTGGAAAATATGTTTCTGATTTATTTTAAAATACATGGAACAGTGCACGCTGTTCCATTCATGTTACCATCTGCTAATGTGCTATGTAACCAACAGAAGGCGAAAAGAAATTGATATTACAGTATGTTAGCAAAAATTAAATGCTGAAACTTATTATACATGACTCAGCTATGGTACACAAGTTACTAATGATTATTGGAGAACTATGTCTTTCCTACAGATCCAATGTTCCTTTTAAAAGAATTAAAATCAAAGTGGGTATCATCTTCAAATTTACACTTTCAAATATGTCAGAGTCCTGCAAATCAGTTTCTCTCTCTCAAAGCAAAAACAAAAACAAAACACAAACAACCTCTCCCTCCCACCCCCCATGAATAGCACAGCGGGACTTGCCTATTTAAAATAACAATGTGACTCCTTTATTCTGAAACTTAAGTGTATTCAAGACTTCCTCTAGTTGAAGTTGAAAGCTTGAGAACTGATTTAGGAATTTTCTGATAAAACAGGCTGTAGTTAGAAAATGCTAATCTGATTAATCCTAAATGTTTAGTAGAAACACACTGTTTTGATGGTTTACTGACCAAATACAGAGTGATTCCAACAGAAACCTAGTTTCCTAGTTTAGCAGACTGCTGGGGAGCTTTCAGGTTCCCTGATGTGAAGCTGTGGCCCCAGCTCTAATAGGCTGTCATGACTTCCAGGCTCCCTATCAAGGAGCCGTAATCTTGGGAGCATCATGATTCCCAGCTCAGCTAGAAGTTGCCAGGTTCATACATTATCCCTAGTGGAACCAGCAGATGAGAGCCCAGATGTCATGGCTGAGTTGTGACTCTCAGAACTTGGCCCTACGCTTAACTGTATTTTGACATTTTCAGCACAGAATATTTTGATGATTTCAAAACGGTATTTTTTTTTAATTTTGGCTTCCAATGGAAACTTCACAAATTCTACCTTTTGTTCTCAAAGGGCATGTCCATACTACACCCCTCTGCCAACAGAGGGATGTAGATTAGGCACATTGCTATTGCGAATGAAGCAGTGATTTAAATATCCCATGCTTCATTTGAATAGAAATGGCCGATGCTTTTTGCCGACGCAGCACTTTGCCGGCAAAAAGCGGCAGTATAGACGGGGATCGGTTGACAAGGAAAGCCTTTTCCAACCGATCCCTTATGCCTTTTGCAACGATCCCCATCTAGACTGCCAGCAAAGTGTCATGTCGGCAAAAAGCGGCAGCCATTTCTATTAAAATGAAACGTGGGATATTTAAATCCCCATTTCATTTCCAATAGTGATGTGCCTAATCTACATCCCTCTGGGTATGTCTACACTACCCCGCTAGTTCGAACTAGCGGGGTAATGTAGGCATACCACACTTGCAAATGAAGCCCGGGATTTGAATTTCCCGGGCTCCATTTGCATAAGCGGGGCGCCGCCATTTTTAAATCCCCGCTTGTTCGAACCCTGTGCCGCGTGGCTACACGCGGCACAAACTAGGTAGTTTGAACTAGGCTTCCTAGTTCGAACTACCGAGTTTGTGCCGCGTGTAGCCGCGTGGCACAGGGTTCGAACGAGCGGGGATTTAAAAATGGCGGAGCCCCGCTTATGCAAATGAAGCCCGGGAAATTCAAATCCCGGGCTTCATTTGCAAGTGCAGTATGCCTACATTGTCCTCCTAGTTTGAACTAGGAGGGTAGTGTAGACATACCCTCTGTTGGCAGAGGGGTGTAGTTTAGACACACCCAAAGGGAATGACTGATTATTTTATAGAGTGTAAGAATTTCCTATAGAACAGAAATTCTGATTTTGAACCAGTTTGACTGGTGAGAGCAGAGGATTCAACAACTTAGAATTCTATACAGAGAAGGAAAGTGTGCTGCGGATAGGCCAAGGGTTCAGAAGAATTGTGTTATATTCCCAGCTCTACCAATCACCTCCTGCGAGAGCAAGGCAAGTTGCCTCACCGCTATGTGCCTTTATCCCATCTTCCAACTTTGTCTTATTTGTTTATACTGTAAAATCTTAAGGGTAGTAACTGTCTCCTATACATTTTACAAAATTTAACACAATACAATTAATCAATAATAGTTAACAAATAGAGTACAGGTTTTGCCTAATGCAGATCTGCAACCAATAAGGTTTCCTTGGCCCATCTTTAATTGTGGTCAAGGACGAGATCTAATATTTTGTTCAAATAGTCTGGTAATATTTTTAACTTCATTTTTTAGTATCCCAGGCACATTGTGCATTAAAAAAATGCAAAGAAAACATCAGTCTTTCATACTGGAATTTACTAGTTATTGCGTAAAAAAACCTGAACAGTTTTTTAATTAGATCTGCATTTCATATTGTTGAAATCCTGTTTGTTAGCATGCTCACAGCAGATTCTGCTGCCCTGTAGACCTTGACCTCAAGAGAGCAGTGTTCTAATTGGAAACCTTAAAATGTAAATACACTGGGTCAGCAGCTGTCTCTCTGAGCTGTTTGCAGACCTGTAACCACTCCCCCTTCCATGCTCTTGTCAGCCTCCCCTTGACTGACCATAAACAGTAGCTCAAAGTATTAAGGAGTATTCACAATCCCAAAATAATCTAGCTGAACTAGTAGCTCCGAAACTTTGCATGGCTTGAACTAGATTGGGAGTACTGAGCCAAGTGAAGGCTGGAAGCAAGATAGATCTAGGACCAGGTTGATTGGCTAGAGAGGGAGATTTCACTTGTGGGAAAGGAGGTATCCACAGACATATTCATATAAGAGAACAAAGTAAAGGCAGAAATACCACCACCCGGTTCAGCATTCACTATTTTATCCCCAAATATCAATATTTTTGTCTGTACATATACACCTCTACAAACATCTCTTTTAGCACTTTTTGTATGCTTGCATCTTATAAGCAAATTAATTTCAGCAGCTTATAAATGAGAGGATTTAATAGTGTGAAAGAACTACCTGATGAAGGAACTGATTTTAATGGGGTGGGAGGAGGTGAGAACTCAGGAGTGCTCTAGCTAGAATTTTTCTGAAAATGTCTATGATCCATCATCTTGAGTGAAATTTTTCGGAGACAATGTTTCGTTATCTCTATGCAGGGTGATAAAACTCCAAGCACCACAGTCTTTGTGAAATTTTGTACATTCTTTGTTAGCAATGAGAAAGACTAAAAATTTAACCCACCCCACCCCACCCCACACACACTAAGCTAAAACTTAAAACATTGTTCCAAGAACTCCAGGTCCCACTGCCGACCACCCTGAAATAATTAGAGAGACAGCAGAGTGAGGTAATATCTTTTATCCAAACAACTTCTCTCTCACCCCAAAAGATAATTGGTCCAATAAAAGATATTAGCTCACCCATCTTCTCTCTAATATCCTGGGATTGACACAGCTCTAATAACCCTACATATCCTGGAATAAAAAAGTCACTGCTTTAGTCAAATATCGTTTCCCCAATTTTAACATTTAGGACAGGGAGGATGAATCTGTAGTTGAAACACATGGGGGGCTTTAAGAGACTTGATTCCATTCCCAGCACTGCCACACTTCCTATATAACCTTGGGAAGTACTGACATTTAAACTTCCTGTAACTTAATTACCTTTAGTTACAACAGGAACAATAACACAGACCTCCATATAGAGACATTATGTAAGGGTTAATTACAAGGATAATCATATCACTGTATCACACAAATATAAAAATACGATTATTTGCAATATAACAATATCTCCAGACTCCCAAAGTGAGTAACAGAAAGCCACGATTTTGGATTTGTGAACTAAGTGGCATTAGACATTCCTTCACTGGTCCACAGAAAGAACAAAAGTTCAGAAAGCCCTGAGGCCTGCCCTAATGTGTAGCCTAGCTGCACTAGCTCTGTGACTTCCATGAAGTTAGGCCAATTTACTTCTCTGACCCAAACTGTTCATTTACCCCAAACCATTCTATGTGTATGTCTAGTTATTTTTGGTGACGTGATTCATGATTTATTAACTGAATATGCAGATCGAATAGGTAGACATATTCCGCTAGCTAAACACATTCCTATGTAGAGGGGACCGCACTGTAGTAAAAAAACAGAACTGTTGAATTAATTAAATATGACCCATTAAGAGACATACAAAAATACATCTCACAGCTCTGCAAACAGCATTAATAATTCAGTGCCATTGCCACATTAAAGTATACACAATTTTTCATACTCAATTATTTATGAAGGTACACTTCACATAGTACCTTCAGTACATGACCTTCTCTTGAACACCAAACCAGTTTGTCTCCTCTAGAAATGTGAAATGAATGATTACGAGAGTTCTTTTAGCAGATCTCATGGTTACAGGTTTTCCTACTTTCATCCCTTTCTGGATATAACCAAAGACCCCCATTCTTAGACTGGCCTTCTAGGGTATGTCTAGACTACAGGCTTCTGATGACAGAGGCTTCTGTCGACAAAGAGTGTCTAGACTACATCTAGTTCTGTCGACAAAGCTACTTGCTTTGTCGACATGAGAGTGTAGACGCAAAGGACAGTGTAGATGCAATAACGTCTTCTGTCGACAGAACTCTGTCGACAAAAGGCGTTATTCCTCATAGAATGAGGTTTACCATCGTCGACGAAACTGCTGAGTTCTGTCGATGTTATGTTGACAGAACTTGGCAGTAGTGTAGACTCAGGTATAGTTTTGTCGACAAAAGTGGACTTTTGTCGACAAAACCCTGTAGTCTAGACACACCCCTTGATTGTTAGCTCCCCCATTACCAACTGTGTTAACTTGGCAGGTCCATTTGTGTTTGGCATCTGCAAGTCTTTTCTCCTGGGAAACTGCAGCTCTTTAAAGTGACTAAAACTCAGCGTCTTCAAAGCAAACTATTATTTATTCACCCAAAGGTGCAGAGCATGCAAAGAGTTAAAATAAAACAAAAGAAGCCTTTTCACAGGGGTCTTATCTACACCAGAATCTTTTCTTGTAAATTTGTTAAGTTCCTCACAGGCAAGTCACCATCAGGTGTAGAGTGCTCTGGTGCATTCTCTCTTTCTCTTCCTAAGCTTCAGGGGATAGCTGAGTTAGTCTGCTAGGGTATATCTACACTACCCTGCTAGTTTGAACTAGCTGGGTAATGTAGGCATACCGCACTTGCAAATGAAGCCCGGGATTTGAATTTCCCGGGCTTCATTTGCATAAGCGGGGCGCCGCCATTTTTAAAACCCCGCTCGTTTGAACCCCGTGCAGTGCGGCTACACGGGGCACGAACTAGGTAGTTCGAACTAGGCTTCCTAGTTCGAACTACCGTTACTCCTCGTGGAATAAGGATTAACGGTAGTTCGAACTAGGAAGCCTAGTTCGAACTACCTAGTTCGTGCCCCGTGTAGCCGCGCTGCACGGAGTTCGAACGAGCGGGGTTTTAAAAATGGCGGCGCCCCGCTTATGCAAATGAAGCCCGGGAAATTCAAATCCCGGGCTTCATTTGCAAGTGCGGTATGCCTACATTACCCTCCTAGTTCGAACTAGGAGGGTAGTGTAGACATACCCTTACAGAGAAAAACAGCAAATGGTCTGGTAGCATTTTATAGACTAACAGAACATGTAGATGAAACAAAATACAGGACTATGTAGCACTTTAAAGACTAACGGTAGAGATGTAGCCGTGTTAGTTTGGGGTAGCTGAAGCAAAATGCAGGACAATGTAGCACTTTAAAGACTAACAAGATGGTTTATTAGCTGATGAGCTTTCGTGGGCCAGACCCACTTCCTCAGATCAAATAATGGAAGAAAACAGTCACAACCATATATACCAAAGGATACAATTTAAAAAAATGAACACACATGAAAAGGACAAATCACATTACAGAACAGAAGGGGGATGTGGGGGGGGGGGGGGAAAGGAAGGTGAATGCCAGTGAGTTAATGATATTAGAGGTGGGGAAGGGGAAATGTCTGTGAGTTAATAGTATTAGAGGTGATAATTGGGGAAGCTATCTTTGTAATGGCAGAGTCTTTCACTGTAGTCAGTGCAGTATGTTGATCTTAATGACTAACAAGATGGTTTATTAGATGATGAGCTTTCATGGGCCAGACCCACTTCCTTAGATCAAATAGTGGAAGAAAATAGTCACAGCCATATATACCAAAGGATACAATTTAAAAAAATGAACACATATGAAAAGGACAAATCACATTTCAGAACAAAAGGGGGATGCGGGGGGGGGGGGGGAGGGAAGGAAGGTGAATGCCTGTGAGTTAATGATATTAGAGGTGGGGAAGGGTAGATGTCTGTGAGTTAATCGTATTAGAGGTGATAATTGGGGAAGCTATCTTTGTAATGGGTAAGATGACCGGAGTTATGAATAGGGGATATGAAAACTCAAAAGAAATAGGAGAGGGAAAGGAGAGGGGGGAGAAAAAGAAAAAAAGGAAAAGGAAAAAAAAGGCGAATATGCGACAGGGCATCATTAAGTATCTTGAGAATGGGTACTTAAACCTAAGCAGTTCAAAGCTAACTCAATCTGCATTCTTCCCTAGGTTTGGCCTGAAAAGAGTAGGTTTGCCAGCCTAGTTGCAGCCAGGTCAGGGATAAATCCAAATTAATAATTTTTCTCCTTGCAACTTCTTTTGGCTTAATCTTGCCCAGTCAGATAAAACAATATTACACATGTAAACTGAGGTACGCATGATATGTATGAAAAGTAACACAAATCACTCCCTCATTCTCCACAGCATCATAAAATCAGCTCAATGGCTATTCTCCTCCCTTCCCCATCAGCTCCAGCAAAGAAATGGACATATCTTCAAGGCTAGCTCTAGAGCCCCGAGGAGAAATGAGAGCCCACAAGATGGTGCTTAGTATACTACTGCTATCCATCTTTTCAATATGTGGCAGAACCACTAAAGTGGGAGGAATTTAATATTTCAGTTAAGTGACAACTTCTTTTTTCATTGAAAGATGATTAGGGTTTTTAAGAAGACAAAGGAAGAATCAGCAGGGAGCAGGGGTGCCAGATGTCTGGTATTCAACTGGACAGTCCAGTTTTTGGGCCTTCTGTCTTGTAAAAAAATTCAGAAAATACCGGACATATGCAATGTCTGGTATTTTCTGGTTTTCCGGCTGGGTGCCCGACGGAAGCCTGGCAGGGGCAGGGGGAGTGGCTGGGAGGAAGGGTGCGATCGGCACTGGGAGCCTCTGGTAGGAGTAATGCCTTGGGGAGGAGGAGAAGCCCTGTCCATTCTCCTGAGCGCTGTTCAAGCGCATTGTGGCGCCGTAGCCAGACTCACTTGTGCTTCGCCAAGACCATGTGCGGGACCGGCAGTGCCCTGAGATGTGCATGTGCCCAGGTCAGTCCCGTTCCCCGCTGGCCAATTCTCTCCCCACCTCCTTGCTTCCCCTCCCAGGCAGCCCCTCTTCCCCCGACCCCTCCCGACCAACCCTGCTTCCTGCCGGCTGGTTTTCCTCCTCCCGATCGCCCCTGATCCACCCCCCGACCAGCCCTGCTTCTTGCTAGATGCCCCCCTGATCTCCCCTGGCCAGCCCTGCTCCCCCGATCTTCCCTGGCCAGCCCCACTGCCCCCGACATCCCCACACCAGCCCTGCTTCCCGTCCCCCACCCCTCCTCCTGGACAACCCGCTCCCACCCTTCAAGTGTGTCCAGTATTTTTTCTGAAGCTACCCAGTAACTCTAGCAGGAAGAGACCCTTCTATTAGAAGCAGAGTTACAAGAGGAGGGGGAAAACCCAATGGGATGATGGTAAGAGAAGCAGAAAGTAAGATTTCGGTAACCACACATCCTCATGTTGTCCCGGATATTTTACTGATTTCCTGTATTGTATGGCTGCAGAGCAATTGCTCAGCAGAATAATACAAATCAAGTAAAAAATGTTTGTTTCAAGTGGCACACTTCTGCTCAGACTTTAATACATGTTTCTCCCCCTTCTCACCCAAAATATACTTCTGACGGGCATCAATATTGCCTTCTCTCTAGCATTAGCTAGGACCAGTACATGAGGTGGATTCCAGATGGCATAGTGTGGTCTATGAAACCCTATGGATCACTCTTCAATGGGCTCTGAGTGCAGTCCAAACAATAATTTTTAAAATTATTGTTATTGAATAAAAGCTGAACCTGTTCCCTTGGATGTGTTTAGCAATTGGGCCAAATAATCTGCCATCTGTGCAGTTTCCATCATACAATCAATGGAACTGTTGCATACAAATTAGCTCTAGTTATTGTATGGATTGTTGTCTGTTATCTCTGATATCATAATTATCTAGGACGCATGGCATGTCACAGATATAACTGTATACCTCAAGCGTGTAACTAAAAGTCAAAATGGCTGAGAAATTAAAAATTGGAGTGCTACAGACTATGAATCTCAATGATGATTGAATGTAGTGATATTCTGAATAAAAGAGCTTTCAACTATGTTTGTAACTGTTTTCATTACTTCAACTGACATTCTAGGCTTCAGAATGACACAGAAGTTGTGACAACCCCGGAATCTTCTTCTATAAAATGTTTTAGTCTCTCTTGTTAGAAAAAGCATTTTTGAGGAATCTATTACCATAGAATGTAAGTACTAGACAGCTACTGAAGATACTCTTTCATATATATATATATATATATATATATATATATATATATATATATATATATATATATACACACACACACACACACATACAGGAGCAGAGCTAAATGAATAACAGATCTTTCTGTTTGTTGGCAATTACAAATTATTCAGCTTAAATTGTAAATATTAATTTATTAAAATTTGCAGAAAATCAAAAGCTGAAAATACTTGTCAAGTACATTTTGTGATTTTAAATTAAACAATTTTTATTTCAATTTTGAGTATTTGTAACATTTAAATTAAAAAAATAAAATTAAGGAATTTCTAAATGAAATTGTAAAAGCAAAATATTTAATTGAAAAAATGTAAAAATGAAACATTTTCTTTTTTAGATTTTTAATGATGTTGTTTTTTTTAACTGAAACAAGTTAGTGAAGCAGACTTGAACCTATGAAAATTTTTAGTGTCCCTGAATTTGTATTTTTCACCAAAAAAAGTTTCAGTTTAAATATTGCTCATACTTAAGTGTATGTCTGACTCCTTGACACTTCCAGAGTAAGGTGCATGGGAATGATGATTTCTATAGTAATTAATAATTTTTGAGACTGTCCAGATAAGACTGATGAAAATAATAGACACTTTCCTTTTTCTGCCTAACCCCTCATTCACTCAACTTTGTGGGGCACTCCAGTTTCTTTGGTGTTTCTCCACTGATACACAGAAATATGATAACTGTGTGTGAAAACAGGATGACTTGCCAATGTCATTTCTGACAAAAAGCCAATGCTTTCTCATTCTGACATCAAACAACAGTGAACATCTGAAATGTTTTTGATCTAACAATGCGATTCAATGTTTAGTCACAGTTTTGGCTTCCTGTGCATACTATTTACCATGTGGGCAAAGTGCAAATTCCAAATGAATTCCTTCATGGAGCTATTAATGCTAAGATCATAAAGTTAACATTCAGTTTTAATTGGTAAAATACACTGAAGACTGCTTTGTGGTACATCTACTTTTGCAGAAGGAGCAACAATTTGTACCCAAAGGAAATCCATATAATATATTCTCAAATAGAGGTTAAGTGTGTTTTAAACAGCTGTGCAAAAAGACTGAATGCAGAATAATTCAAATGCAGTGTTGTGTGGTTTGTTATAGTGTTTAACAAAAAATGGGATTTCAATGAATGCATATTTAAGAGAAAAATTGCAAACTGCTCCTCTTAATTAAATTTAATCCAACAGAAAAGTGACATTGTTCCACTTTCCACAGAGGTGATATATTCTCCCACACGTACATATTGTGGTCCTACATCTCAAAGAGCCTCGGGTATTTTATTTTGGAGAAAATAATTCCAAACATCTGTTTCTGTATGAAGTGGGTATTCAATTGAACTCTTGCTCTTGACCCTGCATTCAAGTCAAGGGTTTCAGAAGCAGGATAAAAATCTTTCCAAATGTTTGGGTGAATCCAGAAACGAAGAGTGGTTTAGGTATTATACAATACTCTCTGCAATCAAAGGGAGGCTTTCCATTGATTTAAAAGAATTGAGGGTTAGACCAGCATTGTCAAATCAGGGTTGCCAGGTATCCGGTATTCACCTTGACAGTCCGGTATTTTTGGCTCCTGTCTGGTAAAAAAATTCAGAGAATACCGTCCGGTATTTTCTGAATTTTTCCCCAGACAGGAGGCAAAAATGCCGGGTACCTGGCAACCCTACAAACACTTAGCGTCCGGCCTCCCCCCTTTTCCCAACACCCCCAGCTCCCTAACCCCAGCCCCTATGCTTACCTGGTTCCACAAGGCTGCCGGCACAAAATGGCTGCCGGCCAAAAGACCCAGGGGGAAGCAATGCTTTCCCCTGTGTCTTAGTGCTCAACCACTCCCCTGTTCCTACCCCTGCACTCACTCTTAAAGGGGACATGCTGTTTTAATGCTGTTTTATTTAAAAAAAAAATATTTTTTTGGCTTAATAAGTCCTTGGAATCTTTTTTTTTTGTTGTTGTTGTTGTTCAACAACTTTTTTTCCCACTTTTTTTGGGGGGGGGGGGGTGTCGGTATTTTTGTTTCAACCATCTAGCAACCCTATTCTCAAATTGTGGGTCGGGACTCCAAAGTGGATTGCAACCGCCTTTAAAAGGGATAGCTGGGGCTGGCTCAGACTTGCTGGGCCAAGGATTGAAGCCGAAATCTGTGGGTTTTAGACATGAGTCGCAAGATTCAGGTTACAGTCCCTCTGCCTCTGGCTAAAGGCCTGGAGGTTCAACTTTGGCCGTTCTGCCTAGAACTGTGGGGCTCCGATTTTACTCCTCCTGCTGATTTTAGCCTCGGTGGAGGCTGGAAAGCTCAGGCTTTAGTCTCCCATTCTGGGATTGTGAAGTAATTTTTGTTGTCAGAAGGATATCACTTTGCAATGAAGTTTGAGAGCCCCTGGATTAGTCCAAGGTTTACTTCCACTGTTAACTACCTTCATGCCTCATTTGCTTTAAACATCAAAGCTATTTTTTCCAACACCTCATACGTATTCAACAGATTTTTTTTTAAGTTCAATTTTTCCCAGCAGGAATGATTTCCATCTCTTTTTTGGCTTGCTTCTCACCATTTTCCAGAATGCATTCTGGCACAAGCATAAAGTAGTTCCAATAATCACACAGAGAGAACACTGAGCCAAGAGATGCAGCACTTTCATTAAAATGATGTGAATAAGAGCATGGCATCTGTAATGTTAACCAAAGCAAATCTGGATAAAATCACCAAACATTGATGGCTAGATTTTCCTGGCTGCTGAGCACCCGTAATTTGCTTTGACTTCAATGGCCATTAACTATTATGTGGGGGGAATAATGGAACTGGATACATATCTCACTTCATCCAACTTTATAAAAGCTGCACAGCAGGCTGCATATTTCCTCCAAGACTGTAACATCAGCCTAGGGTTCTGTAATAGAGAGACATATCTGATGCCAGTGGTACCCTTTGCTGAAATGGTATGCGGTTCCTTTCCATTATGCACGGGGAACAGAAAAAACCCTCCATAACCACCCTGCCAGCAGGGCTCAGATTGGGCTACTGCATGGTAGAAAGCTTACTGACACCTTTCTATTCTCCAGAATCTCTGCTTTATTTAAAAGAAAAAAACAATTGAAATTTTGTTTTTAAATATAGTGGGAAAATAACCACTTTTTCAGATTTTTTTATTCCCTTGCTTCCCTCCTTTTTATGCCATGGTGGGGGTGGAGGTAAGAGAAGAAAAGAGGAGATAGTGAAGAAAAAGAATATCTTTCACAGTACACCCTTTTCATGCTAGAAAATGGGGAAAGTGGGTGGGATGTTAAAAATGAGATAAAATAACATTTCCTTTCACTTGTTTCCTCAGCTTTCCAGTGAAAAGCAGTTGAAAAACCACAAACAACACAAAACACAAAATCCTCTGAATTCACTTTTTTATTCCTTCCCTTCTTTTTTCAGTGAAGGAAGAGAAAAACATTTTCCTGAACTTTTATCATTTATTATAACTTCTAGCAACCTCTTCTCTTCCTCTAGAACAAGAAGTCTAAACATTTTTTTTTAAATGAGAACATTTTCTGTTTCATTTTTTTTGTTAGAAAACCAGGAAAAGTGAATATTTTGGAGAACAAGTTTAATTTTGAATTTTTTAATGGAAAAGCATTGCAAGCTCTACTAAAGGTGGTAATTTAAATGTTGATGTAGTTAAGTCATTTCATTCCTCATTCTAAGAAAGGGAAGAGAGGTGATAATAGATCTGCATATTTTATTATGCATCAAATCTTTTTATATTCAGGTAGTTGACATTTGGAAAAGTTATACCACAATCTCCTTTTTGCCCCCCCTCCCCCCCAAAAAAAATCAAGAAGGAGCCCAGACCGAACATCCTACCAGACCTTATAGACATATTCATACCTTACTGAGGAGGAACAATCTTGAGGAACTGAGATAGCATACACAATCATATTATGAACAGCTGAGCAAATACAGAGGTTGATTTCTGATTTTAATGGTAGCTTATGTTGTGGGAGGACCCAGGGCCAGATTAACTCTTCTAGGGGCCTAGGCTATTAGATTTTGTGGGACCCCAGAGGCTCCAGAGTTGGGAGGGGTTCAGTGTGTGGGATAGGGCTCAGGGTTGAGGCAGCAAGATGCGTGCAGCAGGGGTTAAGGGCTCCAATCGGGGCTGTGGGCTCTGGGGTGGGAGTGCAGGGTCTAGGTGGGAGCTAGAGTGCAGGAAGACATATGGGGTCTTGGAGAGAGGGTGTGGTAGGGGGCTCAGGGTTGGAGTAGAGAGTTGGGGTGTGGGCCGCTTATTTGGGACAATTCCCCTTTGGTGATGGTGAGGAACAGGTGGCTCCACACTTCCAGTACTCATCTGCAGTCAACACCCCACGCGGCTCCCATTGGCTGGGAATCACAGCCAATGGGAGCTATGGGGGCAGACCTGTAGCATGGGGGCAGAGCTTCCAGGTGCTTACAGTGATGCTGCTCCAATGAGGCAGAGGAATGGCAGTATGCAGAGCCATCTCTCCCCTCCCCAGCAGGTAGAGCTAGCCCAGAAGATAGGGATTTTAAGTGCCTGTAACCCAGGGTCCTGGGATGATGCCACCCCCAGCCTAAGGCTGCAGCTCCTAAAGCCCGTTTCTTAAATCTGGCCCTGAGCAGAGCTTGGAGATGTACTTCCATTGTCTTTCCCCCTAATTTGGCCTCTGATTGCTGGAATCCCTCCCTGTCCAATATAGCTCAAACTTGTGACTTGAATACTACGGAGGACCTTGTTCCAGGACAAAATACCAAACAAATTTTCCCCTTAGATGTCCATGTTAATTAGAAGCAGCAATTAGCTCAATTCAATTTAATGGTAAAACCTCTTTGAATTTGCACTGAGTAATATAGTGGGAATTTTTTTTTACCCTAAGCTTGTAGCACTGTTTTCATTCTACTATATATAAGTTTAGTGGTCACTGTAGAGCAGGGAAAGGGATTACATTCTTCACTACATGTCTGAATAATTGCTGGTTAAAAGACAATCTCTCTGGAACATAGTAAGTGAGACTATTCAGAAGAACTGAATGCTACCATTGAAAGAAAAAGTAATACTGAGTATGGTCAAGTATTGATATTTCACAGTCTACATATTCTCTCTGCACACTTCAAATTCAATTATTTAAATTGTAGTAAACATAATAGACATTCCTCAGGCTCTCAGTTTAAGCTAGCAGGAGCTATGGATTCTGGGAGACAACAGACTCTGCTCTTAGGAAAGAAGGGAAAATTTTCCATTGGTCAAGAATGACCCTTGGAACCAAGTTATTACAGACTCATGAGAGGATTCCCTTTCTCTCCAAGCCATGCAGGTTGATGTCTGTAAACAATAAATATAGTTTACAGGCAGTCCCCGGTTACATGGATCCGACTTACATCGGATCCCTACTTACAAACGGGGTGAGGCAACCCTGCACTAGCTGCTTCCCCGCAGCAGATTAGGGAGACGCAAAGCTATCGCCCCCGCCCCAGCAGACCAGGGAGATGCGGAGCGGCTTTTCTCAGCAGACACCTCAGCTTGAGAATAAAGGACTGAGGGAAGTGAGGTGTTGGAGAATAAAACTGAGCTCTGGAGAAATGTTTGGCTAGAGTTTCCCCTACAATATGTACCAGTTCCGACTTACATACAAATTCAACTTAAGAACAAACCTACAGTCCCTATCTTGTACGTAACCCGGACACTGCCTGTATTATATATATAAAGCATGGAGAAAATAAGAAAATGCAAAGGCCCAATCCCAGGCTATGTCTAGACTGCAGGCTTCTTTTGGAAGAAGCTTTTCCAGAAGAGATCTTTCAAAGAAATTTCTTCTGAAAGAGCATCCACACAGCAAAAGCACATCGAAAAAGCGATCTGCTTTTTTAAAAGATAGCATCCACGCTGAATGTACACTATCTCGCATTTAAGCTGTGATTACTATGGACAGAGTGGCCACCGGGGCACCTGTGCTTTTTCCTCTTCCCTCGTCTTTCAAAAGAACTCCCTCTTCCCCGTCCACACACACCTTTTTCTGAAAGAGCTCTTTTGGAGAAAGGCTTCTTCCTCATAGAAAGAGGTCAGGAAAGCCTCTTTGCTCTTTCGATTTTTTTCTCGAAAGAGTGCGATTGCAGTGTGTATGTAAGTGAAGTTTTTTTTGGAAAAATGGCCGTTTTTCTGAAAAAACTGCAGTGTAAACATACCCCCAGAAATGGAAGTAATGGTGCAGGTCTTTGGTGAGGAGCACATATGGCAACTTAAGACAAGGTACACATCTCAGCTTTATAGCCACAATTCTGGGCTACCAGTCCCCAGACTGAAAGCTGCTCCAAGTTTCACCAGCTGCTCATAATTCAAGGTGCTGAATCATTGGCCAGGTATCACTGGAACACTGAGACCCTTCCTAAATGAGAGGCTGAGAACACAGTGACTACATCTGTTCTACCAAATCCAGCTATTCCCCTTATACAAAGGGAACCCTCAGACAGCTAGAGCTACTGCTTTACCACTATTCTACATGATTGCATGTAGCACCCACCCATAACAAGACTAGGAGTCCTATCCCTGAGTTATTAACTTGAATCTCTTTTGAGGTAAAATAAATAATGCTTTGAACACAGAAAAAATATCACATACACAGCACTGAAGCACTTCAGAATTCAGAGTTCGCTGATGATCTACCTCATGGATAATAAGGATGGAATAAAACCCAAACTTCTGTTTTCTTAGGCCCTGATTGTGCAAAGGATTATGCACATGCTTAGGGACCAAAAGTCAGGCATTTGGATTCTGTTCCAAGGTCATCAAATTAACTCTTGCGAATCACAAATGCAAAATGAAGAATGTTCATTAATTCGATTTGTGTGATACTTGGATCACGAACACTTTGGGGAAGGGAGTTTCTTGTATATCTGTACAATGCCAACCACATCAGTGGCTCTAATTCTGACCGAGGCATTCAGGCCTGGTCTACACTATAGCAGAAGGTAGAATTAAGATATGAAACTACAGCTACATTAAATTGTACAGGCAGTCCCCGGGTTACGTACAAGATAGGGACTGTAGGTTTGTACTTAAGGCAAATTTGTACTTAAGTCAGAACTGGCATCCAGATTCAGCCGCTGCTGAAACTGAACAGCGGCTGACTACAGGAAGCCCGAGGCAGAGTTTCTCTGCCCCGGGCTTCTTGGAATCAGCTGCTGATCAGTTTCAACAGCAGCTTAATCTGGACGCCTGGGACAGAGCAGCTGGGGCGCTGCTGAGTAGGTCTCTGTAGCGCCGCACCTCAGCGCTGCAGGGACCAACCCGGCAGCACCCCAGGTGCTCTACCCCAGGTGTCCCCAAGTCAGGTGCTGCTGAAACTGATCAGCGGCTGATTCCAGGAAGCCCGGGGCAGAGCAACTCTGCCTCTGGCTTCCTGTAGTCAGCCACTGGTCAGTTTCAGCAGCGCCTGACTTGGGGACACCTGGGGCAGAGCAGCTGGGGTGCTGCTGAGTTGGTCCAGTAGTGCCGCTCCTTGGTGCTACTGGACCAACCCAGCAGCACCCCAGCTGCTCTGCCCCAGGCGTCCTGATTCAGCCGCTGCTGAAACTGATCAGCAGCGGCTGAATCAGGACTCCTAGGGCAGAGCAGCTGGGGTGCTGCCGGGTTGGTCCCGTAGCGCCAAGGAGCGGCGTTGCGGGACCAACCGGCAGCGCCCCAGCTGCTCTGCCCCAGGAGTCCCGAGAAAAGCCTGGTCTGCTGGGGGGGGGGCACTAGCTGCGCCCCCCCCCCCCCCCAGCAGAACATGGAGACGCGGGCGGCGGGACCGAGATGCACCCCCCCCTCCAGCAGACCAGGAAGATGCCGAGCAGCTTTTCTCGCCCCGGAGGACGAGGGCGGCGGGACCTCGGCGCGTCTGGGTGGTCCCGCCGCCCGCAACCTCCGGGGCGAGAAAAGTCCGGTTCGTAAGTGCGGATCTGACGTAAGTCGGATCCGCGTAACTCGGGGACTGCCTGTATATTAAATTGTGTTTCCATACCATCCTCAGAGTGGAAGGTCGAACAAACGCTCCTACTGGCTTGCCTTACTCCTTCTGAAGTCAGGAGTACTGGAGCCGAGGACAGTGCCCACTAGTTTTGATTTAGCAGGTCTTTACTGGACCTGCTAAATCGAATCCCAGAAGATCAGCCCCAGCAATGTCAATCTTCCATGTAGTGAAGATGTGGCCATGGACACTGCCATTGTACAAAACACTGGCAATTTTCTACTGATGAAGTTTCCAGAACAGCACATTGAAACATGACAACAAAACAATACACAATGCATTTTTGTGTAGGTTCAAAGTTCAAAGTTGCTATTTCTGTTTTGATTTTCTATGCAACCTTTTAGAAACCTAGAAAATGACCAGTACTATCTTACTACAGGTTGGACGTCTCTTAACCAGCACCCTCGGGACTTGTCTGGCCCTTAGCCAGGGAATTTGCCAGACTAGAGAAGGTTCCCTGCCACAGCCCCCATTCACTGATTCTGCCAGCTGGGATGGAGGGTGGGGGCATGGGAGGGAATACCTTCACCCCTGCCTGGTTGCCTGCTGGGCTGCTGGCACTGCTGCTGCTGCTCTAGCCGGACTGTCTGCTGTGCTCCAGCAGCTTGCATTGCCATGGGCTGTCACAGGCTCTGGCCCCGTGCTGCTGCAGGCTCCCAGAAGCTGGCTCTGGCCCTGGTTAGACTGCCATGGACTGCTGAAGGCTTGGGTTCCTCAGGCTCCCACAGGCTCTGGGTTCCTGAGGCTGTCTGGGGCTCCTGCCCCAGCCTGTGCTTCCACTGGCTTGATCCTGCTGCGGACTGCCCCGACCTGGGCCCAATGCCGCAGGCTGTTGGGGGCTGTTGCCAGCTCCAGCCCCACTGCTGCGGGCTGCTGGGGCTGCCGCCAGCCCCTGCCCCGTCCTGCTACTTCAGCCCTGAATTGCCCTCCTGCCACTAGGCTACTAGGGTTCTCTGATCCAAAAATATCTGAGGTCATGCCGGACCACGGAAGTTGCCGCACAGAGAATTTTGGTTTTGGGAGATGCAAACTGTCTTTTCTTTTTGAGGTAAAGGAACTTTTATAAATGTAAACCTTTCTGAGTCGTTCAGCTCCACTGGATAGTTGGATCTTTACCATTATGATGTCACATTTCTGTAACCCTCTATATAAACATCATTCATTGTGTTTGGAAAATAAGCATTTTTGTTCTCTGTACTCTATGCCCATTCAGTTCATGCATGACTGTAATTATTTCTGAAGAAAGCAAATTACAAAGTGTCACTGGAATGGCTACATTCCATGAAAAAGCCCCCAAATAACAGCCTAAGAACCACAACATTTTTTTAAAAAATTACTTTCTGGACACAAAAATGGTATCTTTGCATGGCAGAAAAAAGCCTATTCTGCTAGAAAAAGGAAGCAAGTAGCACAGAAATAAAGAAAAGCAAACACAGAATCAAAACCAATAAGTATTAAAATAATGTTCTGCCTCAGTGTTAAATGCTCTACCATACTTCCAGTTCTGTTGAAAGACCTTGTTCTCCAACGTTGGAAATTCAGAGAAAGATGAAACTGAAAGATGAGGATGTTGAATTAAAACCAGGGATTAAAGGCAGATGATTTTGAGTGGCAATCCTATATTTATCTAGCTGTATCAGTGGGGCTGGAATTCGTTTTAGGGTTGGGGTGCTGAGCTGTGCTATCCCTGCACCTGTTTGGATTCCTCACTGCCCTAGGCTGAGGGTCACAACTAGGGTTGCCAACTCTCCTGGACTCTTCAGTCCAGTCAGATGCCATTGCTGTAAATGGCGTCTGGTAATCTGGTCTGGGAGAGCTGGCAACCTAGCCATAGTTAGATGGGGCTGCAGAGCCCCGTGACAGCAATACGACCATGAGCGGCAGCACAGCCTACAGGACGGGTATCTTGGACCCTGGGTATGGCAGGTTGTAGAACCCACAGAGATGAACAGCAGCAGAACCCTGGTGAAGCCAGTGGGACCCCAGAGGGTTTATTGAGAAGTAAGGACCTTGGGCTGACAGGTCAGCAGTGAGGCTGGCCCCTTAGTGCAATGAATCTGAGTGCAAACCGTGCATGCCTTCATCCCACGCCTCTGAGCTATATCTTTGAATATGAATCTTTGTCCAGAAGCCCAAGTAACTTGTGTACTGCTAAATGTGAAGCTATTGAATAAGAAAAGCTTCTAGTAAGGCTGATGATAAATCTAAGGTATGTAAGGAGTAGAAAGTAAAGGTAAAGTGTATGTCTACACTGCAGCGTGGACCGAGGTTTCCAGACCAGGTGGATAGATATGCTAGTTAGTGGCCAGGCTAGTTTTGCCCCAGGGAGTTGGTTGGATTCAGACCCACTGATGGGGTGGAGAGAGGCAAAGGAGGCAATTTCCCTGGGGTCCAGCAATACAAAAGGGCTGGGGAGCTCCTGGCCACCACCACTGTTCCTGTGGCAGTGGCTGGAGCCCTGGGCCCTTTAAATTGCTGCGGGAGTGATGTATGGCATGCTCTGTGCAGTGCTAAGGGCTTGGGGGTGAGGGGTGGCATGGCACGCTCCAGGCAGCAATAAGGGCTCTGAGGGGCCAGCATGGTATGCTCTGAGCAACACTGAGGGTTGCCTGGGGAAGGTGAGCCACTCTCTGCCCCACCCTCACCTGAGCCCCCCTTTCCACCTGAAGCAAGACCATGGATATTGCAGAACCAGAGCGCCCCAGCTGGCCAGGATCAGGTTGTGGGGAGAGCAACCTCAGTGGTAGCAGGGCTGGCACAGTGCAGAGCACAGCCTCAGCAGCAGTGGGGCAGCACAGTGGGCAGCATAGCCCCGCCCAGCTGGAGGCAGTGGGGCTGATGGCCAGGAGCACAACTCCACCCAGAGGGGCTGGCAGCACAACCCCAACCAGGATGGCATGGCAGGGAGCATAGCTCCGTCTGGTCAAGAGGCATCAGGGCCAGTGCCCAAGAGTGCATCCTAGGCTAGTGGCAGGAGCGCAGGCCTGACCAAGGTCAGTGTTCTGGGGAGTGTAGCCCCAGCCTCAGAGAGTATAGCCAAGTGGGGAGCATAGCCCCAGCAGGGCTGGGAGTAGTGGGCCTGTGGCGGGAGCAGGGCTGAGAGACAGGAGGGGAGCCTTGATCTCCCCTGGTCTGGAAAAATTCCGTGGTTTGGGTTCCCAAGAGTGCCAGACCTGGGAGGTCCCATCCTGTATTTCTTTCTCTACAATTTATCCTCCACCTATTTTAAGGCATTAAACATTGGTAATTTTATTTTAAGCAATTTCAATACTTAAGCAAGTATAAACTTTTGTTTGGACTGGTATTCACAACCGGGGTTTACTGACTGTGTTAATGTTAAAAAGAATACTAGGGGGCTTACAAACCAGCTGTTTTGGCCCTGGTTTATACTAGGGAGTTATTTTGAAGTCACAAGTGGAGTATCCACTATACCAAGCCCATTATTTCAAAATAACAGGCTGGTTATTTCAAAATAATATCTCCCGCTTTCCACGAGGAATAAGGATTATTTTGAAATAGTTATTTTGAAATAGCGGTAGTGTGGGTGCTCCACTGCTGCTATTTGGAAATAATTACTAACTAGAGTCATTCAGAGTAATTACTCCCCAGTGCTTCCTGGGGCTCTAAATTGAGGTAGCCGTCCACATTAAGGGAGACTGCCTCGCACTAATTTCAAAGCTTACCTGTAGTGTGAACACACTATTTCAAAATAGTTATTATTTCAAAATAAAATATTTCAAAATAATTTCCTAGTATAGACATGCTCTGGGTGACACAGCCTTAAAGATGCATTACCAGCCCTACCTCACAGTCCAGCTCCTCCCTTCTTATGTGGTATTCTGGCAACCACTGACTCCTTAAAAATGAAATTCAAAGCCTGTGTTAATCAGGAGACAGCTCTGTAAAAACCACCACATTTGAGGGCAGCCAAATGGTTTTATTCTCAGGGATTCTTTCTATCAAGACATTGCCTATTGCCAAGCTTTTATCCTTTAGCTACTATTGTTTCACCTGTACACTGCATGTTTGCAGGACAGAGAGCTACTTCCCCAAGTCAGGGAGAGGAAATGCGGGGGGAGGGACGGGACGAACACTTTGCCTCTTATTCTAACCCTCTTTATAAGTACCATAATTAAGGAAATGCTGCAAAGCAATTCCATTTGACTGGAATCCAAAGATCTGTTAGTTTTCCTCTAGCTAATTATGGTGGTAAAGTACTCTCTAGAGTTATTTTAAAATGCGGTGTGCTTCTCCCCAAGATGACTGATATTTGAACTCAAAGACACACTAATAAGCATCCTTAGTTTATAGCAGCTAGTGCTGAAAGTCCTCTGGCTATCACAAGAAAAGTGCATTTATATCATTTGACATATATTTTACTGCAGAGTAAACAGGCAACAGCCTAATTAAATCTCAAAACAGAAACAGTCTAAACATTCCTAAGTGCACTACTGCTCTCCGCTCACAAACGCAATATAAAAGTATTCAAGGTCAAGCCTACATGTGAAGGAGGCTACTAATGTACTTCTACGTATGAGCATCACAGGAGATGATACCATGACCCACTGGTGCTGTAGACAGAGAGCCCAGCTTCTCTCTCCTGTTCTGCTGTTCTAATCCCACCAAGCTCAGTTACTGTAATGATATGTAGGGCAATGGGGCTATACTTACAGCATTGCAACGGTGCAGCTGTACCGCTGTAATGCTTAGTGAAGATGCTACCCATGAGGATGGGGGAACTCTCCCTCCGGTGTAGGTACTCCACCTCTCCAAATGACGGTAGCTATGTTGACAGGAAGAGACACATTCCTTTTAATGTAGCGCCGTCAGTATAACTCCATTTCACAGTGGTGTGGACAGGGCCCACAGTCCTAGCTGTATAAAACACCTCTCTCATCCCAAGGGCTTTTTCTAGACTGTGTTTAATTTTATTCAAAATCATGGTGGCCCCCAAATGACTCTCCTTAAGGGAGGGATTTTTAGGGGACAGGACTATGATGTGATGCTTTAAATACCAAGTGTATAAGGTCCTCTCCTCTAGTACCCAGGCTTCACAGATGTACTGGGTCTGGGGACAGCAGATGTATCACCAAGTAAGAGTGCGTGAGCACTTGCACTTCTGTACACTGTGCGAAGAGTGGCCATGCTGCCTCCTTATAGGTCAAGGCAGATAAACTCCAGCCTTTTAGGGAGGGGCACTGATCTGTGCCACACAGCAGGCCAGACTAAGATCAGCAGTTCTCAAGCTATGAGCCAGCAGGGGGAGCCTGCTCTGACAGCTGGCACCCAGGCAGACACAGGGCACTGCAGGGCTGTTCACTAGATCCCTCAGGGCTCTCTTAGCAACTGTGACATGTCAGAGGTCCGTTGCTTGGTTTTCCCCCAAGAACTTAAAAACACTGTTGGCAGTGCACTTACTGTGACAGGCAGCTTAGATGCAAAAGGGGTCGTTTTGTGCCAAAGGGAGAAAAGTGTAGAACACAAGCCAAAGTGAGGATGGCAGTGGAGGTACCAGCCTGAAATGTAGAGTGTAACAAGAACTTATTTCCTCCTCTTCATAGATTTGAATTACCTTTGAAGAGGTATGTGGTTTTATTTCAGTTCCTAGTTTAGTAATGAACCAATATTCAGAATATTAACATTTGGGTTTTAATAATCAGCCTTTGTATTTTATAGCTCTCTGTTAATGGGGGACAGGGGAGAAGTGATCACAGACCACTAAAATACCTTTAACCACAATGCACACAAGACCTTAATGATTAACCTCTGCTTGGTTTATTGACTCCAGTAATTTAACATCTTGCTCTCTGTTATTGTTTCTGTTGGAATTCCAGGGGGATAGGGTTGATAAAAAATATAAGGCTGTTGGAAGATTTGCAGCCTGAATTTAACACAGAATATTTGTTTTGTTTTCCAGTTGCAATATCTAGAGCATGTTTTCAATGCTATATACCTAAAATACACGTATTCATGCACATACACAGAGCAATAAAGGAGGAAATAATAATCAGGTAACATCTCTATTGGCTTCCCTGCATAATGGCAGGTTCAAAGGAGACAATAATAGATGTGACATTAGGTCAATATGCCTGATTTTTGGAGAAGCTGATGCTGAAAATTCACCACTCCTGTTGCAGGTAATGAGACTTCAAGTGTACTGCATTCCTGAAATCCAAGCAATAAGAATTGTCTACATTTCTGAATATAGTCCGATGCTTTGAGGGCTGGCCCTATGTAATGTGAAGAAGTTTAGTTTAAGTTCCCTAAGGCAGAGATAATAGAACTGTAATTATCATAGTTTAATTAAAATAGTCTAAAGCCATGTCCACCTCAGAAGTACATTCCCAGTTACAGACACTATCAGGGAAAAGAGCCAGTAAACAGTTTCTCAGAAAGAAAGGCATAAAGTGGGTTCCGTTTTGTCGAGATGCTGATGGAAATATTTGGACAACAGAAATTGCATACGTGGCTGATTTAAAAGAGCATGTCACAATTCAGAAGAGATACATGGGTCAAAGGGCAAAGGAAGAATTTTTAAACAGGCCCTGCAGAACTTGATTCAAGATGTAGATAATCTCCTTTGATGACTTAACGGTAATTTACATTTTTTTAAAATACTTTCTATATAAGTATGGCTGTGTCTAGACTACATCCCTCTGTTGACAGAGGGATGCAAATAAAGCACATCAAAATTACTAATGAAGCTGGGATTTAAATATCCCGTGCTTTATTAGCATAAACATATCCACCACTTTTTTTTCACATGGCGTTTTCTTGACAAAAACTGGCAGTCTAGACACGGATCTGTCGACAATGAACCCTTTTTCTTCAGATCCTGTAAACCTCATTTTTTGAGGAATACAGGATTTGTAGAAAAAGGGTGGGGGTAGGGGACTGCAAGGAGGGGATAGGGCGCCCCAGGGAAAACGGGGTAGGGGGGAGGAGGCAAAAGTGCCCCACACGGGAGGGTTCGGTCTGTCCCGGCTCTACTACACGCCGCCCGCAGGGGTTGCTTCTGGGCATGGAGTGCGGGGCAGTGCTGGAGGCTGCACACTGGGACCTTCTTCCCTGACCACCACATCAGGGTTGGGGATGTGGACATGCCTGTGTGCCTGGTGGGGGATGCACTCTACCCCCTACAGCCCTGGCTCATGGAGCCCTACACAGGACACCTCAACCCCTCCTGGCAGGCCTTCAATGCCAGGCTCACCAGGGCACATATCATGGTGGAGGGAGCCTTCGGATGCCTGAAAGCTGGATTTAGATGCTTCCTCACCCACCTCGACCTTGCCGAGCACAATATCCCTCCTGTGGTGGCAGCATATTGTGTGCTGCACAATTTATGTGAGCAGAAGTGGGAGGCTTTCCTGCCAGCCTGGATGGCTGAGGCTGACTGCATGGTTGGCCAGTATGTGCAGCCCCGCACCACCACCATCCGGGAGGCCCAGAAGGGGGCTGTCCAGATCCAGAAAGCCCTGCAGGAGAGCTTCCATGTGGAGGAGGACTGAACTCTCCCTGCATGCCCCACTGGGGCCTTCTTGCACTCTCCCCTCCTTCCCCTTTCCCTTCCCTAACCCTCTTTCCTAATGTAAAATAAAAACACCTGTTTTGGCAAAAAAAAAATCTCTTTTTATTTTACATAACTGGAGTGGGGGGAGGGAGGAATGAGGGTGGGAGAGAGGAGGGGGAAACCTGGGAGGAGGGAGCTGGTAGGGGGAGGAAGGGGAGGGAAAGCTCAGGGCTCAGGATCCTGCTGGCTCTCCTGTCTCACAGCACTGCGGGTGCGGGGGCAGGAGGAATGGGGGGGTGCGGAGAATGTGGGAGGGGGAGCAGAGGTGGAAGGAGGAGCAAGAGCTGGGGCGGCTGCAGGGGCCGGAGCAGGAGAAGGCAGGAACCTGTCCACCAGGGTCTGGAGGTGGCCTCTGAGGGCACGGCTATACTCCTCCAGTGCCTCCAAGCTCTGCTACCGCAGCCGCAGGTTCTCCCAGACCCAGTGGTTCTGGGTGCGGAGCTGCTGCTCCAGGAGCCACATGTGCCGCCCTGTGGTCCTAGGTGCTACAGTTGTGGTGAAACAAGAGCACTGGTCAGTTCTCCCTGGGACACAGTGGGTGAAACCCAGCCCTGCTCTGCAAGGCAAGGTCGGCATGTGCAGAATGGGCCAGGGCCCCTGAATGACACCCAGCTGCTGCTTCATGCTGGGCAAGGCCCAGGCGCACGGTCCCTGGGCTCCCTCTCCACCTCCCTCCCCCAATACACATAAGGGGAGCATGATGGCACTCACATATGGAGTCCTCCCCAGCCTCAGACAACACAGCAGATGTGCTCTGTGGGGTGCCTCGGGGGTCCTGGGTCCTAGGCAGGCTCCCTGAAGGCTCCTGGCTCTTGGCGTCTTCCTCCTCCTCCTCCGTGTCAGGGACAGGGCCCTCTGCCCCGGGGTCGATCACCACCCAGGGGGCATGGACTGTGTGAGCCCCCAGGATGAGGTCCAGGGCCTCAAAGTTATGGCAAGCCTCCGGGTCGGCCCCTGGTTGGGAGGCCCTGGAGTAGGCCTGCCGCAGGTCCTTAATTTTGTAGCGGACCTGCTCCTGGGTCTGCATGTGGCCTCTGGTGGCCAGGCTCGCAGCCATGCGGCTGTAAACGGCTGCCTTCTTGTGCCTAGTGTGGAGATCGTGGACGTTGGAGGTCTCCTCCCAAACCTCGATGAGGTCCACAATCTCCACACTAGACCAGGCAGGAGCCCGCCTCTTGAGGCCCCGGGCAGGCTCCTATGAGCTGCCAGCTTGGTCCTGGGAAGAGGCGGAGGGCTGGGTGGCAGCGGGTGGCTGGCTCATGCTGTGCCAGGTGCAGGGTCTGCTGGCTGGGTGCTGGCAGGCTTGCAACTGGCACAAGCCCAGAGTGCCCAGAGTGGCCACCAGGGCAACCAGGGAAGGGCTAGCCTCCAGCTAGTTCGAATTAAATGGCTACACAGCCCTTAATTTGAACTACTTAATTCGAACTAGGCGTTACTCCTCGTAGAATGAGGTTTACCTAGTTCAAATTAAGTGCTCTGCTATTTCGAATTAAATTCGAAATAGCGGTTTGCATGAATAGCCGCTAACTAACGGCTGTTAGTTAGAATTAACTTTGTATTGGAGACATACCCTGAATGAGGTTTTAAATACATTTTCACAGGTCTTCTGAAACAGGAGAGAATCATTAAAAAGAATAGCAATTAATCGGTTTTAGACGGAACATTATAACGTAAATGCTGTTTCAAGATAATTTCTGATAAACTAAATTCAAGCAGATATGCACTCATGCACACAGCATTATAATAATCACAGAAACCTGCCAATTAAATTATGACTACTCAAGTTCAGTACAGCTAATTTAATTCTCCCTGGCAGTTCTTCATTAGTATAATGTTTTTTAAAGAATACATTTGGATGTTTGAAATAGATTTAAATAGCGAGAATATCAATACTAGTACAAGCAATATAGTAATTCAGGATTAGAAAAAAATGTAATTGATTGAAAGCAGAAATATTCTTATGGTAAATGGAAACAAGCAACGTGCATCTAGTTGAATCTATGTATGTGTATTAAAAGAGTTACATCTTTTGAAAGCAGTTACAGTTGTTATGTTGCACCCCATATTCTTTATGGAAGTATGCACATTAATAGGAATAAGTCTAACTCAAATATGCTTTATGCAAAATAATGCATGTGACATATTACTGAAAAAAAGCTTGTAATCCCCTGAATGTGTATAATCTACTTGTATGTTTGTACCATTTATGTATCTGGAATTAGGATATTGACTCTAGATTTATCAGCACGTTCATGTTGAGAAAAGCCTATTTCCAGCCCATCTGGAACAACAATGAAGAGGCCAGACACAGAGCTAATAGGTAATAGCCCATTACCAAGAGACAATTGGGGGGGGAGGGGGGAAAGCATTGGTCTTCCTGCAGATGTGGTACAAAGACATGTATGCCTGTCACCTGATGCTGGAATACATCTTGAATTTTGCACTTTTTCAAAGGGATGTGAGGACAAAGACTTCCCGCTCTGGGGAAATTCTCTTTCATTGATAAAAGGGTCTTCTTGACCCGCACAAGTTTCTCTATCACTTCCACACTGTAGGGACACACACCTTTACCCAGTTCCTAGGGCTCAAGGTACAACCCTGTGAATTTACACACCCACCCTTACCCAATTCATAGGGCTCAGGGTGTAACAACCCGTAGGTTGGCAGGATCTTTAGCCCCTTGAAAGAGCCTCACACAGTAATGTTCTTATCCTCTATTTATTGACAATTCCCAAACAAGCAGAATGCACATGCTAAGCACACAATGTCATGCTCACCAATCCTAATAAAGGAAGGCAGACTTCCCCTGTTGGCCAGGCAATATCAGTCTCGCTGGTCTTAGGCTGTGTCTCAGAGGTGAGTTCTTCTTTTCCAGGTCTTCCCCCTCCTCCTGGCCCTCTTCCAGCCTTTTTTTCCTTCTGTTACTTCTGATTATCTTCTTTTTTTCTCCTTCTTAGCCCCAGTTTATATAATGAAACCTGAGTCTTGCTTAGTTATACCTTAACCAATTATTTGAGTATAATTTTACTAACCAATCATAACAAAATTACCTAACCAATCATACCCCATCACTTTAATTGACTTACGCCTAGCAAAATTAATTATACCGCAGACAGAAACAGTTACATACCAGACAGAGATCACACAGTCAAACAATAGGAAAGTGTAGTGACAATGCTCTTAGGATGAAGATTCCACAACATCCTCTATTGATAAGCAGTTTCTTGCCAGACAGAATGGTGTGACTTAAAGTTTTCTTTACCCGTCTTGAGATCTGTTCTTTATCTGGTGACAGTGGGGGAGCTGTCAGGGCAAAGTCCCTCCTCACAGCCTGGTGTGACACTTTGTAATACAATTTCGATGGAACAGTGAGTATGTGACTCCGGGCCTTACAGTAATGGCTCCTACTCTTCAGTCTGGCTGCAGAAGGTGGCTTTGGTTAAGGCCTAGCTACAGAAAAGCCATATTGTTACAGTCTCTGTATAAACTTTATGTATAATGAGATGGATTTATCTGAGGTTCTGGTCCCACTGGTGCTGTGTATCTCAGAACAGTGTTATGACTGAGCCTTCCAAGAGCTAAGTGGATCTCAGTGTCTGTTTTGCTCTGCTTTGGGCTGTGACCCCAACTCTGTGTCTTTGCTGGTGGACACTAGTGATTCTGGCTCAGAAGACAGTGTGTAGTGAGTGGTCCCTCAGTTGGCAGATAGTCAAACTCAGTGGTGTGATTAGCATATCGGGTGGCAGTCTCAAGAGGATCTATGACCTAACCCATCACAGTTGGTATATAGTATTTTAATTATATTAGACATATTGGTTATTCCAAATACATAAAGATGTAATCAGCTGCATTCCTGCAAGCTCTATCTGTAAGAATCCACCACACATCCAGACTCAGGGAGGCCAACTATATTTGCTGGAGTTGCCATTCTGCTTCCTTTTCACTCAAATATGGAAAAGCTCACTTGAAATAAACTCCTTTCATCAAGTTGACTTACTATGCTGATCCAGAGATAAACCTAATCCATCTGATCCATAAACCTACAGAAACCAGAGGCTTTCCACAGGAGCTGACCGAGATCCCATCTGACACAGGAATTAAGTACACAAAAAACAGCTTTGGAGGACTTGAACACGTAAATACTGTCTATGATACCACAGCCCAAAATATTATTATTGTCTCCCTTGGGTTTCTCACAGATAAATCCTTTAAGCAATATAAACATCTGACCATACTCTAAACTGACCTGGATTTTTAGTTTGGATGTGGACAAAAGAAATGTGAGAATCCTTCCCCCTTTCATCTCCCATGGAATCCTGCTTTCTCCAACAGGCAGAAGTAATAGTAAAGAACAAAACCAATATACCACCACCCTGGCCTGTCCCCCAAAACTTCAGAGAGGCCATGATTTCAGCCCTGGAGTCTGCCAAATTCCAAACATTACTTTCCCAGTTAAGGGACAGGGAGCAGAAGCAGCATGACAACCAGGCCCTGTTGACTGCTCTGGACTACCCTCTCCCACCCCTCTAACCACACAGATCACCACCATGTTCCTTAAATTCACCTATGACCAAAAGTGAGAAGGAAGAAAAGCTGAGCAGTGTGAAGTGGAAGACACTGCTTGATACAGACACACCTCATATACAAGGATTTCTATAAGCCTTTGCCATAGAACCTTCCATCCAAGAATCGGACTGTCTCGTCCATAAAGTTCTGGAAATTTCCTAGAATTTCTGCCTAGGACTCTCTTTCTTGGATAGTAAAAGAGAGTGAAGTATATCAGGGAGGGTACCATCAGTATCTGTCACCACTTCCTTTGATTAGATATATCTACTCATCACTCTAATATTTGCAGTTGTCTGGCCAGTGTAAAATAAATGCTTGGTCAACATTAGAGACATTGAAAATTATCATTTAATGTCCGACTTCATTTTTCTAATGGTATGTCTAAATTTAAAAAGCTCCAGCAGCACAGCAGAGCTTCAGTGAAGACACTACCAATGCTGCTGGAGGGATTCTCCCGTCTCTGTAGGTAAGCCATCCCCTTGAGAGACACTAGGTAGGTCAACAGAAGAATTCTTCCAGTGACCTACCGCTGTCTACATGTGGAGTGAAGTCAGCTTAACTATGCTGCTCAGAGGTGTGGGTTTTTCATACCCCTGACTGATATAGTAAAACTGACCAAATTTTCTAGATTTAAGGCTGAGAAAGCTAATCAAGAGATAGCATAAAATGGCTTCCAGTTCCACCTATCTGTGGGCAGTAGTTTAAATGGAGCTACACTACAGTGTTTTTCCGGGATACCAGAGGTATCCTGAAAAACTCCACCAAGTCCAGGGAACGCGTCTGCTCTTCCGCGTTTTTTAGCGGAAGAGCAGATATGCTCTTTCAAAAGCACTGTCTCCCTCCTCCCATGAGGAAGAAGGGCTCTTCTGAAAGAGGAGGCTTTTATAAAATTTAGCCCAGGAAAAGCCTCTTCCAAAAAAAAAGGTATGAAAATTGCGGAGAGCAATTTGCGTACCCTTTTTCCAATACATCATTGTAATGTAGACACAGACTGGTTCTCAATCTGACTTCAAGCCTGGAAATAGCACTTCTTCTGGTGTTTCATTTCTTATCCAGAGATTAGGGAAGAGCAGCCACCATCCTGCTGCGTTTGATATCATGCATCACTCAAACCGTATTCATTATGGGCCAGATTTTCAAAGGTATTTAATCATTTTAAGATGCAAAGAAGAATTTAATTGGATTTTCCAAAAATACCTATATAGGTTTGTTGCCTATCACTCTTTGATTTCAATGCTCTACAGCTTAGAATATCCTTCTTTTATCACTAAGATGATAGTATAAGGACAGTAAAATAATCCATCTTCCAAATCTAACTAAAGCAGAATATTTCTGTTTTGCTTTATGGTTAACCATTCCATGTAGGCTCGAATTATTATAAATAAGGTGCAAAAATATGTTCCATAATACATTTATCTATTACACTTTAACATTGTTTGCTCAGCATAACAGAGTATAGCCAAGCAACAGCTCCAAGTTCACCAATTATCTTCAATTTCAGCTGTCAATTTTGATCTATTTTGCATTCACATTCTGTGCATGTAGCACCTTATGATTTCTATCAGCACTTCAAATACTATAATTTACCATCAAGATTGGAGAAAAATGGGAACATAAAAGCAATTTCTGCAGCCGAGAGGAGTGTTCACATACAAAAAGCATATTTAGTTCAATAAATAATTCTTCCTGTAGTCGGATAGTTTCCTAAATATATTTTTTAACCCCAGAATATATCCAGAAGGTGTCAAAATCTATTTTTATTTTCTAGATACAAAAAAGTGGACTGAATTTAGAAATGCCATTTGTACGCCATGTGCTCTCTGACATTAAGTTCTGAAAATTGAGACGAAGCCCAGAAAACTATAGGCTATTTAATTTTAATATAAAAGTGACAGTTCTGTGACCTTTCCATGTCATTTCTCATATGATCTTGCCCAGCAGCATGAAAAAATATGACATTTGGAGGCAGAGACCAATGTGGGCAATGATGATACTTTTTTGTTTTCTGTTTCTCTTGATACCTCTGATGTAAAATACAAGGAAATCTGAAAGTCAAAACATTGTAAACAGACCACAGAATATTTTGAGTTGACTAAAACTTTATTATCTATTTTAGTGTGTTACCCATAAAGTACCATACTAGTGGTTTGCTAAATATCTTACATTACAATAGCAAATGGTCCGCTAGTAAATGAAACCTATATCAGGAACATGTTAGGAACAAATAAATATGTAAAAATTATGTTGAGGAGTAACTGGTAAAGACAAGACATCTTCTAGGTCAATGTTTCTTAAACTTTTTGAGACCACAGAACAACAAATAATATTTTTTTATGCGGAACACCTATGAAAATTTTCTTCAAAAACAAAAATTGTTAGTCAAAAAAAGACAAAAACAAAGAAGAGGTTGTGGCACACCTGAGAGTTGTTCACAGAACACCAATGTTCCGCAGAACATAGTTTAAGAAACACTGCTATAGGTGAGCCTGCCACTCCATTCTCTTCCTACAGCCATTGTGTAGGAAGTGGAATGTTGAGCACAAAGAGTAACATTTTGATTTTTTTTGTTCAGGTTATGTTTCAGTTATTTCAGGCCTTGTATAAGCTACAATGCAGCTGGGAATTTCTATAGCACTAGAGTCCTGTGTCCAATGAATCTCTCTAACCCCAGCCCTTTCCCGGCATACACCCTTCCCCAGGGCTTGGAAGAAAATCTCCGCTAAGCATTCTGGTGACTTCATCAGGGATGCAAATGGGGGTTTTAATGTCCCTTCATACTCTTCCTGCCCTCTTGTCTTGTGCAAAGGGCCCAGAATTGGCATGAGAATCTCATCTTCAGTCCTAATCTAAACTGTTCAAATTAAAACTTAAAGGGGAGCCTAAGCTTCAAAATGTGAACAACTTCCCCTTTGCCCCTTCTTACACTATAATTCCTAATCTTGTAATGTATGAAAAATAACTGAAGCCAGGAGAGCTCAACCTGGGCACAGCAGTGGGTCTGCATAGTCATTTGCCAGACTGGGTAGTGCTGAGCACCTTATAGGCTTCCATTTTGAGAGTTATTACTATTTGGATAAGAATTCCCCATGACTGAGACTTCTAGGCATGCTGATTATACAAATGAATAAAATAAATACAGTGAATATCTCTTCAACTAGTAGAATCTTTTAAACCAGAAGATTTTGTAAATGTGTAGTCATTGTGGATGGGTTTGTTCGTTTGTTTTCTGTTGTTTGTTCCATTTGGCTGACCTTCTCCGCTCCTCCCCATCTTGACTTCTAGTTCTCCCACTACAATCTGCCCTACAAGTGGTGAATGCTGAGGGATCTAAAGGAAGGCCTTATCAAAAAGACATTTTGACCCAAACATGATTGGAACTGGACTCTATCTGATCTCCTTTGGAGAGGTGCTCCATAGCTAATGAAAAAAGATGGTTTCCCCTCCAGGCTTCATTTACCTTCTACATCAGGAATGGGAGGGCAATCACCAGGGTTAGCCCTTCAGGCCACTGGATGCTTTATTTACATGCATGTCCAAAGGTATGGCTACTTGCAGCTCCTGTTTGGCTGCACATCACTGTTCCCCACCAATGGGAGCGGTGGGATGCAACACAGTCTGGGACACCATTTCCTGTAGCTCCCATTGGCTGGAAACAGTGATTTGTGGCCAATGGGAGCTGTGAGTGACCATACTTGTGGACACGCAAGTAAAGAAAACATCCAGTGACCCTCCAGTGACTGACCCTAATGAAATATGTCCCATCCGCAGGCTGCTTATTACCCACCTCTGGTTTAGCATATGATAATCACCTGTCTAGGAAACATGAAATGCTACCCTATTGCAATAAAATATTGCTGGACATGAGAGTAATATTTACGTAACATATGTTGACTATTGCGGCAATATTTGGACATTTTGAGACGGTTGGGACCTAGTAATATGAAAGAGCAAATTAAATACATGTCATATTGATTTTGCTGCTAAAGTGACCCCTAAAGTCTAGTTGTAGTTCCTATCTTTCATGGCTCGTCTTGTTGATTACTAGTAAGCAGGTTCTCCCAGGGTTTCCTTGACTTGTACCAATCCCACCTTTTAAAATATTTCTTCCTATTTTAATTCCCCCTCAGTTTAAAAAATCCTATGCCTCTAAGCCAGGCTGTGACCTTGAGAGTGGCAAATGCAAGCAGGTTTCTTTCTTTTCCATTTTTAAAGATGACTTTGCTGATCAAGCTGGTTTCAAAAGTCCCTCTGCTCTATTTAAAACAAGAACCTTTAAACATGCCCTTTAAATAGCTATAAAATGCTCCCATAAAATCCTAGAAATTTATTTTCTATATTGTTTCTTTATGGTTGGTTTAGTGTGTCATTTTATCAAAAACTTTAAAAAGACATTACCTTCACAATCACTCATGAATGTAGTGTCTGCAAAGTTCACTACTTAAACCTTTTTCTTGAGCCATTAATTAGCAAACTGCTCATTAACTGCTTTTATAACAATTGATTAATTGGACTTCAGCTACAGGACCATAATGATGGAAACATTAGAAATACTAAGACAGCTAGACAGAAACCCAGTTAAATAGGTAGGTGAAATGAAATGTAAAGTTCACATTTCCTCCTTGGTGTTCATGGAGTGAACTTTCTAAATGCTTGGCAGACAGTGCATGCACCCAATATGTGCTTTCAAATTCTGCACTGCTTTGTTGATATGTCATTATCTAGAAGATCAGATACATACAGTACCTAGTTATAAAATGCAAGGACCACCGTGTCTGGAATGGAATAGATTAAAAGATTCATGGGGACCTGCAAAGGAAGGAGAAAAAAATCAATAAGGCTAAGGGGGTTCTTTGGGGAGGGGCACTCATATTTTAGGGGGGGATTCAGCGGTGAAAGTAACTTAAAATTTCTTATGAGTACTGCAACCCAGGTCCCTGCTATCTTTATAAACAGCTCCCTGCTGGCTTTTGCTGCAGCTCAGCCAGCTTTTGCCAGAGCTGTGCACTAGGGCACACCCACTTACTTTCACCTCTGGAGGGACCCATAGGTTTTGGTGTACCTAAGCCTTATTTAGACTATACTCCTTTAGAAGACAGAATAACTACCTGTTGAGCAATGGAGCTTCTAGAAAGGCATAACGTACAGGTCATACATACCACACACACTGGCATACAAAATTCTGTGTGTCTACTACATGTAAGCGGGGGAATGGTCCCGCTATTGTGGGGAACTTTCCTGGCTTCTATACCACCCCGGTGAAATGGACCAGAGAAAGGATCTGAGTCCCCGTTCCCACTTCCTTTACCCCATGGCTTCCCTGATCCTGAGGGCTCCCCCTCCACTCTCCTGAGTAGCAGAGTCCTCGAAACCCCAACAAGGCTGGGCCCAGGTTTCCTGGGGCTTAATCTCCGACCTTGTAGTCACTAGGGGCAGGAGTCAGAGTGTCCCCACTCCGAGATGCTCTCTTCACACTGCATGCTTTCTTGGCCCAGTGATCATTTCATAAGGTTCAAAGAAAATACAATTTATTAAACATCAACTGATTAAAGAGAAAAGAATAAGAAAAAATGAGAATGGTTAAATGAGAACACACAGCCCTGCTCTGTAGCACAGGGACATCAAAACAGCAGTCTGCAGAGTGTAAGGACAGTCCACAGTCTCTTCCTTATAGGCCCCTTAGAGGCCCTGGATGTGCTGCAGGGGGGCTGCAGGCTGGACACGCTTGCTCTGGCAGTGACCACACAGCCTCAAGCTCTAAGTGGCCAGTCTGGGCCTCTTGGCTGGTGATAGCTCCCTGCCCAGAGCCTCTCCCCACACTTTGCTGGTCCCAGCTGCTCACCACACCCAGCTGCAGGCTGTGCTGCTTTGCCAGTCTCCAGCTCCTTGCGTTGCTTCTCTGTCCCTTTTGGCTCTCTGAGCACTGCCAGTCTGCTGCTCAACACAGGGTCTGCACTCCTTGGGCTGTGTGTGCCTGGCTCTGTTGCTGCAGGACTGCTTCTCCACACAGCTTGCTCCTCTTAGCTGTCTTTCAGCTCTCTCCTTGCTCAGAGAGACCCAGAAAAATCCCAGCTCACAGGGAGGATGGGGCCTGGCCTCTCACTTTCCTCACTGACCTGTCCAACCTGTCAATCAGGCCGAGCTGGAGTGTTGGCTGCTTTCCATTGTCTCTGGGGTCTGTCTGTCTCAGGGCCCTGATTTCTCATAGACCCTTCCCCTTTTGACACTGGGAGCTGGCGAACCAAAAACTCCCACAGAGTTTTAGTAAGGGGCTAATAGTCCCTTTACATAGAGACACAGCCAATGAGAAAGGTACCCATATTTCCTTATGTATAGCCTGTGTCACGATAGCTGACAAACTTCTCTGGGCCTTAGGCAGGTGGGATTGGCTCTGGATCCCTAGAGCTGGATGGGGCTCACTCCCCATTGGTGAGCCTGCTTTCTTTCAGGGCTTAACTAACTTTGTTGTCATTCTGAGCATTGTTATTCACCAGGAGATAGAAAACAATGGGGAAAAGACCAAGCTAATGTCACGTGTTCTTTGACTGTGATGAATGAGATTTGAAACCAATGATACTGTTGCAGTAAAAACACATTCTAGGCATTGTGTTGTCATAAACCCATGCTAGAGAAAGAAAAAAAAACTGTGTGAAAACTGCCAGCTCAAGCTTAAGGGTATCTAGAAGGGGAGGGGCCATAGAAGGGTCAGGGTTGAGTACAGCCAGCCCTCAGCACCATTCAGACCATGATGTCCCTCCTGGCACTGCCTGGAGCGCTCCTCCGCAGGCAGCCCTAAAAGCTGCCCAGAAAGCAATTTATAGGGCCCAGGGCTCTGGGTGCTGTCACTGCTACAATAGCAGCAATGGTGGCCAGAGGCTTTGGCTCCTTTAAATCACCAGGGCCCAGGCCAATTGCCTATCTTGGTTCCCTGTCTGCAGGCCTGACCACGAGATACTATCTAGCTTCACCCTAGGCCTCAGAAAGCTGAAACTGCACGCTTTTCCTTGTTAATCTATCATTTGAGAAAGTGACAAGAAATATAAATGGTATTAGCAGGACTATAACTAGGTGTCTCAGACAATTATTGGGAGTGTTGATGAATCACCTAGACATTCCATGCTGCACAGGAAGTACAAAGAAAAAGAAGCAATTCATTCTATAACAGAATTTAAAAACATATCTTGGAGCCAGGTTATTTCATTGGTTTGGAGCCCAATCCTGCAGTCCTTTCTTGTGCAAAACTTCCTCTCTAATTCAATAGAAAAAATGACTGCAAGTCTGGTCCCTGTATCTGTTGCTCTTCCATATGTAAACATAAAAAAAATCTGAGTTAGAAATCATAGACTAGTAATAATAATAATAACAACAAATGGTCTGGTAGCACTTTATAGACTAACAAAACATGTAGATGGTATCATGTTAGTCTATAAAGTGCTACCAGACCATTTGTTGTTTTTTTCTGTAACAGACTAATGTGGCTACCCCCTGAAGCTCCTAATAATATTTACCTTTGATATTATTGTCCAAATAGATTAATGGAAGTCAAAACTTTGGTGTTAAGAATTTAATATTGGGGTGCTTCTTTACTCTTATTGTCTACAGAGGGAGAAATGCCACACAATACTGGATTTAATATATTCCATTTCTTCCGGTCAGTAATGGATAACATATCCTATATAATTAAATCTATATATTATGTACTGCTCTCTATGACCTACTATGTGCACAGGGAATTCTCTTTGTGTGTATTAGTTGTAGTGATTTCATAGCTTTAAAAACAAACAAAAATCTTTTAAAAAAGATTTTACTTATATTTTCTTTCAAAAAAATTTCTCCTCAGGAGAACTTAAACCCTAGGATGGTATGCCCCATTCTCTTAAGTTTAAATGCCGTCTTTTATGCCAAAAGGCAATCCTGGTGTTTCTGCTGCCATGTACAGTCACATGTTCCCAAAGGTATAATCTGTCTGCAATTAAAATTGAGGCCAAAAAGAATCAGAAAACATAAACCCTGGCCACGTTTATACTTATGCAGAAGTTTGAATTAAGATATGCAACTCCAGCTATGTTACTTACATAGCTGACTTGACATACCTTAATTCAAACTTTGGTGCCACCTCCATAGCAGGAGGTTGACAGAAACAAACTCTTCTGTAGACTTCCCTTACTCTTTGCGATTTGGGGAGGATTAGCATTGACGGGGAGGGGCTGCCCTCAGTGTTCAATTTAGTGAGTCTTCACTAGACCCACTAAATCAAATGCCATAAGATTGAACATAGCAGCAGCACTGATCTCTGCATGAGTACAGATGTGGCCTATGTCTCCTTATAATGTAGAGTTCACTCTGACCACCTTTTGACCTTGGCCAGGGGAACCTTGTTGTAAAATGGTCTCCAAACTACATCAGTGTTTTTCAGCTGGAAGGGTCATGATTTATTCTATAATGATAAGGTAAGAATGAAAAAGTAAGCAATTTTTCAATAATAGAATGCTGTGACACTTTTATAATTTTAAGCCTGATTTTGTGAGCAAATAGTTTTTAAATGAGGTGACACATGGGGTATGCAAGACAAATCAGCTTCCTGAAAGAGGTACAGTACTCTGGAAAGGTCAAGAAATACTACCTGAAAGCATCAAAGAGGAAATCTCTGGAATCCTGTCAAAAAGCATTCTTTAAGTCCTTTAGAAAGAAAATCTCCCTCAAAGAGATTATTACTAATTCAGACATCTGTTTTAGCATTGACCTCTCTCTGATGATCATGCTGGTCTCTTCTGACCTAAAGTCTAGGATTCTATGGGTATGTCTACACTAGCTCATTAGTTTGAGCTAGGTAGGGTAATTAGAGCAAGCAGAGTTGCAAATGAAGCCCGGGATTTAAGTATCCCAGGCTTCATTTGCATGTTCCTGGGCACCATCATTTTTAAATCCCCCTTAGTCCGAACTCCGTGCCTGCAGCTACACGCGGCACAGAGTAGGTAGTTCGAATTAAAGATCCTAATTCGAATTACCGTTATTCCTCATGGAATGAGGAGTAACGGTAGTTCAAATTAAGATCTTTAATTCGAACTCCCTACTCCGTGCCATGTGTAGCTGCAGGCACGGAGTTCGGACTAAGGGGGATTTAAAAATGGCGGCGCCCAGGAACATGCAAATGAAGCCCTGGATATTTAAATCCCGGGCTTCATTTGCAACTCCGCTTGCCCTAATTACCCTACCTAGCTCAAACTAATGAGCTAGTGTAGACGTACCCTATGAGACTGAGTACCTATAAGTCTACAAGTTCTTCATATACTGTGATTACCAGCAAGCCTAAGGATGCTAAGGATTCTAGCTCCAGGAGATTGGTACCATTGGAAGCAAAGGGAAGACGACCACCCTCAGTATTGATCGAGCACTAGAAGCTTGGAAAAGAGCACTTAAGTGCTGCAAAAAAACCAGGGCTGTACCTATTAGTCATTCATCAGAGTGCACAGGACCTTTGGTATTTTTAGTGCCTCCTACCACATTTACTTCTGCCCAACATACCTGATTGCTACCATGCACTGATCTAGTACCATAAGAGTTTTGCAGTAACAGAGATGCCCTAATCTCCCATTTGGCAGTGTCCCATTTTTGTTATCGACCACCTTTCAATCCCTAAAGATTTTGCCCAATATTGACAAAGTCTCTGCATATCTCTATGAGTGCCCCGTCTCTATTAAGTGATAAGAAGAAGGAAGGCAATAGGGGCTTTTCATCAATTTCCCTCCCTCTCTCTCAAACTCCCTTCTATAAATAAGGTTTAAGCTTTGTCTCAGTACTCATGTAGGAGGACAGAGACAAAGAAACAGATGGGTCCACATTCTCAGTTGAAAGAACAGAGCTATCCTGATTTCCACCATCGAGGAATCTCACCCACCTACTTTGCAAGAGACAAGGAATACTATGGGTAAAATAAATAAATAAGGAGGTTTGATAGCATGAAGATCACGTTTAATATACCAAATAAATTTCAATAAATAAGTTGAGGGGAAGAACTCGTGGCCATAATTTGATCCCATTTTGAAATAGTTTTATATAAAATACTGTATAAAATGCAGGCCAGGTAAGTAAATATAGTATGGGGAGAGCTTAAGTGAATATACAGCTGTCAAAGATTGGCTAATGAATGCAAAAAGATTCTTCTGAATTGAAAGGATCATGAAGCAAAATTATAATATTTCGGGGTTACATAACAGACTTTTTAATAATAGTTATAGATTCTCTTGCAAATGGTATTAACTGCCTACCTCCATGAATGTTTGCTGAAGCTATAAACAAGTTTTATTTCCCCCAACATAATACATTGTAATAATAAATGAGTGCTATCTTTGTTAATATGCCTAAGCAAATTTCTGTTCTTCTGAAATAGTATAAACAATAATTGATCTTGAAACAACCATTGCATGCCCCTAGTGGACAGTCATCCCAGTCCATTGTAATTAAATCCAGCCTTTGGATGCTATCAGCTTCTGAAGCAGCTAGGTCAGGGCAGAGTTCAGTTATTATTTCATTCTCTTTGTGTCTCAGGTATGCCTATAGGTTCAGACTCCCTATTCCTTTTTGCTGGGATGTGGAACTCCATAGTCCAACTGACCTGAGCCATGAAACCAGATCTCCCAAGCCTCATGAGTCAGTTATGCGTGCTCCTCCAGAGTTGCACCCCAAGGGCACTCTGGTTTATAGTCTCACTCCTCCGTGTGGCAGGTAAAGTAATGGAACATAGGGCCGTGCACAGGAAATTCTTAACTCCAATAAATGTTATCCTTAAAATATACAGGAGTTACTTATCAGTAGGAAAAAAAACCTACCACCTATAGGTCTCCTTCAAAAGTTTATGTTCAGCCTGATTGTGAGTCCTAGGCTCAGCTAATGCATCAGGAATCTAGACTCCTCCTGAAGTCCTTTCATCCTGTCCTTAGTAAGATTTCTGTCTCCTCTGTCAGGAGACCCAATGATCAGCTTCAGAAACTCTCAGGTAGTTAGCGGGAAGTATCAGACCCCTTAGAGTCCAGGCTAGGAAAACCAGTTTTCTTTAGCCCAGCATTCCCTCTCTGATTGGAAGACAATCATAGCTGAAGACCAGGATAATATCATCTATTACAATAAGCTGCTCCTAATCTGTTCTTAACATTTCTAAGCAGTTTCAACAAGATGAACAAAATGTAAGCCATATTCTTCAAAATGGTGGTTTCAGTGTCAAGTTAAGGTCACAATTTTGTTAAAGACTTGTACAGTGATATAACAATCCATCACAGCAGGGTCCAAAGATAACTCAAAAATTATGCTAATAGATTTGTTGTATTTATTGTGTACCAGGTAACTGTTGATTTGCATGTGTAAAAAAAAAAAATCACACAAATAACGGCAATCCCCCATTGTGTTGGTTAAAATAGGCCATCTTGAATTGCAACTTTCAGATGACAGGCAAATATTTAATCCTATTTGTATTCTGACAATTCTTTCAAAAATCAAGTTGTTGATCAAAATGAAAACATATTGGAAAATATTAGATAAAGTGAACTGAATGAAGCTAAGCATAACCATGGCAGTACATTAATATAAAAAAAAAATTCATTCCATCTTAAGAGTTTGAAAGCATAATATACCTTTGTATAATTAATTCAAATGACTGTATCAAAATATAAAGGTTATCTAAATCTAATGAGGTGTTAATTGCAGTGTGATGTTTCAAATCCTGAGATGCACATGATGAAATAGGAAACAGCACAACAGTATTGTTCTGTTTGTAATGCCAGGGGTGAGATATTTATTTTTGCTAGAAACCTACTTCTAGCTGTCACACCTAAATCGGCAGCGCTGTAGATTAGAAGAATGCAGTGAATAAAGATGTTCCTTATTGTTATCTTCCTACTTATGTCTTATGAAAGCTGATTTTCTCTAAGAAATGGTTAACGCTAACATGCTGTAACTAAATTCACAGTGGCAGACAAGAATGTTGCTCCAATGTCCATGGGTGAAGCCCTTTCCCTTAACTTAACTGGGCATTTGAGTAGGCCTATAACATCAGCATTTATGCTTTCCTCTTTAAATTCTGCAATTGATTGCTCGTTTTCATGTATAGGTTAATAACAGAAAGTGTTTGGTGAAGTGAATATATAAGTACTGAAAAAGGCTAGCCATATGGTTAAGCAAGAACATACAAATAAGCAGCAAAGGGAAAACAATCTCCTGTATGCTAGATAGTTAATAGTCATCAGAGAGGGTATGTCTACACTACAAAGTTAGTTCAAACTAATGGACGTTAGTTCAAACTAACTTTCATAGGCGCTACACTAGCGCTCCGTTAATTCAAATTTAATTTGAACTAACGGAGCGCTTAGTTCGAACTAGGTAATCCTCATTCCACGAGGATTAAGCCTAGTTCGAATTTACTAGTTCAAATTAAGGGCTGTGTAGACCCTTAATTCGAACTAGTGGGAGGCTAGCCCTCCCCAGCTTTCCCTGGTGGCCACTCTGGCCAACACCAGGGAAACTCTACTGCCCGCCTCCCGGCCCCGGACCCCTTAAAGGGGCATGGGCTGGCTACGGGCATGGGCTGGCTACGGTGCCTGTGCTATGGTGCCCGTGCCAGGTGCAAGCCTGCCAGCACCCAGCCAGCAGACCCTGCACTTGGCACGGATCGAGCCACCCACCCGATGCCCCCCAGCCATCCCCCTCTTCCCGGGAACAGGCTGGCGGCTCCCGGGAGCTTGCCTGGGACCGCAAGCTCTCCTGCCCTAGCTGGCCACTTTCCTGTGCCTAGTGCGGAGATCGTGGACGAGGTCCACGATGTCCGCACTAGCCCAGGCGGGTGCCCGCCTCTTGCGGTCCTGGGCAAGCTCCCGGGAGCCGCCAGCCTGGTCCCGGGAAGAGGGGGAGGGCTGGGGGGCATCGGGTGGGTGACTCGATCCGTGCCAGGTGCAGGGTCTGCTGGCTGGTTTTCCTAGTTCGAACTAAGCGCTCCACTAGTTCGAATTAAGTTCAAACTAGCGGAGCGCTAGTGTAGCGCCTATGGAAGTTAGTTCGAACTAACTCTGCAGTGTAGACATACCCACCCTTACTTAAGAGTTTTTCAGTTTTTTTAGTATTTTGACCATTTTTGTACGGAATTTATATATGAGGAAATAGTGAGTGCAGGTAAGCATTGTATTTCTGCTATTGCTGAATAAATAAAGATTTGGAGGGTCAGGAAATATTCATTTATTTAGCAAGAGAAGAAATACAATGATTTTATTTCCTGTGCGAGGTGCCCCAGAGAGAATGAACTGAACAGGTAACCATCAAGTGATCCATCCTGTTGCTCATTCCGTCTTCTGGCAAACAGAGGCTGGGGACACCATCTCTGCCCATCCTGGCTAAAAGCCTTTGATAGACCTATCCTCCATGAAGTTATCTAGTTCTTTTTTCAACCCTGTTATAGAAGCAGCTGGGCTCTCCACTATAGCTGCCTCTTATTTGAATATGTCTTGTTAAAGGGCTTGCACATTTTCACATGTAACCAAGTAGTGAATGTGAATATATTGAATCATTGCAGAAGAGTGTCTGAAATGCACATAGAGTGGCTGCACTTTAAATGTTTCTTCCAGTATGAAAGCTGTTTTGTGGGAATAAGGAGTCAGGAATTGGGTTTGTACTAGCAAAGGGCAAAGCTAGAAGAAGGACTAGGGAGGAGGAAGTGGCATCTGCATGAAGGAAACACATTGGGCAACCCACAGCAGTTAATAAAATGCACAATGGAGCTAGGGAGAGAGAGTGGTAATTTTTTCCCTCCTACCTCTCACATCCATTGGAAAACTGGCATTGTGGGGATCCAGGAAGAAATCTCCATATGAGAGAGAGAGAGTGATTGAAAACGCTATGGGAGTGGAGTAGAAGAGTCTTGAGCAGGAGAGGGAGGAACCATCATAGTGTTGCCAGACTCTCAATTAATTAAAAAAGACTGGATCAAGCTCCAAGAGAGCATGCCGAATCAGCACAAGAAGGTATTGCTTGAAGATAAGGGTAGACTTGAGTTCTGTCCTTTGAGTATTATGCCTCAACTATAAGCCTGATTCTGATCTCACTGGTATTGATTTAAATCAGAAGTATCTGTAAAGAAGTCAGTGGGGTTTCTAGACTAGACTATAGCTAGTGCAAGTGAAATAAGAATCAAGCCTATATTTTAATAGCATGCTATGTTGAAAAGGAAAGCATTTAAACCAGCTGTGTCCACTTCCAAGTCAGAAAGCCTTCATGACATTCAGCAGCATGAAGATTAACCATTTTAATAATAAACTGAGATAATGGTGAGAAATGTAAATTAAAAATTACTTCCGTGTACCTAACAATTTGATCATGACAAAATTACCTCCTATTCAGAGCGAGGCCATGGTACATCTTGGAGAAAATAGATAAAGCTACATTACATGTATTATTAAATACATTTGGTATTCGTGTTAGGTATTACATTTCCTTTAGTAAATTGGAAAATTTCTACGGTGTGTTACAAAATATTATTTCAAACTTTTTTTAAAGCCTTTTTGCTTACCCAGGACTACAGCAGAAAAGAACATCTGCAGCACATAAAAGCTTGGGGATTTAATGGCTGTTTACATTTTTTCCTTGATAAATTATTAAAATCATGCTTGAGTAATCATTTTTAATGAAAGAAAGCATCTCAGTGAGTTAAATGATCATAATAGACATGATGTTGTGCAAGAAGTGTAACTCAAGATGATCATGACTAATTACTGCATATTTCTGAGATTATTATTAAGACAAGTCCTGAGCAGCCTTTAACTACTGAACTATCATGCTGGTGCTATTCATTTTTTTTAAACTCTTGTTGTACCTCAGTACAGATGGGGGAATTTTGTTATCAGTAAAGTTTAATTTTCTTGCAAATTTATAAGATGACTACCTCAAAGGACCTGGTACTTCTCTGCCTTGCTCTGTGCAAAATGAATGTAAAATGCTTAGGGTTTTATATACATTCTGCATAGGCACAAATGACAGCTCCCAGGGAAAAACAAGAATCAAGACCAAGAAATTAGGTGACCCATCCCACCTTTTAACTCATTTTCTAGTTCTCAGCTCTTCGCCAAAACCACCTTTTCTTTATATGAATTTCTACTGCTTTGCCACAAAGGATCAACCATGGCAGGCTAGCAAGAGCCTTGACAATTATTAAAACACACTCTGTGAATAAACAGATTAGATCACAATCACCCACACAAATTACAAAATGAACTTTACACTCCTCTCAAAAGAATTCCTTACTGGAACCCTTTCCATTAACACCACTATGCAGTCTTGCCTATGGGAAATGGGGATCAGATAAATGTCTTCAAAGAGCCTTGAAGTATGCCCCAAAGAATAATAAAACTGCACTATAGACCATGTCATAGACCATGTCAGACATTGAGGGAAGACTGAAAGAATTGGTTTGTTTTGTTTGGAAAAGAGAAGACTGAGCGGGAACATGATAGACACTTTCAAGCACCTAAAAGGATGTTACAAGGAGTAGTGAGGAATTAGTCTCCTTAACTTCTGATGACAGTATAAGAAGCAATGGGTTTAAATTGCACCAAGGAAGGTTTAGGTTGGACATTAGGAAAAACTTCCTGTCAGGGTGGTTAAACACTGGAATAATTGCCTTGGGAGATTGTGGAATATCCATCATTGGAGATATTTAAGAGCAGGTTAGACAAACAGCTGTCAGGGATGATCTAGATGGTGCTTGATCCTGCCATGAGGGCAGGGGACTGGACTTGATGACCTCTCCAGGTCCCTTCCAGTTCTAGTATTCTATTGGACTGGAATGCTTTAGTTACAAAGCAGATCAGTTACTACCATTTTTGTACAATATTTTAATTCTTTGGCCCAGAGTCTCTTTTCCACAAGAACTGTGTTCTGCAGAGGAGACAGGAGATATAAGTGTCTTTTTGCCCTCTGTGTGTTCTTCAGATACTTGAAATCTTTGAGCCCCTCGGGTAAGGTACATCTGCTCTAGGAAAATACTCCAAGCAACAAAGCTCCTAATTCAATGCAACTTCTTACATAAAGCTATGTCCCAGGTCATGCAGTATGACCACCATCCTGCATCTTATATACAACAATGTGATGTGGGATAGCATATCATCGTCATGAGTTGGTAGCATTTTGCACTATTTTGCATTGTGTAAGTGACTACACAAAGTTCAAGGAAATTGTGGAGTCAGCCTCCAAGGGCTTAATTCTTCCTTCCCTTCCTACATCAAGCAACCTCAAACATTTTAAAATGCTTACTTTAGACTTAGAGCATATGATTTAGCAATCCTCTAAGTCATTACCACTAGGCTCTTAGACAAAATGTCTGGATTTGTCTGTAAGGTTGAATACCTATGTTCACAGTCAAGGCTCGAAAAATCAGTGTATCTATTCGTCCATAGTGAGTAGATTCCAGCTGGTCGCCCTGTTCACTGGTGGCGCGCGCATGTGTAAGGCGAGTATGGCGCATGTGCGGTGTGGGGCTGGCGAGTGGATTTCACCGTGGTTTGTCAAGCCCTGTTCATAGGAACAATGAAAGGGGTTAAACGTACTATTACCAGATGCTTTGCTGAATGTTTTATAAGTTGTCCTCTAAAAGAGACCTAAATGCTCTAAGACATATGTCAAAGCGTAAGAAGAAAAAAACATTGTCTGTCTGTTTACAACTTATTTTATTTTACTTTGACATGAGTTACAAGTAACACGAGTGTTAGCCCATAACATGATTACTATAAAGGATCTTAACAAAAGGTATCTTTCCTTCTAATGAAATATTACTGTTGTATTCATTTTCTCAACAATTAATGATAGCAAGCAGCTTATATGAAGATAGAGAGATCTTGGTAGCAACAGTGTTATTGATAATATCTTGGATTTTTTTCATTAAGCATGATAGTCAAGAACAGAGGAAGAAAGAGTGAAATGAGAAATAGTAACTCAGAGCCTACTGAATGAAATGGAAGAAACTACAGTAGAGAAAAACAAAATGGCAATTACCAAAGCAGATGAGTTTGCTCTGATGATTCATGCAGCTGCATCGGAGCTAAGAACTCAGTGAGTTAGGGAGAAAGCTAATGAAGAGCTTACCAATTACCACTATGGATTCTCCATAACAACACACCAAAAAGGAGGAGAAATCAAAGGGAAACTCTGTTCAGAATGTATATTAAAATCAGAGACTAGAGGCAAAGGGACAGTTCTTGGAGGGTGTACAGGGCAGCATAGCTTCTCTGACTTTAATTAGAGCTACATAGATTTACAGAAAATGTGGCTGTGGACCAGACTTTATTATAGACACAGAGTCATACTTAAACACATGCCCCCAAAATATGCCTACTGACATAATATGTGGCTAAAGTCTGCAATGGTGACCCTGAAAACACATTTTCATACACATAATTTTAGGCACAGGAGGAGCTCATTCAACAGTGTTGAGCTAGTCACATGACTAAAGTTACATGCACATGTTTAAGTATTTGCATCAGAGCTTTCATCCAAAGGCTCGGGTCCTTTAGGTTTTCCTCCCAAAGTACTCCAACTCTGTACTGAACTGAACAAATCTAAGGTGACTCATAATTCTCTCTGTGAGTTCCCTTTCCCACCCTGAATGTATCTTATGACATTATAGATGTTTCATATCTTTCCTCTATATTATTTAAAATGCAAAACAACTGTACTTAAGAATCATATTTGTTCAAAAATACACTAGAGAATCAAGGAAGAAAACTCTGGATTCTAGAACTTCACCTGAACAATTCTCCCAGCAACATATTGAACAACAGCATATTCAAATAATGAAATAACATCAAAGGTATTTTGGTGGTGCTTAACTCTCTGACAAGGCAATTATAATTTGAGTATGGCAGCTATTAACAGTTGATTCTTTTCATGGGTGTCATATATACATTGTATTGCTTAAAGAAAATTAAATTGAACTAAGACTTTAAAACCACTAAATAAGGATCTAGATTAGTGCAGCACCCAAAAGGCTAACTCCTGACTGAATGAAAATGTTACATTCAAAAGCCAATCCCCAAAGGAGAACAGGTGGTTGATAGAAGGCACACATTACATCCCAAATTAGCATGTTTCTCTCTCACACAAAATACTACCACTAATTTCAATTTTGTGAACTTTTTGTTTAAATCTGGTGGTGACTAGTCAGAAATAGAAAATTATAAAATATTACTAAACTTTTATTTCTATAGATTTTTTGTTAACAAAAAATAACGTCATTTTAAGGACCAGCCTGTGCTAATCTTGTGATAGATGTTTCTATGCTACTATGCAAACATGTTTAAAAAGACAGCAGAGCTATATCTCTTGGTATTGAACTTCAATCTCTGCTATAACTTTTATCCATGTAATACAGCTGTAGGAGTCTTTTTTAATAAGTTCTTTGACAGAAAATCCATTGAAGTTTTCAAATTCAGTAACTAAAGAGAGAATGAAAATATTTCCTTCCCTGAACCTAGAGTGAGGAAATGCAGATTCTCAACAGTATCTTCTTACACTAGGTTTTTCAAGTCAGCATTTTAAATTATGGTGAGATTTAGGAGAGCTCTGTCAATGAGTGCAACATTTTGATGATTATAAGCTTTTATATTGTTCATAGAATGCTTTTAGAGACAGTTTCTGGGAGAGTATTCCAAGGTAAAATAATTTGAGTATCTCATGCTTTTATGCACAAGTGTGAGACTATAACAGCATTCCATTTATTAGTGGCCAAGCAAGAAGTCCTCACTTTGGTATGGGTGGAGTTCAGCTGTGTGGAGCATCCCCATGAGCCAGGGAGACAAAGATGGGCTATAGAAGATAGGGATGTCACCATGTAGTTGACTACATGGTGAACTGATAAATCTGGGCTTATTGGTTAATCCTATCAACTACACACACTTACCCCCTTCCCCCAGCTCTCTGCACGTGTGGGCTCTGCAGAGCTTCCTGCCTTCCCTCTTTTCTGCCTCCCATAAAGACAGCAGGAGTGGAGGGCAGGTGGGAGCCAACATTTAAACTAGCCCTCTGTGCATGTCAGCTTCCACAGAACCACCTGCCCCAATGTAAATGTATAACAGCTAAAATATCAAGTGCTTACACGTTTACACTTATACCTGATAGTTAACATCCCTACTGGAAGAGAACACTTAAGGCTGGAATAACTGTCAATTGAGTCACAGCTGCATTATTAAATGAAGTATATTGATCAGTATTATGTTCTGGATTATAACAAGAGAAAATCCCATATGAATGATTTTCAGAGGGGTAGCCAAGTTAAGTCTGTTGTAGCAAAAACAACAAAGAATCTTATGACACCTTAAAGACTAATACATTTATTAGGCACAAGTTTTCATGGGCTGTAGCTCACTTTGTCAGATGCATGAAGTGAAAGAATCCAATGGTAGGGATATATACATACATACAGGGTATGTCTAGACTACATGCCTCTGTCGCCAGAGGCATGTAAATTAGACTATCTGACATAGTCAGTGAAGCCAGGATTTAAATATCCCCTGCTTCATTAAAATAAAAATGGCTGCCACACTGAGCCGGCTCAGCTGATCATCGACACAGCATGGCAGTCAAGATGCGTCTCGGTCTACAGGGAATGCCTTTGTCGACCACTCCTGTAAACCTCATTTCACCAGTCATAAGGGAGTGGTTGACAAAGGTGTTCCCTGTTGACTGATCTGCGTCTTGACTGCTGAGCTGTGCCGACGATTCATTGATTACAGCACTGAGGCAGCTCACCTGTATTATTTTCTCCTCTAATCAGCAAGTGGAATAGACTGCAGTTATAAAATGGGCTCCAAAACCAATTACTTCAGTAAGCATTAAGAAACTAATTAGTTTATCTAAAACAAGAGATGGACAAGCCTCATAACCTTTGGATAAGCCTCCCAGAATTTGGGAGCTTATGCCTCTAGATAATAAGAAATTTCCCAAAGCCATAGGCATACACAAAAATGATTACTAAATACATTTTGTGTTGCATTGACCATGCTTGTGCTTCATAACTCGTGAATGATCGTATCCCCAGCATATATCTTAGTTTAGTGCTGGAAGCGAGGGAGTTTCTTGCTATTTTTCTTAATTTGTATCACAGTATAGTGCCTAGAAGCTACAAGTGATATCAAAGCCCAGCTGTGCAAAGTAGTTTAAGGGAGAGGAAAGTCCCTTTCCTAAAGTGTTTACAAGTTAAACAGACAAGACAGACAAACAGTTGCATACATGAAGTGTTAGCCATATTTTACAGTTAGGGGACTTAGGTTCAAAAATATTAAGTAACTTGCCCAAGGTCACATAGGATGTGTCTGAGCTGGCTAGTGACCAAACTTAGTTCGGCTAGGACAATTTGGAATCTTAATGAGCAGACATTTATTACTGAATGTGTGTAAGGAGGCAGAAAACAGAGAACAGAGAATATGCAATATCACCAGTAACACTCAAAGGAATGACAGGAAAATTAGTCAAAGCATGATAAAGTTTTCAACAAAGTAATATTTTAACATTTCTAGGAGAAGGACAAAAGCTAACCAATTGGTCTATGTAAAACTTATAAAATTGCAGGTCATAAAAACCTGACAGTTTTCAAAAATGTAACACATGAAATGCATCCCAGATTTTAGAATCTTTCAAGTATCTTGGGTTCAATTCAGAGCAAAGCAGTCCTGATTTGTCATTTCATGGTGAAATCCTGTGAAGTTCCCAAGTTTGTATGATTTTGATGTGAGAAGTTGATGAAATTCAACAGTTTTGAACTAAGTTTCTTGAACATATTTGAGCCCAGAATTTAAAGTGAAACTCAGGCAACCAAGGACTATAGAGATTGAATCCACAGAACTTTTTCATAAGTCCCTTGATCCTAAAAATTGCTAAGTTTTGCAAAGTTCTACTGATTACACTGATTTGAAGGTTTTATTTTGTGGTCCTACCTTGGATAAATACTGAAATCAACAGTGACTATTTGGAATTGAAACTGATGATCTCCTGCCTGGACCATTATGACCATGATCTATTTAAACCTACAAAGTAGCAGAATGTATTTCTTCCAAAGTGTATATAGAAGGGAAATGCATAGATTTTTTTAAGTTTGCTTATCTTTTTACTCTGGTGCACAGTGTGGAACTAGTAAACAGTGTTGTATAACACTTTCCAAAGAAATGTCTCTCCCTGAGAGGAGTTTCATTTGAAGAAATATATGCTGTACAAACTGACCTTGGGACAATTTTATTGTACCAAATCACACACAGTAATACACAGATATAAAGGCCAGAAAGACCCATTATGATGATGTAATCTGATCTCCTGCATAAACATGTCAAGAAACCCCACCCAATTATAGATATCTACTATCTGTGAAACAGTTGAACTGGAAACTTTAATACTTCATTTAAACTGCTTTATTGTCTTTTTAATGCTACATTATCACAGCTGTCTTAAGTTTTTATAGGCTAAGGTACTCTTAGGTTAATTCATCTAATAATGAAAAGTAGGGCATGTCATATGAATTTTTATCTAAATATCACTTGTTATAACAGTAGGCAATTATCTCAACCTTTAGTGTTAACATCTTCTGATATGAATTGTAATTCTGTATAAATTGCATAATACTGTACTGAATACACAATATTTGCTAGATTTAGAGAGCAGGGAAACAAGACTGCATCTGTTCTAGTTAAGTAAAAATAAAAACAACCTCAGGATGCTGATTCACTGATTATTTAATAATACAGGATATCCTGTAATAATATAGGAAATCATGCTTCCAATTTTGCAATCATCCCCATACTCCAAATTTGTATTGTAGCTACTATCCCTTCCACCAAAGAAGAAGTATCAAAGATGGACATCAAACCTCATCAGTAAAGCATCTTATGCAACAGAAAGATGCTAATATGCTACTTCTTTGCCACTCTTCCAAGCTACTTTGACCCAGAGATTTAAAAAAAAAAAAAACGAACTAGTGTCTGCTTCATGACTGAGTCAGAAATTTTTCAGTAAGAGAGAAAGGAAACAAATATTTTGTTTTACATTTGTTACGAATACTTTCTTCTTTCCTTAAATCACTATGTGTAGAAAGAAGATGGTTAACTGGATAATTAATCTTGAAGTAACTTTATATCCTGTTGGAGACCTTCCACATAAACTATAAACTTTCACACCTAACACATTAATGAATAATCATACACTCATATGATTAATTAATTGTCACAGGTTCTTTCCAAAATCGGCTATACAGTTTCTCTTACAAATGTTTCTCTTTAACTACCGGATTAGTATGATTTGTGAGTTAGATATATGTATTCAATTACACCTTTACATAAAACCCATAGAATTCTACTCATCATTATGACAAACCAGCAAAATGCCTCATACATAGTAAATACTTTAAAACCGTAATGTATCATAGCATATTTACAACAGTTACTCAGTGGAGTGCGGTAGAAGATCACAGATCAGATTAAATCAATTCAGGAGCCCAAGAACCCCAAAATTAGGGAACTAGACTAAATCTTTTATATGCCTTCTTTATTAAACAAATTAGATACACAAATATATTTTATCATTTTCTGTGACGGTAACAAGATTAATACCTATTCATCGTACATATGTGGCATTCTGGGTGCCCGCAATTATATTTCTGATCATTAATACTAATGATTTCCATTGTTAATTTCTTAACAATTTCTATATATGAATAGTGTCTATCTGCCTAGTTACTACTAAGTTACCATGTTGCCAAAGCCCCTCTTGAGGAATTAATTCTGTAATTCTTTGGTGCATCTTGTGGTCACTTATTTCATTCTCAAAATGAAAAAGCAGAAGTCATGACCTGGGGTTAACATTTTGAGTTTGCCAAAAATGTAGCTTTAGCATAACTCTTCACACAAGACCCCAAACTAATAAAACAGGCCTCTAAATATCTCTAAATACAATAAAGCCTAATAACCCAATTAACGATATTCTCTTGCTTGACCCTAATATATTTCATTATAATTAGGCATATTAAGCTATCAGTATTACATCCAAATAATTGTCCTAGCATTAAACAGAATCACGGGTCAATATAAGTTTGTAATGGAAGGGTCTAAAGGACTTTATAAACAAGGAATCAATTTACTGCCCAGAAATGAAGTGAAACCATATGTGGGGTGGATAATGGTAACTGTTTATCAGTGCATAGGGCATTACTGCACTACAGTTCATGTCATGGATGGAAGTGCTACATATCCAATGCCAACTGAAGAAGAAGGTTGATCTAGTGGTTAGGGTAGATAGATTAAAATTTCTGGTCTACCACTGGATTCCTGTGTCCCAGGGCAAATTACTACACTGCAGGACAAGCCAAATTAAGATACACAACTTCAGCTATGTTAATTGCGTAGCTGAAATTGAAATACCTTAACTCGACTTTTGGCACTGCCCACATTGCAGGAAGTTGAAGGGAGAACACTCTTCCTTTGACTTCCCTTACTCCTCGTGGAAGCAGGACTACTGGAGTGCCCCTCTCATTTCGAATTAGTTGTCTTAACTAGACCCACTCATTTGAACCCTGGAAGATCATCAGCAGCAGCTTCAATTTTCTCTGTTGTGTAGACATACCCTAAGTTTCTTTGTGCCTCAGTTCCACATCTGTTAAAAACCTACCTCACAGGAGTATCCAGAGGGGAAAAAAAAAAGATTGTGAGCGGCTCAGAAACTTTAAACTATATACACTTAAACTTCTGTACTCTGGGTATCCTTAATCTGAGAACACCTGTGGTATGGAGGAGGAAGCAGCTTTGCATGCTGCCCTCCCCTTCCCTCCCATCTGGGGTCAACAGCAGCACTCAGAACCACTTCTCCTGAGGCTTTTCCCTGATGCTCCCATAGCATCAGGGGGTGGGGAAGAGCGATGCCTGGGAGTGGCAGGGAATGTGCCTCCAACAGCAGGATGCCAGGTAAGCACCTGACCCCCCCACCCCCTCATTCCCAAGTCCCACAGCATCCTCTCTGACCCAGCAAAGTCTTTAATCTGGCATACTCTGTTTCCCAGGGCTGCTGGATTAAACAGGTTCAAGTGTATAAGTAGGCAGGGTGTAATTACCTAGACTGCAATTTTCCATGGACTCCAATAAGATATTCAGTAATTTTGGAATCAAAGCCATTATATGCTTTTTTGAATGGCCTAGACCATTAATTTTCTTTTTAGTGTTCCTTAGACTGTGGTTTATGGAGCCTAGCTAGTGAACTATAGAAGCAGTTTAGAATTAGGGAGTTGGAAATGAGGGGACTCATGATGGTAACTCTTTCTTAGTGATCTCCAAATTGTAACAGTAGGAGAACAGTGTAGGCCTTTTCTTATGATGTCTTAAAAATAAACTTTCAAGGCCTTTAAATGTCTCATGTCCAATGAAGAAATATAATTCCTGAGTTGAAAATATTTTGATGCAGATGGCAACTATTAGATAACGTGTCATGATCCATCATCAAATGTACAGGTCATGTAGCCCATGCAGAATAATATTCCTAGGATTTTAAGCTTAATCATGCTAGTGGGCTGCCAACTTTCTAATAACACAGAACTGAACACCCTGTCCCCTTCCCTTCCCTGAGCCAATACCCCTGCCTTACCCCTTCACTAAGGTCTTGCCTCCCTCTCACTACATGTCCCCTCCATTGGTGGCTTTCTTTCTTTTACTCTCACTTACTTTCATTGGGCTGGGACAGGAGGTTGGGATGTGAAGGGGGTGTGGTTTATGATGTGAAGTGTGGGCTGTGGGTGGTAATCATGCACTGTTTCATGTCCAAAAACCTCTTAAGTATTCATTTTGTTATATTCCCGGAATTTTGATTTACTACAGACTTCAACTAGTCTCTTCTGGACATCAGGTTTGAATGGATGTTCCTCAGTCAAGAAAGTTCATTATTACAGTACAGGCAGTCCCCAGGTTATGCAGATCCGACTTATGTCGGATCCGCACTTACGAACGGGGCTTTTCTCGCCCTGGAGGACGCGGGCAGCAGGACCGCCCAGATGTGCCATGGTCCTGCTGCCCGCGTCCTCCGGGGCAAGAAAAGCTGCTCCGCGTCTCCCTGGTCTGCTGGGGGGGGGGGCCCAACAGACTAGGGAGACGCGGAGCAAAGCCGCGGAGGATCCGGGCGGGGGGACCGTGGCGCGTCTGGGCGGTCCCTCCACCCGGGTCCTCCGTGGCTTTGCTCCGCGTCTCCCTGGTCTGCTGGGGGCCTCCCCCAGAAGACCAGGGAGATGCGGAGGACCGGGGCGGCGGGACTGTGGCGCGGCCCGGTCCCGGCGCCCGCGTATCCCTGGGCTGTTGGGAGGGGGGCGCAGCTAGTGCGCCCCCCCCCCAGCAGACCAGGTTTTTCTCGGGACGCCTGTGGTAGAGCAGCTGGGGTGCTGTCGGTTGGTCCCACAGCACCACTCTTGGCGCTACTGGACCAACCCGGCAGCACCCCAGCTGCTCTGCCCCAGGCATCCCCAAGTTAGCCGCTGCTGAAACTGACCAGCGGCTGACTACAGGAAGCCCGAGGCAGAGTTGCTCTGCCCCGGGCTTCCTGGAATCAGCCGCTGATCAGTTTCAGCAGCAGCTGACTTGGGGACGCCTGGGGTTCTTAAGTTGAATCTGTATGTAAGTCGGAACTGGCGTCCAGATTCAGCTGCTGTTGAAACTGATCAGCGGCTGATTCCAGGAAGCCCGGGGCAGAGCAACTCTGCCTCGGGCTTCCTGTAGATGGAGCTTGGTCCTGCCTTGTGGGCGGGGGGCTGGACTCGATGACCTCTTGAGGTCCCTTCCAGTCCTATTATTCTATGATTCTATACAGATTCAACTTAAGAACAAACCTACAGTCCCTATCTTGTACGTAACCCGGGGACTGCCTGTATATGCTATTTCTTCAAAGGCACTTTCATTGCTTATACACTTCAAAAATTTTCTTTGTGGACTGTCCTAATCACTCTAATATTCACCAAAAAATGAGTTTCCCAGCTATCCTCTTTAGGAAGAAAAATATCAAAACTTCACTAAATTAAACTGCTTAATTTTGCATACATGTAGATCTTGGTATGCTATAGGCAGACAAATCAATACTAATAGTGTCTTGTTTATTTAAAAAGCCAAGCCATTTTGATTTCTTGTTCAAATAACCAAAAGACCAGGCTTTATTACTGGTTATGAGACCTTCTGAACTCCTGTAGTTCAGAGGAAACTGCACATTGTTGAGCTGACAGACTACAGCTAGCAAAAAATCTAGGGCATTGTTTTGGGTCTTGCTTGCTGGCAAACCAGCTTTGTATTCAGCAATGGCTTTGCTATTTAACTGTAATAGTTTAAAGCAAAATGGTTCTTATTTTTATTCTATGCCATAACGGCAAGAAGAGTGCCTATTTGTTCTTGTGTCCACACTGATGCCTAACTTTAATAACTCCTCTCTCTCCCTGGTATGTCAACTGAGGGCAAGTAGAAACTTCAGCTGAAATTACAGCAATGAATGTTTTTATTGGAACACCACATATCATTCCTGTTGTAATTAGAATTTCTCTCTGGCTTTTTCTCTCTGCTCCAGTTTTCAAACTTTGCCTGAGTTTTTCACTCTATCTATAACTCTATTGAATTTCTCTTTATTTTTCCATACAGTTATTTCTGTGCTCTCCTTTTCACAGTCTTAAGTGCAATGCAAATCCAATGCAATGCGTGTATCCAAGGATACACGAGTGAGTCTGAAATTACTCTTACCCCTATATACTCCTCCCTGACAGGCCACAAAGTACGATAATTCCTAGTATTTAAATTTCTGACCTCTGCCTAGAAGAGACTCATTTCAGTCATAGTTTTTCTATGCCAATATGCTGGCTTCTCATTCCCGGCAATGTCTCCTTTCCCCATTTGGTAATTCACAATTGGAATGATAATAGCACCTATGAATCAGCATTGCCAGAGCAGTTAAATTATTCCTAAAGTACATGCTGTGCCATGATCATTAAGAATGATGTTACTGCAAAATAAGGCACGTAGGTT